>NC_058054.1:8258863-8564013 GCF_020085105.1 Siniperca chuatsi
ATGTGTGTGCTCAGCATTGATGACACCACCTCCTCTAAGTCATTGGGGCTTTCCATTCAAGACAGCTGTGATCTTATATGAGTGACACACAGAGTAGTATTATCTCCAGGTGTATTCTGAGATGTTCTTTGATGTGAGGCAGCCTCCATTCTGTCCTCTGATCACAGTCATCTCAAGACAGATTAGTCGGCATCCATCACAAAGACAGTACAGAGGGAGCCTATGAGCTACAGCAGGGAAGGCAGAGCTGCAGAATAAGCTTCATTACATTTCAGAGGTGTGATCTGGAATCATCTTATATATATTAAGAGCGAATAAAGGAGCGCTGTGGCTATTGTTTTATGATGTTGGAGACATCTTAATAGAAACGAGGTTATTCTGTGATCACATCGGCTCGTTCAGTAGTGATGCAAATGTCTTGTCAGCTAAAGACACAACTCCATCATCACCATAGAATCAATGGGATGGACGTGCAATAACCCAAAAAACAAGCAAAAAGGGAAGAAAAAGCTGAGATGTTTTGATGACAAAGTGAGAGGATGGAGTAGGGGAGACAAACTAGAAATTATCACATGCATATGGAGCCAAACTGGTAACGTCAACATGTTAGCTCATGCTTAAATTTTCAGTGTAATAGCTATAAATATGGTCAATCCTACAGAATTATTGACTGCATTTTTGGCATTTGCAGGGTGTATACATAAGAGTACAAAATGTGAAATATTTGGACAAGCTCATTGAGGTTCTGGGCACAACTAAAGCATAGATGCACTGTGATAGGCACTTCAAAACAAGTGAACAGAGATGAAATCATTGGAGGCAAATGAAAAATTCACACTTAGTAAAAATGCAGTAGCTCCTGCATTGATTTTTCTTTTCTTTCACAAGATGAGTTTGGCAGCCGTACAATCATTAAGGCAGTTTAGTTCATCATTTGATAAACAAACTCTTTAAAAGTCTTGCAGAAATGATGTCTGCAATAACATCTCAGTGGCAGGTTTATTTCATGGGGGTGTAGCTGCATCTGCGTGCTTTCATCAGAAGTCGTGCCAATGTGACATACAGTATGATGTGCTCATCATATGGAGATGCATTGGAGTGGCGTCCTCCATTCCTCCAGCAGAGATTACAGTTGGGCCTCTGCAATAGCTCTGGGCAGGAGGAGGATGACATGGCTCTTTGCATGCATGGGAAACAGCGTGTGGGTGAGAAGCATGGCACTAACATTACACAAAGTGGTTACTTACAGGTAGTAAGTGTAGGAGTGATAGGTTCTTCTGCCGATTGGGGTGGTGGTAGGATTTAAGCAGTGGAGGAAGGGAGGGGATGGAATGAAAAGGAAAGAAAAAGTAAAAATATATTAATGTTTGAAAAAAGAGTAGAAATGAACAAAATCAGATATGGTGGCATACGTGGAGGTAAACTAGTGATCATGAGGGCAAAGGTGATCGCTTGGAGTCATGTCATGCTTTGCAAGGGTGGGGGCCTCAGTACAGTAGAAACTACTCTCTTTTGCTAGTCTACAGCATGTGATGGCAAATCAGAGGCAACCATTATGTCACTAAAACCCTCCTTTTATGAATGCATAATTTATACACCTATAAAACTGACCATATCTGACCTCCAAGGTTAAAACTTAATGAGTGGTTTGAATGTCTAAACACAACTCCGATTCCCTGTTGGTAACAGAAAATTACACAAAATTCAACCAATGAAGTCATCTCCATCTCTGGTTTGATTAAGGCTAATTGAAAACAATTCCATTACTGTGTGCTGATTTTCACACCCACCCACTGATCGCTGTGCTACACAGACAGGACCTGCTGTAGAAAATGAAGAATCTTATATTACCGTCAAAAATAAACATGGAACATAGTGATTATCTTAATACACAACTATACCTTCCCACTCAGCTTCATCTACTCCATCTACTGTACTGACCTTTACTCTTTAATTCAAGATAAGCTATCTAAAATTAAAGGAGCAAGTACAGTAAAGTACAGCTAATACATACTAAGTTTTACTGGGAAATGTATTTTTTCGTCCTTGCACTTCACAATCGAGATAACAAATGAAACCAACTTGTGAAGAAATCTCTGCAGAAACCAACATTGTGTTATTTCAAGCCTTGCTGTGGACAAAAGGGGGTTGATATTTGCTGAGCTTTAGCTCCCCTGATTGCTGGGATATGTACAGAGGACCTCTCTCCAGTATGGGGTCCAGTGCTAATGTAAACTTAGCCTTCAGCTATTCGGCCATCCTCTTTCCTTTTGAGCCTTTCATCATATTTTCTTTCTTATCTCCTCCCCGCCTCTCTCCATACCACAAGCCTCAAAAACATTTTTCCTATTCCCATTCCAATGTCATTGAAGCGTTGCACATTTGTTTGAGGGTGCCGTGGAAACGGATTAATTTTTCATGGCACACTGTATCTCATGGCTGTAAACAGCCTTAATGGGGCGTATCAACATAATCAAATTAATTATTTACTACGACGCTGACAATACTACCGTTTGAGGGAGAAATATACAGAACAGAAACTACTTATTTGTGAGCACTCGGCTAATAAGTTCAACTTCTTCCACAAAAAAGTAGTATTTCAACGAGTAAGAAAAAAGCTTACCTTTTCTTCATGAGGAGTACCACTCCTAAGAAAATGATGACAAAGAGGAGGATGCCAGCGATGACCCCAGCGATCTTCACCGTGTGGTCCGTTTGTTTCTCTGGCTCCACCGCGTCAGGTTTGTGAGTGGCTGCTCCTGAAAAACATCACAATCCATAAAGATCAAACAAAGAAAGTGTAATAAATCAAGCAGAGTGTGAATCAAGTCTAATGACCATTTGCTATTGCTGTTTGCTACATGAACCAAACAGCAGAGTGCACATCCATACTTTCAGTATTTCCTGTCATTGATTTGACTGTGTGGGGGACTGAGGTTGATTAATCAATACACTCATATTCCGTGGCATTCTGTGGACCATAAATATCAATACACATTAATTGGCTTAGATTAATGTTTAGTTTGAAAGTAAGTGATTCCCTATTGTCCTGAAGACTCCACCTTTAGCTCTGTCCTTAGTGGACATCAGCGCTCTGTGGATCAAGCTGCACTGGGACAGATAAGTGCACACCATCTTTACCCTTGGTTAATCATGTTTGGGGCAAATGGTTGCTGGGATGTAGAAAAATGTAGGATGCAGGGTGGGAAAGATAATACCCAAGAAGATAAAAAAGCCTGAAATAACCAAAACATTAAATATCAGCTCGGGGGGAGATAGCCAACAACGAGAGACACAAAGAGAGAGGGAGAAAAAAGCGTCTTGTTTTAACAGCATCTGCTCCCTGGGAAGTGATAAGAAGCACTCTGAGGAAAGCAACGTTACTGGAATGACAACTGTCCACCTGAACAAAACCATTATTCCTTGTCACCAGGGGTAAATTTAGAATGATAAATTGTTGTGTCAGACAAATATGTTAGAGCGGGCTTCCTTCTCTCCTCAGCGTTGCCATTTTCTCTCCCTATCAAAAAGGTAAATATCTATCCTGGGCTGGTTGTGACATATTGTTCTTTCAACAGCCAGGCCTTTATTTAGATATAAGTTTTTAAGGCAGAGCTGTGGAGGATTTCAAGGCCGGTGACATATTAACAATCACTTCTGGACTGATGGAGCTGATTTTGTCCCAATATACTATTACAGGCTAATCATACAGAAATGCTGTCAGTGACAAATCCCCATTTGAGTGCTGGATGTTCGCTGCCACAAGTCAATATTCTTCCATTCCAGCCTGAGAGAATTTGAGATTCACACCCAAGTAGAAACTGAGCAGAATTTTAATAGTTAAATGCTACACTCCAAATTCTCCAGATCTTCACGTCAGCATCCTTTTGTGTGCCTACAGTTGTCACAACAGCAGCAACCAACACTTAATCTCACAGAAATAATGAGAATTATTCATGAAAGGGGATTAACTCCAGCCAAAAATCTCCAATACTGACACATCAAATGACAATCGCACCTCAAACAGGTCTTTCATGTCCAGTAGTGCTGAGAAGATGAAGGTAGAAGACAATGTCTGCGAAATTTTGATTTAATCACACTGATTCTATGCAAATAGCAGGACAATAAACAAAACCACACACATGCAATATTCCACTTGTTTGTTTTCCTGTTGAGGGAATCGTCAGTATGGCCACCACATTAAACACGTAGTGGGTAAAACCAAGTTGAGGTCAGAGAATGTGCAGAAAGCTACAGGTCTGACCTGTTAGTTGGTTGTCACCGGCCGCTGGGGCGATGCGGATGTAGGGGGTTGTGAGCTGATTCACGAGTATGGCGGCTGAGTAGAGTCAGTGGATCCAGGATTGCATGCAATCGAGAGAGAGAGAGAGAGAGCGAAAGAGAGAGAGAGAGAGAGAGAGAGAGAGAAAGGCCACACTGAAGCAGAAAATAGCCACACCAACATTTACCACCCTCATGCAACATTGAGCCAGAGAAAGAGACCCGGTATTAGAAAGCATTTCATAATTTGTTTTGCCAAGTTAACAACAGCAATCATGTCGCACAAGTTAATATCTTTGTGAACCTAATGTAGTGCATTAAAATATATCCCTTCAGGTGATAAATTGCTTGTATCATCCTACTTCTAGTATGTGCTATTTTACTTCAGCCTATTGAGCCATATAGATGGAGATAACTGGAACACCACAAAAATCCATAGTGGAGCTGCATGCAAACTCCACAATATGCAAGATTGTCAGGGCATGTGACAGGACCTCCCATGGCCCAGAACGGAGTGTGACTAGGGCTCCCTTCGGCCTTATCAATTCTGCTCCTGGATCAATGGCATTTAGACTTCATCACCTTTAATGTGTGGAGCTGGACGTACAGGCAGCATAGCTAAGTACCTACAGACCTCAATGGGCACACAGGCTGCCTCCCAGTCATGGAAAAACATGTTCTTGGTCAATGTATTGACCAAGGATGTGTGAGACACATTAAAGCTAACAAACTTAATGAAGTTGAGAGTGTCAGGATGTGATTGTCAGTTACTATAGATTTCAGTGACTTTCATGTAAAAACATGTTAATTTTGTTAGTTCTCAGAAATCATAAGCAAGTGATGTTAGGAACTTCATATAGGAAACATCCTCATTCACACAATCTGATCTATTCCTACCTTTGGTGGCTACTCGAACACAGTCGATTTTGGTCTCCTGTACAAACAGATAAATTAAAGGAGGAAAGGGGAAAAGGAAGGAAGAAAAAGAGGAGAATCAGAGACTATTATGACACACATGCACAGACATGAGACACACACAAAGACACACACTTACGGAAGCAACAACATCTATCTAAGAACCCATGGTTACAATAAAACAGCTCGGCCAGTTCCACGCTGTCCCCTATCATCTGTTGAGCTCAATGACTGTGACACAAAACGCAGTTAGGCGAGAGGGCCTACAGCACAGATTAGTGGTGCTGAGCTGCTGATTTGTCAGCCAACAGCGATCTTTCGGCAGCCTGCGGCTCAAGGTGGTCAGCCACTGTGGAGAAACCAGAGCCCTGTGACAAGCGACACCAACCCAGCATGCAGGGCTCCAAAATGACACGTCAGGGAGCCTTTCTGAATATGTAATGGAGTTTCAGCTCTGACAACAGCCTTGTTCAACAACAACAACAACAACAAAAAACCCCCACTGCTCTCGCTGTTGGCAGAAAAGTTTGTTGTCAACAATGGTCTGGTGAACAGGAAAACGGACACAGACAGGAACAGGGAGGCAATGAGTAATACAGCACAAAAGACATGAGTGCTGTGTCCCTGTGTTTGACCCAGCCAAGCTGTCCAATGAGCACACATGGGAGAAACAGTATTTAGAGGCCACGAGAGACATAATGAAGAGAAGAGAGAAGGAGAAAAAACATTAATGTTCATGTGATCCTGGGTGCATGTGTATTCACATTACTGTAGTTTTTAAGCTGTCAGATGATCCTTTTGTTAAAGGCAACATTACAGGAAGTTATATTAGATATTTATTTGAATAAAAGGCTAAAAAAGATTCTAGGTATGGATGGCACTCAATGTCTTTAAGTACTAATTTTGTTTTAAGAGGCCCAAACAAATTAGACATGAATTAAAGCTTGCAGGACTATCCATTGACAGTGATGGCTTAATGAAAGAGAGTGCATTTGGCCACTGTAAATCAAAACATTGAATATAAAAATAATGTCAGAAATGTCTCCATCACGGAGACGGAGCTTTTATTCTGTTCCAAACACTCACCAATTCGCCCTGGAAAGTTTCAGACAACCAATGCTTTACTCTCAAGAGCAAACTCGCTAGTTGTTATTTCTTTCTTTCACGTGTTATTTCTATTGCCTCCTTAAAGACATGCTGGTGTTTCTCAAAGAGGCTGTTTATGGTGATTCTCATTCAGGACCACAATCAGTGGGGCTCTTGAAGTCGCCATTGAGCTGTGTGCCGCAGCTCCGTGGAGGGAGGGCCCCGCCAAGTGCCACTTGATGATAGAGGCTGCGACCTGTACGATCGGTAACCCTGTTGTTGTTGCCTGCCTCCCACACTTAACTGCTGCTGGGAAGACTGCCTCTCTTAAATGCCGTTGATCAAAGGCTTGTCTGGCATTTGGCATAAAGCTCCATTGGAAAAGGCAGGAAAACAGGGCAACAGTAATGGAGGGAAAGAGCATGTCACTGCATAGAGCTCTGCATTCTACGCTTGACCCTGCTGTAGCCTATTAAGAGTGCAGACAGTGCTGTTGGTGCACCACACCAGAGTACTGACACATCTAGCAGAGGCCAAATGCAATTGTGCTGCTGCGTGCATGTGTCTGCCTGTGTGAGCAGCTACTGTGTAGAGTCAAGGACTTCTGTACTCAGTCACTTCAGTCCCTTTCAGTCAACAAGTCAATCAATCTGTCAGCCAACCTTTCATTCTCAGTAAAGTTTCCATAATATTTAGCATTGTTTCATGTACACTTTAAAGTGGATATGCATATGATTTAAAAAGAGAGCAAAAGTATGTTACAGTAAGTCCTCTATAAAAACACTTAAAAAGTCTGCTTTCACAACCCACATTCAATTTACATTGTATGTATTTTTTCTGACGTCAGTACTTGTGGTTCATTAAATTAAATACACAAATTAGACATTCTCTCGACTATGCTAATCTAATTGTCTAGTTGCTGAACTGAGACAGTGTGCTGTATTTACTTATTAGCACAGCACTGTAAGACATGTTGTCAAACAAAAAAATGTCAACCTGGTACGCACAACAAACGTGTAACAACAACAAATATGTAATCTAGAGGAAGTTTGACTTGGTGAGTCTTATTTTGTTCTGTTGCGTTTGAATGAAGCGTTACGAGGTAAACTTACTGTATTTGTCAATGGAGTCTGGTGGCGATATGCGGCTGTTACTGGTTAAACAAAAAGGATCTTACTCTTTAACAAAAGGTCTGTCTTTGTAGGGACCCTTTCCATAATGTTGTCAGACACTTATAATAACAATCTGAGCCTGTCAGTGGCAAAAACAAGCTACATTACAGCCAGTTTCGCGGATGCCAGCTGTAGCCCTCTCGCTCAATACTGGACCAATTTCAAAAATTGTTGTCTCAATTAGTCACTTAGACAAAAAAACATGGGAAAATAGTGTCCAGGTTGAAAAATACAGAAGTTATCCTTTAAGTAAAAGTACTAATACCACAATGTAAAGATATTCCATTACAAGTAAAAGTCCTGCATTTAAAATGTTACTTAAGAAAAAGTACTGAAACATTATCAACAAAATGCACTGACAGTGACAAAAATAAAAGTACTCTTTATGGAGAATATAATATTATTATGCATTATATGACTGGACTATTGTTACTGATAAATGTGTACACAGCTTTTAAATGTTGTTGTTGATTAAGATGGTGATAATTTAAACTACATTACACTGTTGGGTAGTTTAATCTGTAACAATATATCATAGTTTATAAACTGATCATATGGTTTGTATGTAAAATCTTAATCTGAAAAGTAATTATTAACAACTGCCAAATAAATACAGTGGAGTAAAAAGTACAATATATCCCTCTGAAATGTAGTGGGGTAGAGGTGTAAAGTAATTAAATGGAAATACTAAAGTAAAGTATCTCAAAATTGCACTTAAGTGCAGTGTTTGAGTACACTTTGACACTGAGTACACTTTCCAACACTGGTTATAAAGAAAACACAGACAGGCCAGATTTTTCAAAAATGTTTCATTTGGAAACACAACATAGCTTTAGTAATTGACATTGCATGAATAAAATAAAAATTTCAGATTCACCCACCCCGTTAGCTGTGCTGACAGCCTGGTAGTAGATGCTGTAGCTTTTCTGAGGCAGCAGAGGGGCGTTCCAGTAGCCATTGTAGGTCTTGTTGTCCCCTACAGTGAAGGGCTGGGGCGAGTGGATGCCGGCGGCGGGGAACTGAGCAGTGAAGTAGTACTGGGAGTTTAGGAGCGTGGCGTTCTGGAAGTGAATGGGAACTGGGTAGCAGCGCAGGATTTCTGCTGTGCCTCGTGCTCTGCGTGGACGTTCCTCCTCCACAACCACCTGGTACACACTGCAAATACAGGATACAAACAGATTTAACAGACTCCAACGGACCAAAGAGGTGCTTGCAGAACACTGGCAATGCAGGCAATTTTCTATTTTGCCTGTTAGCATTACGAAGTGTAAAAATGGCCTCTTTATGAATGGCACAGAAATGCCTGTTCAAAGCTCCAAATCTCAGAGTACACCAGAGCAAGCCTCTAAAAATGATTCTTTATTTAGACGTGAGATAGAAGAGATTCTTTGAGCAGATAATGCATTTCTCATCCATCTTTCCATCCATTTCAGATTTGCTCATTAAAAGTTTTAAATCAAAGTGCTGTGATATAGTGCATGAACATGTATAGGTGCTCATCTCAGGGTACATTATAAATACATGACTAAGAATGTGTGTAAACATTTAACTCCCTAGCAGAGTTTCCTTTTCAACACAACATCTTTGTGCAAGTCAATAGAAACTGAGATGAACTTTTATTGGGTAGAAAAGATCTGAAAAAAGCACAACATTTTGAAACCTCTCTTTGATTTCTTTTGGTGAATACAAGTTAGAAAACAAGCTGCAAGCTTAAGCTAGAATTGATTAGCTTAAACAGTGCTACACTTGGGGTCAAGAAGTTATAGGAAGAGTAAGAGCATGAAACTTTTACCAATAATATCACAAGACTGTGTCGACAAAAGTACTGTTATTTTGTAAGTCAAAGTAAAAAATGCATCAAAGAGTAGAGTAGTAGAAAAAAGTCCAACAATTTTGGTCAATTGTGGTCAAAAACAACATTTTTCTTAAATTATCAAATGAGAACTCCATAACAAATTCACTTATTTACAGACAGGATAGACTCAAAAATACAATGCAAGATAAATGAGCAGTGACACAGGACAGGGCCCGACGTTATTTGCATTTTCATTATTCAACAACTGAAAAGGTTAACGGCTCTTTCCATTTCCTCTCCATCTGAGCCTTGTGTTTAGCTAGATCAAAACTGCAGCCCTCTGTGCCTCTGACAGAGATGACATTGTCTCTGAGCCGGCCACTTAGCTTGAGGGGGAGACTGACTGTCTTATAGACGTTCATGTTAGTATGCATCTCGCATCCACCTGTTAAATCTATTTAGTCACTGAGTGACAAAGAGTCTGTTTACAGCTGCCACGGAGAATAACCAGCCATGATTGGGGACTAGCGTTCCATTTCCAAAAGTCATGCAAACAACAAGTTATTATTACAGAAGATGGAGCAAAGCTACACTGCTCAATGAATGAATGTATGAAAAAATGTATTAATGAATTAATATTATAATGTGACATGCTCTGTTTCTCTAGTTTTGGAAAGCTGATTTCATTTACACATTGAATTTTTATTTAAAGCTACCCTGTGGAGTTTTTTTTACTATTAGTAGTGCTGTGGAGAGCTTTGAAGAGTGGGTCCCAATTTTTTTGTATCATGCACAAGGACACACACGCAGGCTACACAATACACAATATTGTTTCGCCAGTCAGTCAGTTGGTGGCAGCAAGGCAGTGAAGAAGACGACTGGAAGCTGGCAACCATGGATGTTAACATTGCACAATTTACAATGTTTGAATCCAGAAGTGGTCTGGCCGATCAAATCGCATTCCCAATCACAATGCATTAACATGGGGGCACCTTTTTAGTGTCATCTTGTGGCCCATCCCTCACTTTTACAAGATATCAATAATGTTTACAGTACACCACTTCCCCTTGTACAAAGAAATACAGATTAGATTGATTATGATTGAATATGAATATATAAAAAGATAATAAATAAATAAATAATGTACATTGCTCTCTTAAAATAGTTTGCCAATTTCTAGTCTATTTTGCAAACAACCATTTGAAATCATTGTGAAGCATTCGTATCTATCTAATCATTTATTTAATTGTACCATGCCCTATAAAAATGACAATGGGTAAAAGACCTGGCAGGATGTAGAGCTTGGATGACACTGAACATTTCCCCTTAGCCCACATTATTAGAACAACAAATGGAAAAAATATCTTTGTTAAAAAAATCTGCACTATAGTGGCTGTACTCTTAAACTGTATAGTCACAGTACAAACAGCCATGGAGATGATCAATTGTTCCCCGCGGTTGGTACTGGATGATTAAGTGCCCCCTTGTGTGTACAGCATGTGCTCTTTAACCCTATACTTTATCATAAAGGTGCTTGCAGTGTCATTAGAAAATCCCCCTTTGCTCTTGGTGGGTGTGTCCCAATTCCTTAGAGCTCTCCTATTTAGTGCTGGGTTGGGAGGTGATGAAATATCTAATCCTGCTGAGTCTGCAGGAGAAATCAGCCTTTAATTACTGTCTCCTATTGAGAGCAGAGGTCAAAGGGCAGGTGGAGACGGTACATGGGAGCCCCTTAAGTAACTGCAGAGCAGCAGAGAAATGAATGATGAGGGGCCTCAGCCCAAACACTGTAGATGTGATGTGAGCTATGAGTATTTAAAATGATATCTACTGTCAATCATATTACATACCCACCACTGGAACAATAACAGAAAGACTTCCTTTGTCTGTACTGTTATTTTAGAAATCAGCTATGCCTAGTACAAATTATGGCCACAATAACTATGTCTTTGTTTTTGCTTTGCTGTAGCAATGTACACTTACTCAGAGCTTGCCCATACTTTATATTCCAAATCAATCTGCAGATAGTGAAATAAAAACAAAACCTGGCTCCCCCCGGGTGGCTCCTTATGATATGATGATGTGGCTGTGCCATGACTTGACAGTGTTAACAGGACTTCATTTCCTCAGGCAAAATATCAAGTGCCAAAGGCTATGAGGCTCCAAGGGTAAGAACTCTTGTAATGTGGAAATATAAACCACTGCTTCTCTTCCATGAGAATATTCACTGCAGCAAGAAACTAAAAACTAGCTCACAATAAATTTGCAATTTAATAAAAATGTTTTGTTCATCTTTGTAAGTGATTGCGACAATAATACCCACTTCACTGTTTTCACTTAAAGCGTTTTTCAGCGGTAACTTGCTGTATGCCCATAAAATATTTAAAGAAGAACACTTGCTTGGTGTTTGAAATAATATACTATTATCACCTCAACTGCTTATAAAATGTAAAACTGAGTTTAATGTTGGCGATTTCAAAATGCAATGATTCCTTTTTCCTGTGATTTACTGCTGTCATGTTAATGTGCCTTTAAGCAGCTGACACCTTGTCACCTCATACTGAGTTCACAATTTATATTTGAGTCATTTTGACAGACATGAGTCATTTAGTCATATTCTTGATTTAGTATGACATGAATGAGCAACAACAACAAAAAAAAACAAGAGATGAACAATGGCTTGATAGCAAGAACAAAAATATCCTTTATAGTTGATGTTTCATTTGATCTGATGCCAACCAGAGAATTGTAATTTACTTGCACTCATATTGAAGATGATTATCCAGTGATGAGGAAGTATTTAGATCATTTACTGAAGTAAAAGTATTAACACCACATACCAAGTCCTGCATTAAATTTGTTACTTAAGTAAAAGTACAAAATCATTAGCAACAAAATGTACTTAAAGAATCAAAAGTATTCATTATGGAGAATGACGCCTGTCAGTGTTACAGTATTATATGATTGGATCATTATTATTGTTGCATAATTATGTAAATGGTAGTTTAATGTTGTAGTTAGTTGAGGTGGAACTAATTTTAACTGCTTCTTAATACTGTTGGGTAGTTTTATCTATAACAATCCATCATATTTTATAAACTGATCATATTATTTGCATATAAAATAATCTCAAAAGTAACTAATATCTATAGCTGTTAAATAACTGTAGTGTAGTAAAAAGTAGCGTAGCGTAGAGTAGAAGTATTAACTAGCATAAAATGGATGTACTTAAAGTATAAGTACCTTAACAATTGTATTTAAATACAGTATTTGAGAAAATGTACGTAGTTTCTTTCAGCCACTATGATTTTCCGTATGTTTCAATAAATATGCTCAGTAAAACCTGTTCTACTAGCAACGTTCTTGAGCCAATCGATTATGTTGCTAGGCAAGTGATGAACAGGTTCAGCTAAATGTTAGTTACTAATCCTGGTAAAAGCCAAGTAACCCTTCACAAACATACAGATCACAGAATAAATGGAAACTTCAGGAGAGGAAACACATAGCTCACACCACATGCTTCTGTGAAAGGTGCGTAATTGTACTTAATTCCAAAACTGATGAAATTCTCAACTTCTCTCCCTGAGCAGAAGATGGAAAGACAAGGAGAGAAAGCAGAATGAAGGAAGAAGCTGTACCAGAAGAATGGTATAACCTGTTAAAGTGGTCTGCCAGAGGGGCCGGCAGGGCAGACCTGTATTTCAGCAGTAGCGTGGCAACCTGAGCTGACACCAATTAGGCCTCCTCCAGCCTTGCTGCCCGATAGATTTCAGCTCTGCCGCCATGTGACGCCAACCAATTATGGCGGATTGACTCGAAATCGACTGGATTGTGACCTGAAACTCAGATTTATTTTTCATGTGGGGTGATAGGGGAGAACTCCAGGCTGTTTGAGCAGATGAGGAAAGGGGTATGGGGAGCATTTCAATCACTGTTTCTCTCTCTCTAATGCTAATCGGTTGGCTCTATATGCCTATATGTCTGATTTAAGAGCGGTTGTAAGTAACACACTTCTCCTGACCCAGCGTCCTTCCGCCATGCGTCTGTCTTCTTACTCTTTATATTTCCCTGGTGTCCATAAAGCTATAAAGCAAACAAATTAGAAGGTGCCATAGATTACATTTGCCATTAAATCGTAAAAAGCATTGAGTTGTGTCGCGTTTAGGCACAGCTATTAACGTTTGCTATGCCGTGATCAAAGAAAGTTAGTGCTTATTTTAGGACTGTAGAAAATCATGTAACTGACTCCAGGCCATGGTTGAGCACAGATAATCTGATGCTACAGGGTACAAACTACACTGGAACTCAGTTTACTCAATATGCTACTTACAACACTGAAGACTGCTGTATTTTATAGCTTTTTCTGTTTATGTATATGTGTGTGAGCTTGCTCAAGGCAAAGGTTATGGCAGGAAAAAAGAGAAGGGCTGATTTAGTGGTGTTTATGATAAGGAAAGCATCTCAAATCATTTATTTCTGCAGAAGCATGTAAACATTTATTTTGATGCTACGGAGTGAGGAGGCGTATTCTGGCCCTGACGAGGGGCCATTGCGAACATTAGTTAAACACGACATGACTGATAGACAGTTCACTAATCCTCTTAAAGGAACAGTGTCCCCTCTGGTAAAAATTGTTCCCGGCTATGCGTGTCGTCCCCAGAGATTAGAAGCCAAATCCAAGTTGGAAATGTTATACCGATTAGCAATTACACAAATGAAAAATTGACTGCCTCCCTCAGCAGTGACAACGTCTGCCGAGATGTATCTAAAATATAATTTGACTTCAGCATGACTGCAGGATGCTGAAGTGAAACGGACATTTGTCGTCTGTTACGTCTTGATTTTTTTATGAAGCAGCGCTATCGTGTGATCTTCCAGTGTGCTCCCCTTCCTGTATTACAGCAAAACATCTGCTGTTTGAAACTCAAATGTCTGGAGCTCTATTACCTCCCAAACCCAATCAGCGTGCAAGATTGCGTTATCAAATCAAGCTTCATGCTGCTCTGCTCTGTAGTGCTGCAGATCAGTGTTCTCCCTTGTCAAATCCTTATTTCATAGGGGCTTTAAAACTGATTTCATAAAGTGTTCAATTTCAAAATGAGCTACCCACCACTCTGGAAAAGTGATGGCTACTCTTGCAACATGAGCGGTAGCATAAAATTAAATCTAACTATGGTGGGAAATTTAAGTACTTGACAAAATAGACAATAGACTGACTGGATCAGCTATGTTTCCAAGTTTCTTTACTTCAGGGACTCTTTCCAGTACTCCAGGTCATGGAACATATTGGAAACATCTCTTTATATGTGCCTCAACTAAGAATGTCCCTCAGTCATGCATCTCAACCCTGTAACCCAAACGAAATTAAAGATGTTATTTTTTGAGCTTGGGAAATTCAAATAACTAAATTTATCATTATTGGCCAGACAGCAGATCCCAACAGACCATCAAACTCAACTCCTCTGAATGGAAGCTACTTTATAGTCACCTTAGATTTTCAAAGGCATCGTTTGTCACTTGAGGTGGAAAACACCTTCAAAAGCCTGCCAGTATCTCGTCTTAGGCCTGCATCATAATCGCTCCTGTTTGCTGCCCTCCACCACCTCCTTTCTTTTGCAATTCATATTTTTTGAGACATCGAGCACTCACATGAAGGCAGTATACTGGCCTTTATGTCCTGTGAGATTTAAGAGAAGTGAGGAGGTGGGAAAAGAAATGTGTATCTGAAAACCCCCAAAGTTTAGATGTGGAGAGGCTCTGCTGTGATCAAAGGATGCCTCAATTAGTTTTAAGGTGTAGTTGTGCCATGTACTGAACTCCACTGATGAATGGTGATGATTTTTTTTTTTAATGGATTATCTCGAGAGATTCATTAAACATATATGATCCTTAAAACTAAATGTCTGTATCAAAACTCCTTACTTTCTCTTTATAAACAAGCACCAACACTGAGTGTATCTTCATATAACATGGATTAAATGACAATTGCCATATTTAGGTTGTAAAACATTAGTGCAGTTATGTCTCAGCTCAATCAAACAGAATGAAGTTGGTCTCAAACTAAAGTTTATCTCGCCAAAGAAAAATCTCTTTCATCTGGTCGCAAGGTGAGCATGCCTTCCAACGGTAAACAAAAGAGGAGCCCAGCTTGCTAATTAATAGAAGCTCTGATTCACGACATTCTTAATTATAATTAGGGGTTTGTAATTAGCCCACTGAAAGAATGGCAGCCTGAGTAAGGCCTTCTGAATTGTACCTGCGAGAAGATTAAAAACCGATCACTCTGTCTTTCTTGCTCAGGCCTCTCCGTTTGGCGCTGGGGCATTAATCTGGGCAGCTGCACATACGGTAAACATGAGCTGACAAGCCTGACTAAAGATCGCCAGGCTGTAATCTTTAAAAAAACTCAGATGAGTTGATAGTGTAAAATTGAGTTTTACAGTGAGCACAAGTGTTTTTCACTCCTCACATGGAGAAGTTAACCCACTCTCTCAGGGTCCTGGAGGCTGAAAGCACACATTGTTGTAGGCCAAGGACATAAACTTGTATTAAAACAACTCATAAAATAGACTTTTTTTTAGCTTTTTTTTAATAGTGGAATGACCAATTCAACTCCCACTGTTGTCCTAGGAAGGATGTAGAGAGGCTTGTCATCCTTTGACATACAGTTGATAGGTTCTAATTACCTTACACAACCAAGGAGCCATCAGACGCCCAAAACAACCAATAAGAGCTGCTCTTATGGACACAACCCCTCACTGGCTTCGACTGTGTTTGATGGGGCACCCCGGCCAAGCCAGAAGCACCTTCGCTGGGGCTTGCTCGTCAAATTTTGACATTTTAGGAAATATGGTCATTTGCTTTTTTGCAGAGAGATGAGTAGATCAATACCACACTCATATCTGTCAATATGAAGCTACATCCGTCTACCAGCACCACTAAAGCTCACTAATTAACACGTTCTATCTTGTGTGTGTTATTTTGAAATTAAAAACTTACACACACGCCACACAAACAAATACTTGAGGAGCAATAAAACTAGATGTAAGGAAAGGACCTATAAGGAAGAGACTTCTTACTGCTGCATTAATGGAACAGTGGTATAGCTCAACAGCTAATACTAACAAAAAGATAGATGATCAAGCAAGCAGTATTACTGCCAGATGCCCACCGTGGCCTTGGGTAAACCAAAATGATTACTTTTGCCCAACATCTTGGCATTTACACAGAACAGCTTCACTGCTTCCCTCATAAATGACTAATAAATGCAGCATCAAGGAGGCAGAATTCGTTCCCCAGTAGCCCATGGTGGCTCGTGGTGGGCAGCCCAGTACATAAAAGACATGTAAAGGAAAGAGATCCTGAAGCTAGCCTTGGCTGCTCCGGGTTTTGTTCTCATCTTCAAAGGCAATGCTTCTTATTCACAGGATCAAAATCCACACACAAACAAATAAAGCTCAAAAAATGAGATATGTACAGTAAGGTACTGAATTCCCTGGCAACATTCCTTCACGGTGGGGTATTGATAAACACAAGCTCTTTGATAATTTTTTTGTTGCTGATGGTGGTTCCTGGTGTTTTAATATGCTGTTTTGTTGTTTTTACTCTGTGCTGTGTGTGTGAGTCCTTATAGTGAAAGCCTACCTCACAGGTGCACCTCTGCTTTGGGCAGGTTTAAGCAGTACAGTGACTGTGCTGTCTGTTTGGTTCAGAGAGGTCTCCTGGTCATACGCCGGCATGGAAGGAGCTAAGGAGAAAACCAAACAGCAAGGGGTTTTACTACACTGTAAAGCAAAGTTCAAAACAGTTCAGTTTTGGTCAACATCAAGTCCTCTTGTATAACAAGTAACTCAGCTTGGCAGTATATAGAAAAAAGCAAAGCCAGTTTTCTCACTTTTACAGTGAGCAACTGCCTTTTGACTTTATAGCAACATAATTGAATCACTGAGTACAGCAATAACAGAGGGGTAAAGCATTTGGTGCTGTCACAAAGGTAGTCACAGAATCTGGCAGAAAGAAAGTCTTCAAAGTACTGCACATGTATCAGAATAAAAAACTGTATGATTTTTATTGGTTCATTTAATGTGTTAGAAAGCAGATGGATAGGATTTACCCTTTGAGACAAACTAATGATATCAGTAAAGTAAAACCAGTGCTGTCTTACTTTGGTTGAGTTACATTTTCCATTCATACATTTGGACATCAAGAACTCCACACACTAACTGGCCATGCTGCTGACCACGCTGACCTGATATCTTGGTGGTGAACTGGGTGATGATAGGGGGGCCGTAGCCCTTGGCTGTGCTAGCGCGCAGAGTGAAGGAATATGTGGAGCCTGGGTAGAGGCCTGTGAACATATGGGTGGTCTCGTTGCCCAGCTTCACTACCTTCCCACTCTGGTTGGAGAGGTCCAGCTCAGGGTCAAAGGAGCTCACTGCCTTGTAGGAGATCTAGGAAGGAAGGAAATGAATATTCTGATTGTGGCCTCTGGTACTCCACGCTCAGCTCTCTTCGGCTGAGTAGGATTTGTATTCATTCAATGAAAAGGTTTTATGTTGGAGACATCCAAGTGGCTTGGCAAGCTAAAGCATTTACTGTACTCACTGTGTTGAGGTTTTCTATCCCACTCATGGTGGTGAGAGTTAACCCATTTTTCATTTTCATCTCTTTCCCTCCACACTGCTCAGTAATACCAAAAGCCACAAAGCAATTTAAAAAAAAAAATCATATGTTGTACTTCTTTGTGTGAATGCTTCTGAATAACCAACTTAATTAGGTATACTTGTACAACTGACTGCAATGAAGGGCAATAGTTTTGGAACAATTAGGGCTGAACAATATGGCTCACAATATTATAAAGAATATTTTATCCTTTATCAGTATAAATCATGATATGGCAAATATATGCATGATTACATGTAAAATTCTCAAATGAATATTTAATGTGGGTAATGCATCAGTAGCATTATATCAGACAAAAATTGTGTAAAACAAAACTGTCTTTCGGTTGGTCGGACCACCACTCTGGTCCAGATCGAAATACATCAACAACTATTGGATTCATTGCCATGGAATATCTTGACAATTATGGTCCCTAGTGGATGAGTCCTACTGACTTTGGTGATCACCCGATATTTCCTCTAGCGCAACCATTAGGTAGAAATATGGTTTTGAGTGAAATTTCTAGACAACTGTACTTTGTACAGGCATTTATGCTCTCCGCAGGATGAATTGTAATAAGTTTGATGACTTTCAATCTAGCGCCATCTTCAGTAAAAAAATTTATTTGCCCAATACTTTGGTTACTGACCAAATACCTGAAAAACTAATGACATTTCCACCTTTGTGTTTAAAGCTAATTAGCAAATGTTAGCATGCTAACATGCTAGCCTAAGCTGGTGAACATGGTAAACATTATACCTGCTTAATATCAGCATTGTGATTGTGAGCATGTTAACATGCTGACATTAGCATTTAGCCGAAAGCATCACCATGCCAATAAGTACAGCCTCACAGAGCCACTAGCATGGCTGTAGACTCTCAGTGTTGTTAATTACAATTTGCTTGGAATATATTAACTTGGAAAAAATAATTTTGCACAATAATAACATGATATGATCATATTACCACATAATATTGAGCTTCTGACTTCCTTTCTCTAGAATTTCCAAAATTAGTGAGATACAAAAGGTCTATGGAGAGTTGCTGTCTCATAACGGGTACGATTCTACTGTAAAAGCAGAGGTACATAATATTTTTCAACCAAAGCTGATGCAGGCTTATGGTTTCAAGGAGAAAGGAAATACACTTAATGTATTCATTCTCCATTAATAAACCCAGGGAGCTCTGGAAGGAAGCATTAAGGTGAGTGTTTTTGCTAATAACCATTTTGAATAACTGTAAAGTCCTGTTTTAAGAAAATGCCTCTGCTCGTAAAGGAAAACCTCCATTATAATTCCAATTAAGGAACACAAAGGGAGTTAGGAGTGCTGCATAATTTGTGTCCATCAAGTTTTGAAATGCTTCAAGGCCTTCTCATTTAGTCTTTGTCTGTGAAATGAGTCTCTGATGCCAAATCCTATATCATAACATTTCAGGGAAAGGAATTTGAAATGACTCGTCAACACTGGGCACATGGACAGGATTTTACAATTATAATGGAACTGACGGGAAAAATAATAGAGCATATTTGAGCAAATTAATTTGAGCTTGCTTGTAACTATAACTTGATCGGATATATTAAGCTTTTCAAATCGCATTGGTTTACATTTTTCCTTCTGAGGGAGGTAAATGTCAAATTCATGAAGCATTCATAAAATATAAATGTCTGTATAATCTCCAGCACCTTTATCCATAAAATATGAAAAAAGCTAAATAACTGTTGATGAAAGATGTTATATGCTCTTTCGTGTCCTTTAAAATAAAATTAAGTGGAACAGAAAACCCATCTAAACTCTGCTTAACATTTTCATTTGCAGAAGAGTTTTGACCTTCTTAGGCAGACCTACAGTAAATATTAATAATATAAATTTAAGTTATTTGAAAAAGCTTTGTGTTTTATAAGAAAAATAAAGGGAATAATAATGTGGATAATAGTGGCTATTTCCCTAAAAGGTAATTGGACAGATTTTACTTACCACAGCGTCACTATGATAAACAAAATGCTACTTCACAATTAATATGGCTGATGAACAAGGAATAATTGCTGGCTCATGTCTGTCTGAAAAGTTGCCAATAAAATGGCATTCACAGAGCTTGGTCAAAAATAAATGGAGCTGAAATCGCTTTGATATCAGGCCTTGTCAGACGTATTTCTCTTTGAGTCCTTTGATAATGTCAAATCAAAGCAAGGTCCTGATTTGTAAGAAGCAACTTCTGGGGAATACCGGCAGAATACATCGTGGGTTACTTTCTGAAACCAGAGAGTCAGACTGTAGTGGCGTGAGGGGGACACACCTGGAGCAAGCTGCTGGCTTGATAGATTTTCCTCATTTGTCACCTTGTTTTAGACAGGGTGAAATGAATATTAATACATTTTCTTACTCTAAAATAAGACCTGTAATTGTAGATGATGTTGGGAAATCTAGAATGATGTTTTACTGTATATTAAAACCAGGAAATACCAGGATTGCCGGTGACTTATTGTTTACTTTAACTAGAAACAGTACTATACTGTTAAGGCTCTCTAGACAGAGACAGAGAGAAGTAATTGCTGCAGCATATCAATATAATAGCCAGGTGTGGGTATTTTATAAAGTGAAACAAATTTGCCTCAACATAAATATGAGTGAACCTAACAAAGCGGCAATGCAAAACGTTAAATGTGCTCAGAATGCTTATACTTGAACCATGAAAGTTTGAAAAGATAAATAACTGAAACATGTTGCTGTGAAAGTGTGTGGTAAACTTACAGTTTTTATGGGCATTGTTTTCCTGCACGCTGCCAGCATACTAACACTAACACTGCACTACACACACTTGAATAAACACGTCCTTGGTATGATTCTGACTTTCCTGCTTTGATTGACATGTCTGTGCCGCTACGAGAATATCTATTTCATATTTCATGGCTTGGAAGTGGATAGAGCAACCTATACAATGAACCTGATTGCATCACCTTTTCTATTCAATCAGTTCACCACATATGAGAAACAGCCCAGTCAATGATTGCTAACCTGGTCAAGCAAACGGTGACAAGAGGAGAATCAACAGAGAATCAATCTGTGGGAAAGGCTGGAGGATTACTTCCACCTTAAGCTGGTTAAGATCAATGTGTACACATATCGTCTGTATGTATGTGTGTGTGTGTGTGTGTGTGTGGAGACTGTTTCTATTATTCAAGACTCAATGCAGCTCCTGGACAAAGCTGGCAGGGGCTGTGTGGAGCCTTATGTCAACATTTGCTTGGTGCTGAATCGTGATACGTGTTCGAGGTGTGTTTCAGTGATTGTATTTTCTTTAGAGGTCGCACATTTGTAGAAGGACAGAAGATGACGGCAGTTTGCGGTTGATTGTCTTCTAGTAAAACGATAAACAACGGTGAAACACTTGGTACGCGGCATTTCATAAAGGAGGCTAAAGAGAGCTGAGCCTAAAAAAAGCTGAGCTTATTATATTCAGTGTTAAGCTGTTCCTAACTATAACTTAGAGCTAAGATGGCACAATAACTGAGTAACCCCATCCTGCTGAATTCTGCGGTCAGCTCAGTTTACTTCCCTTATAATCTTGTGAAAATAAATTAGTTTTTATCTTTATTAGGAGTGCTAAAAGTTATAACATGTTCAAGATGGAAAGTGAAAATTAAACTTAAAAAGGAAAAGATAAGAAATAAACTAAAGTAATTTACTTGTATAGCAAGATGATTTATTTTTATTATATTGAAGGACTTTGAAGTAATCACTTTGTTTTAGTTTGGTAGGAAGATTGGAACACTTGTTCAACACTTGAACAGGTTAAGATTGATCTAAAAGAATAGGTTTCCATGGTAACTTAGTTCAACCTTATTTAAACCAGTTTTGTGGAACATGTTTTCCTAAAAAACTGGAATATGTTTGGTTTAACTTGTAATCTCATTTTATGAAATACTGTATTGTAAATACTGTTGTGTGGACTGTCAAACTAGGAGATGCCCATAATTCCCAAGCCCTACCTCAAGAAACAAAGTGATTCACATGCTAAAAAAATCTATTTGAACATTTCTCTGACAGCGCTGTACACTATTGCCCATCACAGTTGTGGAAAATAGGACTCAAAGAAACTGTGGAAACAATCCACAGAGAGGTGGGGGAGAAAAATCAACTTAATATTGGAAGTAAGTCTGTTTAAAGGATGATCAATATCTCTAACATTCTGCTAACCCTGGTGCTTGTGTAGGCTACCTCGTACTGAGTGATGATCCCATAGG
This sequence comes from Siniperca chuatsi, assembly GCF_020085105.1. Lineage (NCBI taxonomy): Eukaryota > Metazoa > Chordata > Actinopteri > Centrarchiformes > Sinipercidae > Siniperca > Siniperca chuatsi. The sequence goes on from NC_058054.1 coordinate 8,281,017, forward strand.
TCTGCGCTGGTTCTCTCCACTTCAGGATGATCTTCTCCTCATAGGCACTGCCCTGAATGGACTCCAGAGGAACAGCTCCTGGCACTGTGGGAAATTATCACAGACACATTTCCCAAAACTGGTGGCAGAGTCATAATTTTCAAGGTAGAAATAAGTTTATAAAAAGCGTACACAGTAGGATTTCTATCTATCAATATTTTTTCCATCGTATGTGCATGTTAAGTTAAAATGTTGTCGATGAAAGCAGTCCTTGCTTAGCAGCTTTAGTGCTTTCTATTATGATTTACCCAGCACCTCATCCTGACGTGCATAAAACAATCAATAAAAGAGCTTTTCAAGGACCTACAGTACACAAATGGCCATGAGCCAAAGTCAAACATCACATCTTAATAGGAATTTGTGAGATTATTTGAAGTCATTGTCACTCAAAAGAGTGATACTTGTTTTACAGAAAAAGTGAACACTTTTTGCACAGATAAAATGTGTTGCAAACAAACGAAAACGAAATGAACTAGTAACCCCATGGGAATAGTGAGAATCGTAATCTTTACGCAATTTTTACTTGTAGTGAGATAGTGCCAAAGAGATCTGGTCCTTTAACCCCTCATGTGAATTGCTTTCATTCTGTAAGCGAAACAGAATGATGTGGAGATGTCTTTTTTTTTTTCCCATCTCCAAGAATGCAACTACAGCTACACCCTGTCTGTACACTTGTTCCCATGGGACCCTAAACACACAGATCCACAGACACACAGCAGTCAGATAGCAAGAAACAGTTGCCACTTTCAAGTTTCCAACCACAAATATCTGAGCCATACATGACAAGACTTGCTTTTCGTCAGTTGAGCCTGTTTGTTATCTGGCGGCCGGGGTTCCTTGAGACTTCTATAGAGTTCATTTCCTGTGTCTGCTGAGGCAACACAGAAGATCTTTCATCTTTGAAGGAGGTGAAACAACTATATGACACAGAGGCTTGCTGTCTGACTCCTGTGTTTGGAAAATCCCAAACTTGTCCTTAGTGCAAGCTGTTTATAAATCAGGTGAGAATTATCCACCCATCCTAAAGATCAAAATGTCTATACTTTAATAATAAAGATGAGTTTTTCTGCTTTTAGAGAGAAGACATGCTTATTTGTCCTCTAAACTGTCAGGTACAATAAGGTAAAATGGTGAGAGAGATTTTTTTATGCTTTTTATGCTGTCAGTTGCTCATTTGATTTTGATGTCTTGGAATTAGCAACACTAACTATTATAGATCATTAATTAATATTTCCATGAGCTTGATATCGCCCTATTGAATTTTAGGTTACACTTTATTCTAACCCGCCTATTTAGCAATTATAAGCAGGAAAAAAACACTTACAATAAACACTTATTACACTTTCTTTATAACACATTATAATGGAGTTGTAAGTAAATAAGGACATTTATATAAAGTGTTTAAAATGATTATTATTATCCATAACTCTTGTCTAAAAAGTAATGAATGTTTGATAACACAGTATAACATAGCTGTAATCATACATAATTACATATATGAATAAATTCTTACATTTATTAATGTTTAAACACAAATAGAAATCCTTAATGGTGGTTTTAAGTAATAAGTGTTTATAAATGTGTTGAAAACATTAATTAATCAAACATTAAATGACCAGTAATAGATGCTTCATAAGAGTTATGGTAATTTTATAAACACAAATAAAAGGGCTCTGCTTATAGCTGCATTATAGTGTGTTATAAATTTAATAATTGCTTATATACTGCTTATAAAGGCTGAAGGAGGGTTAAAATAAAGTGCTACAAAATGTTCTGTTTTTATTGCACGCTTTTCCAAAACGTAATATTTTAGATATTGTAGTTTTAGTTTAGTTGTTTGAATGTTGGGTGGTTGTGTTTCATTTTTTAAAATGTATTTGCTCTACATACTTTAAAAGATATCTAATCTAGGATCAGTTTAGCAAAATGTTGTGTCACACTTTCCAGACCTGTACAGGAAGTAACCTTGCATCACACTTACCATCCTCATCAGTCTGAACCTCCAGCTCTGTGCTCTCCATGACCCCCTCTGGATTGCGTAGCACCAGTTTGACACTGAGGTTGGTGAAGGGCGTCAAGTTGTGGATGGTGTGCTGAGGATCGCGGCTCTGGGTGTCATAACACACCTCCTCACGGGTCTCCTCCTTGCCGGCCATCCTGGACCGGTACTGGACGGTCAGGTTGTAGCTGTGGCAGCGGGTCACATTGTAGCCCAGAGGCTCCCAGCGCACTGTCACCTGTTTGGACTGAATGTCCACCACTTCTAGCCTTCGTGGGCCATGCATGGGCTCTGGCGGGGTGGACAGAGAGAGAGGAATGTGAGCATACATCAAGATAATCAATTAGGCTATATGAAATGGCAGGTAGCGCAAAATAGTTTCAATAAAATCAAGAAAATTACTGAGGTCTATGCAAGGGCACAGAGATGGCGGTGTTCCTTTGGGTCAAAGAAAATCTACTACCAGATTTTTCATAACACTTGAGACCTGGTCAGTACTTTTTTTCATATGAAATACCATTTCCTCTGTTTGGAATTCATGTTTCCAGAAAATATTTTAAAATTTCAAAGCCACAGCCTGAAACTGAGCATTGCCACATCCCATTACCGTTGCTAACTCGGTCTAACAGCAGCTGCACACACCAAGACACCACAGGTCTGTTGGTGGAAACCCTCAGCAGGAGGTGTATCATCCCTTCAGAGCGTGCCGTTCTTCTGCTCCTTCTACCTTGTCCTCTGCCTTTTCCTCTCTCTTTTCCATCTCGCCCAGTGGCGGTCAGCTATTAGCACCACACTGATACAGAGTCAGCCAGCCCGTCAATCCAGGCAGGACACAACCCCCACTGCCATCCTATCGCCTCTAATCACATACACTCTGTGTCTCCTTGCCTTTCTCTATTTTCTCCTCTCTCTTTCCTTCTATCGCCTCTCCCTCCACCTCTTTCCTTTCCATTCCCCTTCTCTATTTCCTCTCTCTGTCCATCTCTTTTTCTGTGGCTCCCCCATTTCTATTTCCCACTCTCTCTTTCTCCTCATCTCCTCTCTCTCTGCTTTCCCCGTCTATTTTCCCCTCTTGCTCTCTTTCTCTCTCTCTCTCCTTCTCCTACCTACAGGAGGAAAGCAGCCCAAGCACAAGGTAATGGGATCAATTTCCATTCCAGGTTAAATTCGCAGTCCATTTCTCTGGAACTTAACACTTTACTACCTATTAGGAAGAGCCAGGGCTCAATTTCCCCGTTCCCCAGGAGACACAGTCCAGCAATTCAGAGGCAGCCACAGCAGCCATGTTTAACATTCTGGAGGTGCATGGGGGGAGACTGGACTGGAGCTCCAGCATGCTGTTCATTTACAAGTTGTACAAAGGACATGACAAACAAGTAAGAATCTACAAACAACACAGTTGGCAACCTTTGAATGTGATGCCCACTTACATTTATGACACAGCATACAAGTTTAATTTTAGCTCCTATGCCCAGTGGATACCTATAGAGAGATAATGTCCAACTGAACAAGTTTTATTCAGAATCCTTTACAGGAATAATTAACAATGCAATTTGTGTAGCACTACAGAAAAGCTACAAGACAGAAATGAATCTTTTTTAGGAAATTAGGTCATGACTTGTGACATGACAGAAGCTTGTACAAGTGAGAAAGGATAATGCAAGAAGAAAAACACAGAGAAAGAAAAGGTGCCTGCTTGTTGAATGAAAGATGGAACTCTTTCAGATTTCACAAAGGAGCAACAACACATGTGATCTCTCCTGTGCTTTCATAGAGCAGATGAAATAGTATTAGAAGGGCCCGAAGGAGGCAGAGGACGAGCTGTTGAAGACAGACGGGGAAAGGAATATCAATGTGCAGCATACAATACGTAAAGTATGTCTGGAAAATAGAAAAACATCTTTCCAAAAGGAAAACAAAATGGCAATTAGCTTCTCTTTAAGAAGGATTTGTCACTATAGGTCTGCACAGAGTGCAACAAACCACTAAAATCCTTGACAGATCAGGTTTGTCCAGGGTTTGAAATACGGGGGAGCTACGGGGAACTCTGCTCCCCTAAAAGAGACATGAGCTCCCCAGAAAGCCTCATTTGAGAAATTTAGGGGGAGCTCTAAAATATCGTAATTAGGTGCCAAGGTTTATTTTGGTATAAATGTATATTTTTCTGTATATTTAGGTTCCTGAAATAAATAATAGGCTAATAGTAAAGCTCAACGTGCATGTTTATTCGCGCATTACCATTTCCAATTTGTGTCTACGAAACACAATGCTGTCTATTCCTGCTGTGGCCATCCATGCGTGGGGGCGCATGTTCATAACTGTCATGGGATGTAACCTTGGACTGGTCTGTTTAACAAAGTAACACAAACCATTGCCTGTCCACTGTGCGTTGGCATTTTTATCGTTTCTCGGCGGAGAGCGATTAAAAAAATATTGCAATGATGACTAATTTTTCTGTTTCTTTGTTGTCCCAGGCTAAATATTCTTTGTATGACTTGAAATGTATTGATAGTATATTTCTGCATGAAGGCCGGAGCATTAATGTATGCGCATGAATGTGTACAGTGCCCTCCCACCCCAGAAAAATAGGGCTCCCTTAAAAGCCACAGTGTAATTAGAACACTGTATATGTCTATCTGCTTTTATAACAATTTAAACAATAGCTGAAGAAAATATATAGTTTCTGACTCGCTGAGTTGTGCTGTGCATTATAGCTTGCATAAAAGGGCTTAAAATTCTTCGAGAAACCTTTCTGCAATGCTGTGTAGGAGTACTCTTTTGAATGTGTGTCATCTTTGATAAAGGATCTCTGACCTCCAATGATTGTTAAAATTTGAAAGAAATGTTCATCTTTGGTAGAGACTGGTATGTACAGTATGTAACGTCTACATCAATCTTCAAAGGGATTAGCTGTAGAGTCAAATATTCAGCATAAGGTTAACAGAAAAGTAACCCAACTCCACTCTGCTAGCAAACTACAGTATGGGGATTGTGAAGGAAAATCCTGTGATATTTGTGTGTTTTTCCCATAATGACCCTGTTACTGTATACTGCTGTTGCTCACATGCTTTGTGCTTTAAGATTTGAATGTGGCTTAATACAAGAAAACTTCATGAGTAAGTAAAGGTAGGTCGAACAACAACTTGAGTGAAATCATGTGCTTCTTTTTGTTATGTTACAGTTAATGTGTGTTTGTTGCTATAAGAACTGAGGGGAGACTGCCTCTCCTCAGTCATATTGGTATAAGGCTTACAGTATAATGGCTTGTGCTTGCAAGCAAGATCTGCTGAGAAGAAATATTGCGTTGTCTTTTTATTTGAGTACTAACTCTCATCTGCACTAGACAAGAAATCATTTTTCAGTTTCCACGACAGGAGAAATGTAATAATTCACAAAGTGATCTGCCATTTTAAACAAATGCAATCAGACCAAAAAAGAAGAATTGGGGATAGAAAACAGACCTCTTCAAATAGGTTGCAATGTTGGGAAAGCCATCCAGAAAATGGAAGTTTAAACCCCTTTATTTGCGGAACTATCTGTTGGCTGCACTCAGTAGGCAACGGTTACACTAAAAGCACAGAGAATTGCAGGGTGGCCAGGCACAGAAATCAAATTAAACCAGATGCTCTAAAAGTGACAAATGCACCAAAGTGTGAATCTCAAGCAGACGTGCATGGACGGCTGGGAGGAAGTCTCATTTCTGGAGCGTTCAAAGAGAATGTCACACTTCCGTCTTTGTGGAACATCACAGATAATGTCCACTGCACCCTAATTCTGGCCAATGGAAAGATGCCAACAAGAATTGGAATCACTCGTGAAAAATTGTGGAGCAAAATAGCCCATGCCAAATAAAGAAGAAAAATTAAATAAGAGGAATAAATTATTTATTCATATATAAATTCGGCTTTTTGGCACGTGGTACGAACATTAGACAGATATATTTGCTAGTATGCCAGCAATGATAGTGAAGGTACATAAAGAAACATTGGCCATTTAGTAAACAGCTCTTATGACTATTCTATAACCTCTCCCTGGAGTTTTGTTGAGAAAAGGCTAATTGTTTGTTGCCCCATTGGCTCCCTGTAGTGCAAATGCCAGCTGTCTGAGAGAGGCAGTAAAATGTGACGATCTGTGGCGGACGCCCAGTCACAACTTGTACCCCATGACTCAGAATGACATCATCTGTTTTCATGAACAACAAGGTGCCTCATCCATTTCAGAGCCTGGTCATGGCTGACTTTGAAGAAAGAGGAAAGAGAAAAAGAAAAACAACCTGTGCCCTACTCCCCCACTTAATCTGAAATGAACAGGTCACGCTGAATGGCTGATATCCTTTATAAATCCTTTCATGCATAGATGGAGGCTATGCAGCCATTTTCAAATAGGCCCATAGGCCCATGAATGACAGCTGATGAGATGAGCCTATTAACCCAGTCTACTGTGACTGCTAGTTTAGTTTTATTGACCGAGCAAGAGGCTCAGTATTAAAAGCACAAGCACAAATCACAACAAGGAATAACAGGGCTATCACTTGAAATCCATACCATTATTTTTTTTTTTTTTTGCACAATTCTCACAAGCTATCACACACTGAGGGTGACACTGGGGTGAAAGTACTGAAAATATGACTCCAATATCTCTCCAGTATGGCAGATATTTCTATTGGAATAGAGTTATAATAATGGCTATGAAAGCATCCCTTGGAGCAGGAAATTGCTGAGGTCTATCTTATGCCAGGGCACACAGAATGAGCGCCAGTGAGAGCCAGATTGGTATTCCAAGCGGTGGACAAATTATCACCTGCCCCACACTCGCAGATGTAATTGAATAATTTGAATGTGACATTTACATAGAACTATTAGTGATTTTTTGTCATTACAGCATGACATTTAAATAATGTTTTTAGAAATTATCAGCACATTATTGCCTCTTGTTAATTTGAATGGGTCCTGCATACACGCTACTGCAGCTGAAGTGATAACATGATTTCCCAAAACAACAAATAACCGCATGTTGCAGCCGTCTGTCCTAGAGGGGGCTACAAATGGTGCACTTAGCCCCTGGGTAGAGCGAGACATTAGTCCTGGATGAAAGGAAACAAATTGGGCATGTCCGGAGCACAGCCACTTTACTGTGAGACAAGTGTGTTGTGTGTGTGTGTATGAGGGGGACAAGTGTGTTTTCTAGCATGTTTTTAGGTCTTATGCGATTAAAGGACTGTCCATACGCGTGTACAGCAGCACAGATCTGGTTCCTCAGCATCTTACTGGCTATATGTACAGAAGAACGATTTACTTATCAGATCTTCCTTAGGCTTCACAGCAGACGAGTCATTCAGAAAGCCAGGATCTTTATCAGCTCCACATCGATTAAGAGCAGAAAAGCCTGGTGCTGGCATAGACTTCCATCTCCCTGCTCAGCAAACAGAACCAGGAGGGGAAAAGAAAAGACTACTTCCCCAATGATTAGAAACCACTGTCAAGTCAATGTGGTTCCTATCTCATCAGGATGAAACAGCGCTCAGGTTAAGGGGGAGGAGGGAGCCTTGTGGTTTAGAGATGAAAAAAGAGAAATGCCTCGACTTTCACAGGATGGCATGTAGACTGTCGCATTCCTTGCTGGAGAATGTCAGCCAGGGCTTGTCACACGCAGCAGCCTTCGTTGTAGACAGTTCCAAAACAACATGACAACGGCGAAGATTAAATCCTGGTCGGAGGGCTGTTTTCATGTAAAGTGTTCCATTCTAGGCAGTGAGGCCTGGTATTGCCGTCACTTATCTCTCCATTGCTGTGTGTTATTCACTCTGTTCTGTTTGAGCTGGGCGGGCTGGGAGGCGAGCACATTTGTTTGCCTCTTTCTATTACATCTCAGTGATAGCACTGAGGCCATTGAGGTAATGACATGGGTTTTACACTTAGGAAATCATTTTCATATCCTGCAGAAGTGAGCCGTAATGATAGCTTTTGATAACCGACAATCAAAGCTCCATCACCCTCCTATAGTGCTCCTCTATGCAATCCTCTGGAGGAAGAGAAAGAGAGGAGGGAGGGGGTTAAGAGGGATAGATGGAGTGAGCGTGGAGGGAGTCAATGTGTGGGTGGATGGGTGGGGGGATTGGAGAAAGAACGTTTAGACAGAGGAGGGTGGAGGGGGGGAGGCTAGAAGTGCCAAGGTTTTTGTTGCCATCAAATGCAACAAGTCAAACCAGGCCTTGGGGTTGACGCATGTACACATGTTATAATTGACAGCACTTTAAAGGCCCTGTACATGGACTTCTTATGTTCTAACATCACCCTCTACACCCATTACAAAGTCAGAGACAAATGCCCACGTGCTCAGGATACACACACACACACACACACACACACACACACACACACAGAGAGACACACACACACAGAGACACACACACACAGAGACACAGACACAGACACTTTGCCCATACACCCTGGAGGCGTGGATAATCACAAGGATTTATTGAATGGTGGTGGTCGCTCCTCACTCTATCAAGTCCTTCTTTATAGGCCTCGTGATAAATGAGACTGACATGATGGGTGAGGATGAGGGGCGGAGGGGCCTACAATGCGCTGGACTGAATTGAAACCACAGAATGAGCCCCAGCGCTGGGCCGGGCTGGGCTGCCACCTTGTCTGATGAACCCCCCGAAGCTGTAGGGGTGGAGATGAATGGGTGAATGCCTTCCTCTCACAGCACTGAATTGAAAGGGAGAGCGAAAGCAGGAGCAGGAAAGTAAGATACACCCTACCAACACAGGAGGATGATGCAGGTCAAGACCAGTGTTGGGAGTTACTTTGTAACGAGTTACAATTGCACTACTTTTGGCGGTAACGAGAAATAACTAATTACTTTTTCAAGTTAAGTAACTCAATTACTGAAATTAAATGGGCTTGTTACTTTTGTCTTGATAGCAGATAAATGCAGCCTATTCCGCGGATTTTCCAGTTTATGATCCAGCGACTTTACGGCGGCACAATGAATGATGTGAATCAATCAATCAGCATTAGACTGCACACAATGGCTAATAGTTCAGGCAATGTGAGCTTGCTGTCCTGGAGATATGGACATTATTGTTCCATTCTCGAGATCAAGGACAAACTTATAGTGGTGAGTTGTAGTCTATGCGCAGGTGTGAGAACTTTATCCACATCAAAGACTAGTAATTCTAATCTTCTGAAGCATCTCGCAAAACAACATGGTTCTACAAAGCTAATCGCAAAAGACCCCAGTGCTAGTTCCGCTGACCAAGGAGGAACCACTCCATCCTCAATGGACATCGGACAAATGTTTGTTACTGGAAACAGCAGGTTCTGCAGATTCCAGTAGTAATGTATGATGCATGTGTGTCACTGTTAGACCAACACTGGGAAGAAGGGTGCAATTTTTGATGCAGAATGCACCAATCTGCTGCTAGGGGTTTAAACACACACAAAAAGTAGTAGATCTATGCCACTCACACCATGAACGCATCCATTAGCATGCCTGATTATCCATGTATACTGTCTATTTACATGGAATCAGTACTTTCATGAATTAATAATGGTTACTTACTTCCATTATGTTTTGGAACATACTGGGCAGTGCAGTAGTTTAAAGCTCACTAAAGCTAAAAAGGGGTTCTACAGTTTATTCATTATGATGATAGCATTTAGTGGGGTGGAGACAAAGCAAGTACTGTGCTGCGGAGTACAATAGCACTCAACGTGATATTGCCATTGCTAAAGACTTTTCTACAAGAAGCAAATAACCTCTATTCGCTTTGCTTCAAATACCAAGCCATAAAAAGTTGCACTTTGCAGTATTTAAAATTTTGATTTAAAAAAATGGAAATTTAATAAATACCTAAATAAATAAAAGGGTATAAAATGTCAGTAGGTAGTCTTTTCTATCACTGGCCATTTAGAGGGAGTAATTAAAAGAACAAACCTAGCAAGTGTGCCTCAGGGCCAAAAGGTGAAGGGAAGCGCAAGTCCATCAACCAGATGAAAACAAATGGACAGCCATCTGATGGGAAGACTAGAGGCAGTGGAGGTGGAACTGGTTAAATCAATCTTTCATTTAGTTTCCACCAATATACTGTGCAGTGATTGGGGTGAGAGTGACAGGTAGACTGACCTGCGCCTCTCCCATCTTTCTTAACACATCCACATGCCCACACATCCATCTCTACTGTCAGACCAGGCATTGTCTTTTGTGTTCAGGTTCCTGGGGAAAACGCCTGTGGTTAGGGCTTACAAATAGGAAGAACACAAGCCCTCATTTACCGACAGGGACGCAATCTCTACAGGAGCAGTGGGAGGTTACCTAGGTGATTCTTCAACTTCAGCACTCCCCAGATGGCCCACGTGGCATTGTCATTTGTCGCCAAAAACCTGCATGTGTCGCACTCAACTCAGGGTGTTACACAGAGTGTAAATCAAAGTGAAGCGCTTGACTTTGTGAAATGGTTGCTGCGTTTTCTGAGCCACCTACTTAGGAGATATATGAGATCTAAGATCTAGCTATCTAGGTGGTGGAATACAGGATATAAATTGCATCCTTCCTGACATTCCTGTCCTTTAGTTGAGGAGGAGAAGCACAAATGTTCTTGAGTTAGAGTTATACAACCAGACTGAATGAGTGCTTCCTGGATGCCTTGCAAGGGGAATGGGACATCTATAATTTAGCAAAAGGTTGGAGAAAATCTGTGACAAAAATTACAGCAGATAGACCATGAATAATTAAACAAAGAATAGAAACATTTAAAGACCTTGAAAATCATTTCAGTTCAAATTTAAAAAAAGCAGAAAAAAAAAGGATCTTGCCAAGCCTGACTAAACTGCAGCTATTTATCATTCTCTTGAGGCTTAAGAGTTGAGGTTACAAACAACCTCGATGATAATTGTTTGTGAGGAGCTTAAGAGGCAGCTGTAGAGTATGAAGAGACTAAGTTTACGTGGCTGTCACCAGAGTATCGTTTGTGCACATCTGTTCTCAAGAGTCTCAATTCCTTCATGTTTGGGGAATAGATAAATGGAGTGATGGAAATGAGGGAAATAATAATAATGAAATGCAGAGTCTCTCTCACTCTCTGCCTGTCTCCTTTCCAACAGCAGTTGTTTGAAGACATGTCCTTGAAAAGAACACAATTTGCTTTTTTCAGCGCCAATATCATAGAACACTATTTGCCGTTCTACTTCCAACTGCCTGTGATAAAAAGACTTTTATTGTGGTCCTCCTATAACCTTCCTGCACACCAAAAACTCAATCTACCCTGTTTTCTCTGACTGACAAAAGAACACAAATTCAATGGGCCTCAAAACGAAGCTTTTCATTCACCTTGCCACAGACAATATATAAACCCTATAGGTCACATGACTGCCAGCTATTGTGGGTGACAAACCAGACCAATGTTATCTGAGATGGTGAGGTGAAGTGGCTTTCTATTCATGCCTTAAGGCAACAATAGCATTAATTAGACACATCAAACCTAGCAAACAATTTCCTTTCCTTTTAGACCCACCTACCCTCTAGCCGTAGAAAAAAAGAAGCAACCATCACAAAGGGTTAGACCTCACTGAGGTAATATACCCTGTAGACATGCATGAATCTATAGAGAGGGGAAATGGTTGTTATAGCTGACAGATCATCATTCTACGTTTGTTAATAAAATGTCAGGGCTTGGTTAGACAAGAATTGGCAATGTGAAATATTCTAACTCTGTTTAGTGTGACTGGAAATAATGTAAGCTGAGCTAACCAGGTTAACTTGAAAACTACACACCTTTTTAGCAAACAGTATATGCTGTCAACCTGTATCTCTGTCCTTGGATTTAGTGACAACCTCCTACTCTGCTTCTTTTATTCCTTAACTATGCAGTTTCAGTACATAAACAATCAATTCTTCCTGAAGGAAAGGTCAATCACACTCTTGCTTTCACAATGTCCAGACATTGGAGAGTCTCACTATTTTGCAAGTTCAACAAAGGTGAAACTTGAACTTTGAATTTGCCAGAGCTGGCTAGAGCTTGCACCAAAACTGGACACAAATTTTTGAAAGTGAATAAGAATATTCACAGTGAGTTTATGCAAGTGGTACCGAGCCCTAACTGTCCTTAACTGTAAGTCAGGCGATTAAATCTCAAAGTGAATGGTTTCTTGACAAATTAAGAATCCATTGGAAAAAGGGTCTTTTATACTGTAGATTGCACTTTTCAAAGCCCCTTTTGACAGCTGAACAATGGCAAAAAAAGGAATGACATTAACGAAAATGCGTAAATCAGTCTTACCATTATTCATTACTTTGTAAGGTTTCAAAGAAAAGATGAAAGGAATGTGAAAGACAAGGTTGATTTTTCGGTAAATGGCATCAACAGACGGTTAACTGTATAGCTTATATGATTCTCATCATGCTCACAATGCTCATGTAATAGGGTAACATTTTTTCCAGAGTTTGCGTGTAATTCACAAACTTTTCAAGGTCTGGCAGTGACGGTATTCTTCAGGATTTCTATGGATAATACAGATCTGCACAGGAGCGCTTTCATAATTGAGTTCATGTATCTCGTTCTATTTAGAATATCTTCCTCACGGCACACTGCAACAAGACTGTACTACTAAGTCCTTATGCAATTGAACCCATATGCATTTTGCTAAGCAACACAACGTACAGAAGAATGGTTTAAAGGATATTTCAAGCCATGGTGAATATTACACCTTTTTCCAAAGCTACCCTCTCTAATCTTTGTCTAACTATTAAAGCTTCTGATGCACATACAAACAGAGCAACAAACAAACATCACGCTTTTGCAAGATGGCTGTAAAAGCTACCAAACTGCTTGTTTTGTTGCAGCAACTCTGGAGTCCGTTTTGTGCATCAGAAGCTTTAAATAAATATTTGGAATTTACGTAATTTTATTTTCTATTTTCCATCCTGGGTATGTTTGGAAGCCCCTTTACCCCACTGTATATGATGTGTTTATTTCATATGATAACACTTCTTCATTGAGCGTGGCTCCTATAATATTTTGTCCATGTATAGGTTCCAGTGTTCCATTTTTACTTGATGTCACAGACACGCTAACTCTTGTATTGCACATACAAAACACTGCACGGATTTATTAAAAAAGATATACTTGACTAAAAATGGCCTGTCATGAAGTTGTGTTTAATAAATGCTTTACTTGGTAAAGCCAGGCATAACTTCGATAAAACACACATCCTTGTGGATTACCTTAATACACTTAGTGTGTAGTCTAAATTTTGAGTTGTTATGTCCCTGCACCAGAGACATTATTGTACTTGGCAAATAAAGTGATTGCACCACTACTACCATTTTTATGTTGTCAAACATTGGCATCATTCTTATTTGCATCAAAACAGACCTGGTCTTTCACGATTTAACCACGTGGGTAAACACAAATAACCAACCTTGGTGTGGGTGAACATAATTGTGCAGCTCCTCCCTACTCTCCACTATTATAAACAAGTGTTTAAGCGAGGGCTGATCCCTGATTAATGCTGATTCCCCTGTGTTTAATAGCACTCAGTGCAACAAAACGGCAAAGTAAAAACAAACAGATGAGACTACTCCCACGTGGTACCGGAGCACAGATGGAGACAACTTATAGACGGAGATGTGGAGTTGGCAGAGGCTGGAGTCTGAGCAGGTGTTTGGACCCAGCATGGACCATCATGTACTGCCATTTTTAAAGCGCCTGAGAGCCAGTGGGACAGCAAAGGCCAAAGGGTGGAGATGAGGCATGCAGGACAGACTGTTCTTCTACCATGGAAACTAGTATGAAATTATCTCTGCTGCATCAGAAACAAGTGCTGTGTGGAAAAACATGCATGTACTGCACCCAGTACTCTGGCTCAATCACCTTCAAATGGATTTAAAATAATTAACAGAGTTGATTGATTTAGACATTGTTAAAGTGACAAAAGTAACTGTCATCAGTAGATGTGGGCTGAATCCACAAATTTGAGAATATCTGTTTTATTGGAGTAACAAAATGATCCAAATGTTTGCTTGTAAGGTGGAGTGAAACCAAGTTACAAAATGTGTCTGTGATTGTCTTAACCCAAAGCAGATTGAAAGGTTCTGGCAAATACTTTTCCACATAGATCTAAAGTACAACTCAGACTGCAGATGACTAGTTGTTTAAGGCTTGCTTATCTGCCTTCCTAGTGTGGGCTGGAAATGCTTTCTCTGTGTGAGATGGTCTCTCAATAGTGTTGCTGAAATGCAGGGCACCCTGCTGTGATCCTAGGGCACCACCTGATAATATAGTGTCTTCCTTCAAGTAGCACTTACCAAGCGTGGAAGACTCTAAAGTGGTAAACAACTTCACACAGACATAAATTTCACACGGAAGGGGAGCACAGTTACCAAATGTTTTTCTCTTTTAGCTCAAAAATGTTTGGCGAGTAATTTTGGCCAGTAGAAAACGAGGAAAATAAATGTTAACAAGTTGTGAAATTCGACATAGCCAGTCCAAAGACATGAGGATATGCAAATGCAAAATGTTTTTTGAATCATTCTGCAAACCCTTGAAACCCACAAATAACCCCCTAGCGCAATCACAGAGCCTTGGAAAAGACATTCTTTTGAAGTTCACTAGGAAAGTAATGTAAGTGCTTCATGGGAAAGAAAACCTTTCAAGGCTTTCCCTTTCTTCCCCCTGCTTCTGAATTGAATTGGTGGCGTCCTTGCATTATACATTCCCCATTTTCCAGAAGATTGAATTAAAACATCTTTTGTCATCAGAAACATTGCTCAGTTTGCGAAGTGACCAAGGCATGGCTATGAATAATTATGTGAGAGACAGTGCTCTAAAGTGGCTACAGATTTTCATTAGCGCCTCCAGACAGCAGTGCAGGGAGAGGGGGAGCGAGTCTCTGGGCCTGTCTGTATCAACAGTGATGTATCGCACAGCCCTGTGAGTCTTAACCGTTCAATTAGGAGCTCTGCTGAGGCCCAGCCTGTCAGTGGGAAAGACCAGCAGAGAGCCGGACAAGATCAAGAGCTGCTTCCTCAAACACACTTCAGGAGCTGGGGCCATCAATCTCCATGACTGTGACCGGCAGGGTGGCCAAGGTGCAGGACCCCCGCAGAAGCTGGGTCTGGCTCAGAAGGCTGCACAGGTAGGGCCATTCATCCCTATCAGCCAGACTAAAAATGAATAAGCTCATGACCTTCACAGTGGGGAGAGGGAGTGACACCCTGGGCATGGAGGGGAGAAAAATCTCATTTTCATCAGCATTTCTCTGGACACCAAGAAGCATTAGCCTGGGAAAATGCTGAGGCTAGGTTTGTTTTGTTCCCCGAGTTGGCATCCTAGTACAGCATGGGAATTTAGATGGTTAATGTTGTGAGAAGGGCAATTTGTACAATATCATCAGGCAAAGTTCTCAAAGTGTTTATGTACATGTTTGAGTTTGAATGCCCACAGTATAGCAGCAACATAATTATCCAAATTTAAGGTGCCACTCTGCTTCACACATGATATCAATCTGTGTTGCTGATGAATTAGGAAGCTTGTGGGGCCTTTGGAATGAGAATTAAGCTGAATAAACAAGTAGTTATAAGGCTAACCATGTGGCAGGGCAGTTTTCAGCTCTATGCATAGAGCAACTATAAATCATATCAATTATTGTGACACACAGCTGCTGCAAATAGCAAGGGAAGTTAAAAGTTTACCTAAACTTGTTATTAGTCCATTGGTTCATAACTGTTATCAGTTTTTTCTGTTACATGCAATGCTTAAAAGGTATGCACAGCTCTAATTGTTCCAGGTGCTCACTGTTGAATACATTACTTAGAAAAGAGACAATTTATGCTCATATGCCAAAAATCCTAATGAAGATCTATAGGTGGAAACAATGAAAACACAGAGGGGTTTGTCTACTATAGACGTAATAATGGCAATGATATATGTTGGGCAAATGTGAGCTGCAGTTATTTGCTTCAAATGCAATGAGGCTTTAGAGGAAACACAATGGAGCTTTACCAACAATGGCTGATGGATATTTATTGTATGCAGAGGGTGATTTGTAAAACATAGGAATCTTTTTGAAATGTTTTGTTTGTTAAAAGTAAATTAGGGATGGTACAAACTCAAATACAACAAGCCTAAGGCAATAATAATAATAATAAGTATAAAAAATGCTGAATGAATGGACTGCTTGAATTGATTTGACTATTCTTTTTTACAGGATTGTTACAAATTGCAGTATCTCTCTCTCTATTTAATCAAGTGGGGCACTTTTGTTCTCTGTTGTATCAGACAGTCATTGTGTTGGACCTGTGCAAAATGAACCTAATTTTTTCAGTTGTTAGTGCTGTTAGCTGTTATCCTTATTTTTTTTTTAGATGTGTAGCACCTATTGGCATTGGGATTTAGCTCAGTCACAAACTGAAACTCACATTTTCACCACAAAGGCGAGTTAAGTTAGGCTGATTATACACATGGTCGCTACCTACAGGCAAAGAAAGTGCTGCAATTTTAACAGTTGTGCTACCTGCAGGAAATGTATTTTTTATAGCAACCAGGGTTTTTTTTGCACCTGTATTTTGGAGTTTTTACATTTAAATATACAATTTAAAATTGTGATTTTTAACAAAGTTCTTAGAAATGTCATTACAAAAATACAAAACCAGCTGGGCTATTAAACAAACTTTCCTACAGAATGTGGCAGTACCATAGTTGTCGTATTTTGGGTGTCAGCGACAGTTTCTCCAAAACACTTGTAAAGTGGCAGTGATAATATATTCTTTAACTATTGTGGTATTTTCAGTTTAGGTTTTTAAAGCTCATCTAACTCAAACATACAGTTTATGCTGTAGGATTACATGTGTTGACATGTAACCAGGCAACCTTAGCCAAATGGGTTTGGTACATCTTGAAATTGTTTGCATTATGTAGATGTCCTGCTTGATTTAATTTGTATCCAATAGAAACTTCCTCTACAATATTGGCATGTATTTGCCTGTTAAAAAGACACAAATGCCCTTGCAGCATTTTTCTCATTTGAAAATAAATGGATGAATGACATGGATGTTTCTATCTAGTTCATTTTCTAAGATTGGAGAAAATGTGTATGTGAGATACTTTAGATATAGTATGTATTCATGTTACACAACATACACATCTTCATTTACAACATGATGTATGAATTGGTTTTAAAGCCTGTTCATGAGACACTCTGAAGCAACATACTGTATCATTTCTCTCAAATCCCAGTGATGCTCTGTAAGTAATTGTATTTTTGGCCTCACCAGCACATTTGGTCCTGGCCCTCAGGGGGGGTCCGGGGGCTCCGGTGCCTCCCTCCAGAGGTCTGGTCAGCAGAACACTGATCTCGTACTCTGTGTCTGGATCCAGGTGGCCGATCTTGTGTGTGGTCTTGTCTACGGGCTGCAGGTCATACATGGTGCCAGACACAGTGCGGTATTCCACCTCCCTGTCGATGATCGGGCCGTCCCCATTGATTGAGTTGGCGTTCAGCTGGATCCAAAGGTAGGTGGCGCCAACAGCAGTCAACTGGGGTGGTGCAATTGGCACCGGGGGCTCTAGGGAAACAAAGAGATTTTGATTGATGTTAGATACTCATACAGTACTATAATGGTGAAATGGTGGAAAGTCTTGTCAATACTCCCTGCCTGGGGATCTCATTATCTTCTTTTAAATCTCTCTTTTATCTTATGACTTTTTCATAACTGATGGTATTAGTGATGATAATCTTGTTTTATATTTTGGATTTGATTTACTTTTATTAAATGTTTTGTTTGTAAAGCACAGTGGTGGTAACACGCCAAGATATGCTGCAATGCACTAGCAAAGGTAGTGAAGAAGAAGACTGAAAGCTAGTAAACATGGATGTAAACATACTTAAAATACTTTTAAAAAATCAGCGTTGCAAATTTATGAGGTTTATGAATATACTTTTATATTATAATGTGAGATTATAATATAATATATAATATATATTATATTATAATGTGAGATTAATATTACTGATGCATTACTGCATCCACAGTTATATACTGTTGGATAGTTTAATCTATAATAATGCATCATATTTTATAACATCATAATATTCAAAACCTTGATTTGTAAAGTAACTAGTAACTATAGCTGTCATAAATGTAGTGGACTAAAAAGAACAATATTTCCCTAAATCGTAGAGGATTAGAATTAAGTACAGTACTTGGGTATATGTACTTATATTCCACAATTGCTGTTCAAGAATAGGTTAAGAGTAGACAAAGAGGATAATTCTGATATTTAATCACTGTGTCCCAATCAGACAAATAATTCCACTTGATCAATTCAAACTGTTTCAAAATGTCTTAGCCTTACACAATACTGTCAAAATAACTCAAGTGGTAACTGAGAAATTGTATTTCAATATCAAACTCTTTACTTTCACAGCCAATACGGCCATCAGTATGAGAATAGCTTCATCTGTTTTGTAGCCTTTGTGTCAACCAGACTCACTGAACAAAAGTCCCGATCTTTCAAAGTTAGACATGATTAAAAGGTGCACAATGAAAACGAATCAAGTAATTTTTAAGTAACAGGAAACTGCAGTCTTTGGTTAGTAAACAACAGAAACATTTCCACACACTCTATTGTACAAATATTTAATGATGGTAAGGGTGTTTTTCTCCAAAACAAATAGTATAACACTTTAAATTAATCAATTTCTGGGCCCTTTGAACCTTCAATGTGTCTGTTTGGATTTGACGGCAATGTAATCTCAAGTTCTTCAATACAAGTTTATCTCTGTCAGTCAAATGTAGTGTTCAATGACAACCTTGAAGATTACCTTTTCTCTGTTATGACAGCAATATTTGTGTAATCTTGCTTAAACCTTGTGCCATTTCTGGTTTAATGAGGCTTCTCGAAATGTCAGACAAGTTATTTCAACTGTGGGATATTTTCAGGATTGCATTATTATATAACCAAGCAAGGGGACGTTGCAGTAACATTTGAGGGGAGGTGTTAATAGAAACTTCTAACGTCTATAAGAATAGTTCTACACTTTTATTTTCACTTTTTAAAGCCACATTGACAAAAAATGCTTGTTACACCTTCATTATGTCACCATCATGTCTTTTATGCTTCGAACACTCCTGTCTCATGGTGCAACCAAAAACCTGCCAATGTCAACAAAGAGCTATGACCCACAGCCAAGGCACTGCTTAGGAATCTACCCTTGTCGTGCACTACAATAGTTACACGTCCCAGAGGCCACAGTGAGCAGCTCTAATGAGCACACATGTAACAGAATAATGCCATTAGTAGCCTGGCTGCTTCTCATGGAGTTGTCATGGAGAAGGAGAACTCTCCAGGCACATTAGGAGTGGTCTGAGGTGTCCTACAGAGAATTGGAGGCTCTCCTTCAGCAGATGGTTACCCCACGGTGACCTCCGTCACAGGTCCCTAAACTCCCACTAATCCAAGCTTCCAGTGTTGCTGTCAAACATCACCTAAAGCGAACCAGCTAATCCAGCAGGTCCTCTCCTGGACTTACACACAGTGCACCAGTCTGTGTGTTGGAGCCAGACAGAAGAATGAGGTGAACCAAAATCTGGCTTCAACCATTGGCTTGTTTTGATGGTCTTTTATGGTCTGTTGTTATGTCTTAAAAGGGGTTTAACTGAGTTAAGTGGCAATATGCTCAGATTCATTTAAACAACAGAAAGCAGGCTCACCCAGTAATACCATACCCCATAGTACATGGTGTATTAAAAAATACTGGTACTGTAATAGTGTTTGGCATTTGCAATATTTTAAAACATCAAATGAGACAAAAATGTATAAAATGGGTTTCCCAATGTTGGTTTCAGAGAACAGAGAACTCAGGTTTTCTTTAGTTGCTTGGCGTTTTGGCTTTTATGTTTTCTCTCGAGAAAAGCAGATGGCATGTACGATTACAAGACCAGATGTAATTTATTTTATTGCATAATAAGTATCTTTATTCATTTGTAAAAGGACTTACTAAGAGTACAGTTGAGAAATATGGTTAAAATATCAGTCATTTTTAATAAAAAGTGTCATGTGGGTTGTTACCAGATTTTATTGACACATTTGCCAACACATTCTATGATAACACCTTGTGATGCAAAGGACCAAATGGCCCTCAAAATATGACAAAGTTCTAACTGCTGACTCAGACATGACTTGTTCACAGGGTGAGAAAGAACAGGAAATTCAACCAACTAATATCCACTAAGGTTATGATACTGCATTTTATGATTATCTGGTTTTATCTGGTATTATCTTATAGGATTACCTGTGACACCTTCAGACTGTGTGATTCAAATGTCCAAGGTATCAAGCAAGAGCCCTTCAATCATTTAATCAATCTTCCTTTTCTATAGAGAACATGCTTTTCTCATGCACTGCAATGCAGAGATGCCACTGCTGCCATTCAAACCTATTTTTGCTGTTATCACTTGAGACAATTTCCGTAACAATACGACTAAGCAGCATGATGTATTATAGCAATAAGCATTTCATTTAACTTTGAAAAGTTACTGCATCACAAAAGCAACAGCAGCTTACGGTGATGAAATAATTCCTGTAGGTGCAGTAATCCTCTGTTCAACAGCCATAGCAGACGCACTGAAAATAACGGATTACCGGTATGAAATACACTCAAGTGCTGGAACACTTTAGGATATTAACAACTCAATTCCCACTGTTTAAGCCTCACGAGGCAGCTTCGCAGTAATGGGGCCCTGGAAAGGGCTCCGAAGTGAGCTGGCTGGAGATGGGTGACAGTGCGCAGATGACAGTGGTGGCCATACGCGAGGGTCAGCGAGCAGCTGTTGCCATGATGTTGACCAGACAGGCAAACGGTCTGGCGACAGCTGCGTCCTCCTCTACCGCAGCACCTGCCTGCCTGCCTGCCAGAGCACAATCACACAAATGCACACTCATGCAACGACAAACACTCACACTGACATGCACATGCAGGACCCAATACAGAATGACAGATATACTAAGACCCAACAAACTAGGGCTGCAACTAACAATTTTTTTCATCATCAATTAATATGTCTATTATTTTTTCAGTCTATAAAATGTCAGAAAATTGTGAAAAATGCTCATCAAAATTTCTCAGAACCCAAGGTGGTGACTTCACATTGCTTGTTCTGTCAAACCAACAGTCTAAAACCCAAATATATTCAATTAACAATATATAACACAGAGAAAAATAGCAAATCCTCACATTTGACAAGCTGGAACTAGTGAATCTGTGAATTTGTTTAATAACTTACTTAAATGATTAATCAGTTCTCAAAATTGTCATTTCATTTTCTTTCCATTGACTAATCAATTAATTGACTAATCGTTTCTGCACTACAAAACATACATAAATAGCACATACATGCAGACACACATACGTCTTGCCATCCATTTGTCATTCACCACACAGACAGCAATAGTAAGAGCTGCCACTCTTTTCTGTTGTTAGATTAGACATGAGTCTTTATAAATTCTTCTTTCATTTGCCCTTTACATCCACTGAGCCTCTCTTGCTAAGATGCAAGAGGTCCTCATTACGTTGTGCACTCTCCTAATTGGGCTGCTGTGAGTAAAGAATTGATCTGCTCCTGATAGGAGAAGAGGTGGTCACAGGAAAATGACGAGCTTGGCTGGCCGGCCTTCGATTTTTGGTGGCTATTCTCATTAGTGGCGACACGGCCGCGCCTCAGCAGCCTTGAGTTGGTAACATGGCCCAAAATACCACGTTGGAGCTCAGCGAATGCTTTGCGGGCTCCAGGTGATTCTAACCAGGCCAAGAAAGGAGCCGGCACTTGGACAGGGAGTAATTATCCCCCTTTCAGAGCCACTGGCTGCACTACAGGAGAGCCCATCACAAGGGAGGGGGGGGGGGCACGTGAAAGGGACTGCACTGGGCCAATCCGTATGGCGCTCTGGAAATACATGCAGTGCACTTCCACATAGGCACATAAATCTGACTGAATACTGGCATGAAAGGCAGAAGTGATTATCTGGGATAATCAAGCATTCACTCTCCTCATGTTGAAGAAAAAGGCAGTGTATGGTAATGAGGGGTGGGGGGAGAGCAAGCCGGTGTGTGACTGTGGCAGACTCATAATCCACAGAATCACTCCATGGTCACTCCTCCAAAAACGAACGGAAACGGTGAATACACATTTAAGAAGGATTGAAGAAGGATTTACGACTCAGACACATTGCTAGGAGGGTTAAACACTTGTTTTATGACTGGTACAATAAGAAGAGATATCAGCTTTTTTATGTGCGACACTTATAACAGTGAAAACGCCTCTTTTCTTCCTGCGACGAGTTGGCTTATGTCGGAGTCATCGAGGTGTGAAATCTCTGCGGAATTTAAAGTGGGATGCATTACAAGATTCAATGAATGCCTAAATCTAGAAAAATTACTGTATTTTAAATATTTATGACAAAAGCACTTTACACTTAACTGGTTTGTCTTGTGTAAAAATATATCTAGTAACACATTGAAAGCAGCGATCAGCAAAAATATTACTCCACCGAGTATGTGTAAGTGCGAGGTGGATGTGCGAGTGATTGTGTTTTGTTGAATTTATGCACGAGTGTGGTTTTGACTGCCTCCAGTGTGTCAGTAAATTTTCTTTGAGTACACCACTGAAACCCACTGATACACTCGGGCAGAGAGACTTTATCTCCCTCTTCACTCTGCTATGTCTGGGCCCGGCCACTCTCACATGATTGACAGACCTCGATCTGGACAGCCAGGATTAAACCTATCAATCACATAAAGCTTGGAGACAAAAAAAAAAGAAGAAAAAAAATCGGGGTAGTAAATTCAATTGAGAGCACAGGGAGAAAATTGAGGTGAAGAAATATAGAAGGCCATTACCGGGCTATAGGGCTGTAGGAAAGTGAGGCCTTGCAGGATTTAGTTTCAGACGACTCCATAAATTCATATCAAATGACTGCAGGAGTGAAATATCAGTGAGGTTACTGTAAACCCTGGTGCCTCTTGCCTTTGTGATCTTTTAGGTGGAATTGTGCTCAGTCAAGGACAGCCTTTACAGGGAAAGTATTAATGTCCTCTGGATAACAAATCAACCTAAAAAGAAAGTATTTTTAGTATCGCCTTGGAGGACATTTTCATCTACGAACATGCAGCATTTCCTGTTTATCTCCTGTTGACTTTGCTGTATGCATAGAGGTCATGTTGATGGAAAACATTCCTGCTGTCTGTGCTGTGTTCGTTCAGATAGGCGGTGTTTGTGTTTCTCTCTGCTCTGGGACCAATACTCACGTTTTATGGTTAGTTCCCCATAATTGGACACTCCAACCCCTTTGTCTGAGTGGACGATGCAGCGGTAGCGGCCTGAGTCGCCCTTGGTTGTGTTCTCTACATCGAAAGTGCCTATGAAGCGCCGGTTGTTCCAAGGTTTAGTGGCTTTCATTGGGGCCTCCCGTCCACCGATGCCCTGTTTGGAACCGAGACAAACACAAGTCAGCCTCCAAAATGGAAAGGTTTAATAAGCAAAGCGGCCTGACCTTGTGCGTTTCAGAAACTCTGGTTGAGTGTACTTATTGTCTGTTCTCATGCGTTTTTGTTTGTGTACTATCATTCCCATTGGTGCCTGATAGTAGGAATACATTTATCACACAGGAATGAATGCATGCACACACACACACACACACAAACACGCAGTGGGCTCTCCCCAGCTGTCACCCCTCACAGCAGGCAGATGGGGGACATTTGTTCATTAGAAATATTTCTTCATTACTGTCATCGGGGGACTTCACTTAATGTTTGTTTTCCAGCTCCTGTGCTAATGAGGACGTGTTTGTTAAAATGATGGAGTACCTGGCAGAGGACCTTTACCCAGCGTCATGCTCCCACTGATCACATGTGTGACAGTGTGCTTAGCAACAGAGCAGGCAGGGTTATGTCTGCCAGATGCACTACCTTCGCTGTTCAGAACAAGGTCAATTCAAGACTGCTGTGCAGCTCAGTTGTGCCGGATATAGTACACAGTATCCACAGAGCCAACATCTATATAGGTTAAGACCATACTGCGGTGATCTGAAACAACTGTAATCCCCCACCCCCCAGACACAGAGGCCTCTGGAATCTGGTGAGCAGGTGCAATCTCAAACACAAGGGCACAATAAAGCAATGTGTAAATGTCTTGGCTTGAATTTGTCAAATGATTTATACAGTAAATTACAAAAGCTACTTGTATTTCCTGAAACCACCTTTTAAAAGCGGATGTAAGGCTGGCAAGCAGGCATCAGCTTTTGGTTCCTAAATAAAAAGAAAATTATTTCCATACTTTGTGTACGTGTGGTACATAACAAGGTGCCATGATATATAATGACATGATTTAACCCCCCATAGCACCTCTTCTTCACCTCTACCTTGTCCATCGTTTTCTCATATCAGGCAACATTGCGCTAATACAGGACGTATTTTTTTAAAGTTTGTTTGCAGTAAGTTTAACCCCATGGTACAGTTGGTTTCACTTTTGACTTAACTGGTAACATAGTTTGAACCATACATTAAGTTCCGTTTCAACAAATACCCACAATATAATATACCTTACAAACTGTTTGTGGTTAAACTGCTAACCAGAGTTATGTTTGAGGTCTACTGTTGTACAATTTCAGTGTACATCTGCTAGCCAATCAGGAAGATGTACTGTCTATGGCTGTGGTGTACCTGTTAACATTTGGCCCTATGTAATTAGGGTTAAACATGTTTAAAATAATGAAGTACTCCTGCCTCATCATCTTTCTTTCTTTTTTGCTACCCTTTTACGCAACCATTTGGATCCAAATAATGTGATTTATTGAGAAAGCACAATTGTCAGTGTTGTGAGTTGTTCTGTGATGTTGATTAATCATCAATTTATATTTTGCTTCCAAGACAGTTGCCAACAGCGGTATCCAGATCCTCACAATGGTTGACAGTTGTTAACATCTGGCCTGATTTTATGTGGATAAAATGTTGATTTGGTAACCATTCCAGTTATGAAAAATATTTATATCCCCTCAAACCAGACATTGATTTCATGTATTTAACATGACATATTAGAGAACTTGCTACATTAAATGGCATATGCTACATTTCTAATTTCCCATTTAAAGAAGACACAGGCCTTCCAGCCTTTTTAGACCTGGTGGCACAACAGTAGCACTGCTGACTCCAGATCAGAAGATTACATATTCAGACAATAGGGTCTGTTCAGTAAGACAAACTCATTTCCAGAGGGCCCAGTTCTAATACTGATTTGACCCTCTGATCTAGAGTGTAAGTAAAAGGATAAAAGTGGATCTCACCTGAAGCCAGAGACGGAAATTGTCCCTTTTGCGTCCATTGACGGTGCAGTGAAAAGATGCAGTCTGTCCAGCGTTGACTTCCACTCCCTTTATAGTCAGGAAGTGAGGTGTGTTCACTATGAAAAAAGTGCAAATATTTTTCAGACAGCTACAAATGTTAC
Organism: Siniperca chuatsi; assembly: GCF_020085105.1. Taxonomy (NCBI): domain Eukaryota; kingdom Metazoa; phylum Chordata; class Actinopteri; order Centrarchiformes; family Sinipercidae; genus Siniperca; species Siniperca chuatsi. Next base: position 8,306,560 of record NC_058054.1, read on the forward strand.
ATAAGATTACATGCTGAGATGCAGAGTTCAACTTCCCTAAAAAGGGTTTGTACTTTTTGAGAATGAATCACCAGAACTGGGTGCTAGAGCAGCTGCATCAATGCCAATCTATGCTCTTGTGTCCACAATTTCACTTTTACCCACTTTGTAACTCTTGTGCCAAGATTTGTATGCATAATTGGAGAAAAGTAGGTTTGAATGGACTCTGTATTACACCATCAGATACCCCTCAGTGCCAGAGGCCAGCATCGCTTTAGCACCTAAATCCTTAAAATGAGACACCAGAGGCTGATCTCGCACCTACCAAAAACCAAATTCTGCTGTCTCTTAACTGCATCCTTACATTGACTTTTTCCAAAAGCATTATTCTCTTTTCCAACTGTGCTCATTATCAGTATGCTCAGACTGGGATAGTCAACAGAAAGTAACTTATGTAGAACATTTTTGATTAGTACCGCTTTTCTGCATAGAAAAATAGGGCAATTCAGTGGAGCGACCTTGATTCGAAACATAACTGAATCTCTAAAGACTTGGCAAAAGCTAATTCTATCACTAATCATCAAGTCTTTCACTTCTACTTAATATTTCATAACCTCGTCTTTGAACTACACCTCCTTTATAACTTTGTCCTGTCAATCCATCCAGTGCCAAAAAAGAAATCTATTTTTCTCATCGTTGAAGTCTTCTTTAATGATGGAAGGAGAGGCAGACCACCCAGTGGCATAATCACACCTTTGTGCTAGATATTCCACATGGTCGTATAAATAGAAAATGAATTGGCTGTGCTAAGGAGTCGCTCTGATCACTTTGCTTATCACTCAAAGAAATCCACTCACACATTTACACATTTAAACATTGATCACGTCGCAAGGTGTCATTGATTTACTCAAATACATTTATATGCAACACCTATTGCTATATAAATCGATCTTATTGACATAACATTTGTAGGAATTCAGCTGCTTTCAAATGGTTACCAGGTCATTAGTGCCTAACAATCAGAGCTTGATACTTCAGCTATGAGGTGTAAAGTACAAATCAATTGATGAAAACTCTTGTGGTATTGATTTAGACTTAGACTGTAGAGTGTGAAATCCTCTTAGTATACACTTAAGGAGTGCCATATGGACTAACATGACTGTCAGTACTCAAAAGCATAGCAATGAGGAACCTGAAGAGCCCTCATCCTTGTACTCCCACAGCAGCAGCCTATCCCAAAAGAAAAATTCTAAATATGCTAGTGATTACATGTTCATTAGCTCCGCAGCGCACTCTGAAGTGCTTGTACTTATATTCAGCAAGGGTAGCAGAACTCCGAACATCTGAGAGATGAGATGCTTTACTGATTATCCTTAAGGGAGGAGAAGTATAGTGGAATCCAAACACAAGCAGCAGCATAGTGTATGGTGGTACCTTTTTTAGCACTATTTCTCCCGTCTCTCAAAGGATAGATTTAATACAGCCACTCCAACATTAAATTCTGAGCATACTTCAGCATGACAACTGTATGCTCATAAATCTTCAGGGAGTTAGGAGGAGGGAGGTTTATACTGGATTGACTGTAGTATACTCTTTGAAGGCCTTTTGTTTGACTGGGAGGCCTTGAACAGAACAACGATACAGGTATTTGGGAGGGTGTCACGGAAAGGACAATGACTCTTTGATGATATTCTTTTATGGTGAAGGGAAAAAGGACTTACTGCACTGGTGGCCCTGGACCACAACGTCTTTGATGGCCAGCAAGCCACGCTGCCCTGAGGTTACGGCTTCAAACACAATCTGAGGAGGAGAGAGGAGACTCATAACACCAATGATAAATGGGCACGTCTTCAAATGGCACTTGAGTGAGGCTGCCCGTGTGCACAGAGAAGTCCGGCTTCTGCTAATGTGATCTGCTCTTAGCTGGGCTGCAGCTGGTCACACAGCTGCAGGCCACTGACATTATTTCCACAATATGTCACAGTTGATAGGTGTTATGACATGCAAGTGTTAAATTAAGTTTGAGCCTTGAGACGATTAGCACACAGTCTGTGACAAGCACATAGTGTATAGGGGGTGAGATACCTAACATCACAGCAATGTTTAAGGGGTCAATTCACCCAAATTTCAATTCTCACTTACCGCTATCTAATCATTTGATTTTAGATGTCCAGGTGCTGAGATTTTTGCCCTCACCCCAAAACAATGTAAGTGGATGGAATTTTGTTTGTGCATTGAATAATGACATTATGAAAATTCAACAGTAACTTCTCTTTCCAGGTTTGGAAAGAAGGAAATATCTTAGCTGGTACAGACTAGGAAACATATGTAGCACTGTCAAATCCAAAGCAATCAAATATGTAAACAAGTCACTGTAGCATCACAAGCTGTGACATACAGTAACTTCCAAATATAATAGTTTCAAACGCTAAACTTAACCTGCAATCCTTTGTAAATATAAGTGGGACTTTATTTATACAAGCAAACATTGGAGGAATATGAGTGTTTCAGAGTTAGCAGTGTTTATGCAGAATGAGGGTGAAATAACAGATTTAGCTAACCTAACCAGTGTTATTTGGCCATATAATCTAATGTTTTTGGCACAAAGTTTTGTAATTTGAGGTAGACTGTGAAATGTAATTTAAAACCTTTCGCTTTTACATCATTGTTAAATGGCCTTTTGATCAAGTGACAGGTCAGATGAGTAAACCATATTCCATTACTTCTTTGACTGTTCAACCTAAACGTTAGCAAGCTAATGTTAGCTTGGTTGGTTGGTTCACATTTGTATTGTTGGCACTACTTTCGATTACAGAAATTGTCTCTATAAAACTATTGATTGAGGTAGAAATCTCAGAGGTGAATACCTCAAAACCTGAATAAATAAACCAAAACTATCGGCATGGATAGATGCCACTAGAGGTAAGTGTGAACATGTGCTTTTTTTCATAATTTGAGTGAACCAACCCTTTGCTGAAAATTTAAAGGGTATCTCTTCGACGAAAAAGGGCTGCTGTTGCATTTCACAGTTGCTCTTGTCTAGTGTTACTTGTTTGACATGTTTGTTGCTGTCTCTGACAACAGAAAATATGAAATCAAGTACAACTGTGCTGTGTAGGACTAACATGAGCCTATTTTAAGGGCCAAGTTCTCCTGCAAAGCAAATGGTCCTAAGCCCTGACAGAGGGCGTGTCCCAGCACAATGTCAGAGTTATGTACTCGCTGGTCTGCAGTGTGATAAAAAGGGAAACAGAATGCCAGTCCCTTCCCAAAACCAGGGTGTGGTGTAGAGACCCATTACACCACACACACTCATACTGCACATGTTTTGCATGCCATTATTCCCTAAATATAAGCCTATATCTTCCAATGGTATATATTAATGGGTATGTTCCGTATATGGTGTCACCCAGAAACTTATGTCCTGCTAGTCGCAGCTAGGCTGCACACACATACATCTCTGAGATTCCTTTTGTAGCCTAGGAATGTGGAGGCGGAGATAGTTACCATTGTCATCTGGGAGGCAGGATGCCTTCAGATAAGGCTGTCTAATTATAAATTTCTTTTTTTGTCTCATGAAATATGAAAGTGAATGTCTCGGGTGCCAGTTATGGCCTCATTACAGGCTAATTTAAAGGAAATTAAAAGGCCAACCACTCCATATATCGCCACCAGACAAATGAACTAGCCCCCACGCTCTAATTGAAATCCTTTGTTTGTGCAACAGACATCAGTCAGCCTGCCTAATAGCTGTGATATAATTGATTCCAACATCAATGATAGTGCAGTGCATAATTGGGCCTGACCCACAGAGTGAAAATATTCACATGGGACGAAAGCTGTTGATGTCACAGGAAAGTTCACCATTCTCATTTGTCAGAGAGACAGACAGTGAACCCAACATTCAATGTCTACATCACCGTACTGGCTATCCCTAAGGGACTTGGCTAAGTACTACATTACAGCAGGATTGATTAGCTCTGCCATAGGTTCTACTGTATTGAAATCAAGATAGATGAGGACATTTGGGTTTTTCTCTCTCATTGGTGCACTGCTGCATATCAAGATAAATAATGGGTGCTCATCTTATGCATAAAGTACATATTTTGAGCAATATGTGCAGAGCATATTTAGACTGTGCATTACATTAATTTGTAAAAAAACACTTACTTTCAGTATAGTTTTCCACAGTGTTCAGCAGTTTTGGAAATGCATGGCAATCTCAATTTAAAGTTTTAGGGATGACCTGATGGAAGAGTTAATTATTAAAGGCTGAAAGGCTCATGATGACTAAAAGCCTTAGCGGTAATTAAAAAATTATTTCCAAGTATCAGGTGGCTTCCCTTTGACAATTGCGTAGGTTACTATGCAATTAAAGATACCTATAATTAGTGCCATGTTGTTAATTAGTGACAATTTCATGCATTGGTCTCTCTTTTCTTGACTGACAGTGGTGCTAAGATCATTAGCATCCTTGCATTTACCCATGTTGTCAGTTTGGGTCTGCAACAATCACAAAATAAGACAGACCTTCCACTGGGATTTGAAAGGCAACAGATGCTGGGAATTTCCCTCAACACACTGGTGTCATTTTGGGCCTAACCACTCACCCCACAGGCAGAGATTTGCTGAAACACACCACATGCATGTCAAAATGTTCAACCTGAACTTCACTTAGAATTCAAAAGCAACACAGCATTTTGTAAGTGTAGATTGGATTGTTGCATTGAAAAAGCAGTTGAAATCAAAGTGTCTGAACTTGAGCTTGAGCTGAGCAAAACATTTTATTTCTTAATTTCAAAACAGAGTCAGTGATGGTTAGCGCTTAGCCTTGTGGTCTGCATTTCGTTTCAGCCAGATATGTCTGCACATAGGATGAATCCAAAGACAACAAGCTGTCCCTTCACTACAGACAGACTCCTTCAATCGAGCCAAACTAAAAACATTTGACCAGACTGGCTTTGCATCATTATGTCACACAAGGGTCACCATTGTGTCAACAGCAAGCAGTGACTATTACTGATAGCTGCAGCACATTCTGTCCTAAACAACTGTTGCCTTCCCCCTCTTTCTTTCTTTTGTCCATGTGCTTCTCATTAAGGCTCCTTTCTTGCATTCAGCAGTGAGAAGCTCAGCGGTGTCCCTTGTTAACTAAGTTATCAGGGTGGCTATGATGAGCAGGCAGGAGGACTCCCCTCAGCTCCACTGACCGGCTCTGCCAGGCCATAATGTAATAATTTACCAAGGGTCCATCTCCCATTGGGACGTTAAGGGGTCTCTCTGCATCAATTAACATTTGGTGGACTCATGGAACAAGCCTGGCGAAGACTAATAGCCAGGCAAGTGTGAAATCACCTTGCCCTGGACAGCAATCACGTGCATCGCTAAGTGAAAATGAGTTTTTAGAATTGGAAAAAGAGAACTGGCTCAGATGGAAGGGAGAGAGAACAGATTACCATGGATACCAAGGTAGCCCCAGAAATCAATATTCTTAGGTGTTTTGAATGGGCTATTGTGCGATTGTTTGGACCTTATCAAATAATAAATTTGTCTTGCTCCACCCAGTGAACAGGCTTTAATGACTTTGGCTTAACTATAAAGGCTGCTTACAATGAGCAACCTAGTTTTGTGATGAGACATTATGCAAAGGACAGCTGGAGTCAGACTACACTTCCTCACCTGGTAGAAGTTGGGCCAGTAGGTGCTGATGGCCAGCTCAACCTGCCCCCAGGAGCGAGTTGCTGGACCTGACACGTTCCAAACAGGCATCCCCATGGGACTGTTGTTCTCTTTGATATAGACATTTAAGTGACCTGGGTGGCTGTTGTCTCTGCCTCCTATATAGTAGTGGAAGGTAACGCAGTGGGTGTCATTCTCCCTCAGCTGTGGTGTCAGCAGTAAGGCCTTCTGCCTTGCAAAGCGTCCTGACGTGTTCACCATCATGAAGGTTGAACCTGCAACATGGACAACAGTTTTATATCATGAGTTGAGCAGGTTTTATCCAACCAGCAGTTAAAACAGTGTCAGGCAAACTGATGTTTGTAGTAAAAAGTCCTACAATAATCATAATCATACAGTGTCCTATATACAACTGCAAACCCATCTACCTGACATGATAGTATGCTAAAATAAACTACAAAAAGCATTTGGAAATATTATTACAAATTAATTGAAATATTGGTGATATGTCATTACCAAGCGGCAACCTCCGGGTCTGAAAATGAAGCCAACGTGGAAGTGTCAAAAACTGCAGTTCCTCGAATGGCCACTTGAGGCTGGCTCCAAAAGCGAGGCAATCCCTAAAAACCCCCATGTTAAACTGCCCAACTTTACAGCATAAATAAACATGTCTACAGCCTGGTACAAAAAATGGCTTTGGTCTCTATAGCATGACAACTATACGGGGGGTGAATTTTTATATAACTCACCCGTTTAAATTATATTAAGGCTTAAAGTTATGTGTAATTAAGGACGTGGCCGATTTGAGTAACAAGTGGGTGCCGTCACAGGTGCTTAGCCACAGCAACCAGGCTTCATTCGGCCCGCCTCAGCTCCAGCCACGCTCCACCTCTTTACCCATTTTTGGATTAGCCGGGAGTTAGGCGGAGTCAGGCACTGCCAAGATGGCGAAGGCCGGAGCCACCACACTGAGCTTCACAATGGCTTTTCAGAAACCCATGGGTTACGTCACGGAAATTACGTCCATGTGTTATACAGTCTATGGTCATTACCAGGAAGAGGTTCTCGCTATGAAAGACAATGTCGGTCAGTCAGTCGACCAGTCCACCACTTTGATCCAGACTGAAAAATCTCAACAACTACTGGATGGATTGCCATGAAGTTTTGTACAGAGATCCATGTTTCTCAGGTGATGTATCCTAATGACTTTAGTCATCCCCTAACTTAATCTAGCGCCATCACCAGGTCAAATTTTAATTGAATTACTTTACTTTATGACCAAATACCTGCAAAACTAATGACATTCCCACCAACCTCAGCTGTACTTTGTTATTAGTGTTAATTAGCAAATGTGACCATTCTAACACACTAAACTAAAATGGTTAACTATCTGCAGCATGTTCGTATTTAGCATTTAACTCAAAGCTCCGCTTTGCCTCAAAGAGCCGCTAGAGTGGCTGCAGACTCTTAGTCTTGTTATTTTACATGCACACTAAAGGCAACACATGGCGGTGTATAACAAGCATCAAAACAATTGCACGTAACGCTTTCTAAGTCAAGGACCACAGTCCTTTTTCTCGTGTATGCTTTGGGTGTCAAATTCCACATCACTATGTGTTTGACACTCTTATTTGACACCCACATTTCATTTAACACCCACTGATTTTCCAAAAGGGGCAAGGGAAGTTTATTTGCATAGTACCTTTCAACAACAAGTCAAAAAGAGCCCCAAATGACAACACTTTTCTAAACTGGACTGTGTTGAGTTTCAATTCGTAGGGGCAAATAATGTAATGTATCTTTAAAATAAGATGCCAAAGACTCATGTGATATTCTATGAGCACTAAAATACTTTAATAAGTTACTTAAGACCTTAATGTATTCGATCCTGTTATATCCTTGGCAACATATAACTTCTGTTGGTGTTTAACATAACAGAAAGATCCCCTAGACAAGAATGAGATTATTACTAGCAATGACGTCCTGAGGTTTAACAGTAACTAAATAAAACGCCTAATCTTATATGAGTATACAGTAAGCAGGTAAATGACTGTACTGAGACGTTTCCTATTAGCACTGAGAATTGTGACCCTTAAAGAGAAAATGCTCTTATCTTTGGATTGATAGAAACTCTCTAATCATTATCGTTCATCAAAATACAAAGACAAAAAAAAAGACTAATACTACAGTACAAATGCTGAATGTTTGAGAAGAGTGTTTTTCTCTCAATGACAGAGAGAAGGGAAATGATGAGAAATCAATAAGATAAAATCTATTTGCCAACCAAGCCCCATTTAGATTTTATCGCTTTGGTTCAATATTAAAGGTTAATCTAATTCTCTCCCCTCTTGCCAATAAAACACAAGTGAGAATTATTATATTGGCAAACTTTCAAGGAGATGCAGAACACATTCTATTTGTCATCATCCTATTTAGCTTGCCTTGGTAATGAGATGGCACAAATCGTAACAGCACTTGAGACACAGCCAAAAAGACTCAGTTTATGTTGAAATACATCTTTTTGGAAGTGTGGTAATGACTGGAAGGCACATTTTGCTTAGAGGTGAGACTAATAACCTGTTTGCAAAAAGCTCTGCTCTCCTGCATGTGAGGCAGAGCTGAACTGCAGTGGACGTGAATCTTTGTCATTAAATTTAACATCTGGTGATTCACTCAGATATGGTGTTAAAAAGGGTGAATAACGTCAACTTAATCAGCAGGCTTGGTCCCCGAGTGTGTCAGCCAAACAGCCTCTCACAAAACCCTATTTGTTCCATCAATGACTCGAGCTTGCCCACTTGTCTTGTTGTGCTGCACTTGTAACGCTCACCAATTCCATCTGTCTCCAGCTTCAGATAACGAGTCGGGGTTCTGTCATGTTTACACAATGAAACAGGAGGAAAGGGAGCAGAGGAGGAGGAGGAGGAGCAGTGAGTTGTGATGACACGGAGTCAGCCTCCTCGGCTTTGTTTTTCAGATAGTAGCAAGTTGTTACTTTTAAAAGGATCTTAACATGGTTTGGATTATATGAGCATCATATCTTATGGGGGGCTTTATTTTAACATGAACTCATAAGAACTCTACGACACACAGGGCCTAAACCATGAACATAAGCCAGAGAGACCATGCTATACTGCTGGTGAAACTATGCATGTTAAGTGTACATGGTCCATATTGGATTGCAGATCACGTGGACCACATGGGCCACAAGTGGAATGCAGAATATGTGTCAGTGAATTGAGGCTTACATTAGGCTCTGATCAATTCTCATTAGTCAAGAAAAAAGAACTTGTTAGAATATATTATTTAAATATATTCAAATAATTACGAAATGCAAATCAATAAATACATACTATCATAAATGTACTTACTAGCTTTTTACAGAGCTCACATGACTTAAGTGCAGAACTTCAGAACTACGGAACTGTCTCCATGACAACTGAGCAGTTCCAACATTCTGTACTTGGATCACATGATGACAACTGAGACATCGCCATGACAACTGAGCAAACTCCATCCGCTGAGGAAGAGCGGCTGAAAACCCTGCTGAAAGCTAGTCTTTTTTTTTTGATCAAATTAATACATAATTTAAAAAATAGATAAAACAGTGTGAATAAGTGTTTCAGTAGTTTGTGAGTGTTTTTTCCCCCCCCCAATCATGTATGGCTTACACTGGCCCTTTTTTGTGGCTTCCCTAGTATGTTTCACTGTAAGTGTGTGAGAATTGAAGTTTGAGTGTGCCATACAAGGCCTTTCATAATATCTCCCTGTGTTTACTGTAATAAAAGGCAGTGATTAGCTATTTATGATTGTGGCTTTCTTGTGTTATAGATTTTCCTGCACAGCATGATCACTCTGTTATGATTCACTATTGTGAACAGCACACTGCTGTTCTCCCAGAGCCTTTTAATGTATTATTCACTTTCAGTTTGTCTCTGATTCAAAAGATGAGGCTAATTATTTCTGAGGCTATGCAAGAAGTTGTGTAAGGTACATGTAGAAGGGCAGGAGAGGAGTCGACTTTGAGACACTTGTTTGTCCAACCTCAATCAGGTGCCTTTCTATGAGGGCTGAGGTCTCTTTAATAACATTCAGCCATCTGCTCAGTTGCCCAGAACATTTTTGCCTTTTCCCTATGAGGCATCAGCAACCCTTGGTGTGATGCAAACCAGCACTAATAATCAATTGATGAATTGTTCAGTTGTAGCTCATGTTACAAAGGCAAAGATGCTGGCTCCACTGCTTTCCTCTATGATTAAAACAGGCGGTTTACTTTTCATTTTCGACAGCCACATTGTGACAGTGTTGCACAGGAGATTTTTGCACAGCAGTGCTCTTTGTTGGTAATTAGAGATGAAAATATCAGATCCCTCAAGCAGCATTTGTAAATTTTTTACTACCATGTTAATGCAATATTAATAAAACAATAGGTACCTTTTGTAAGTAGTCACTTCGTCTGTAATAAAGCTTAATGCAGTGGCCGTTAGTATTAAAGTGCAATTACTTGATAGAAATACATGTAAATATTAGAACATTTCTTTCTCACTACTAAGCAGGTTGCAGAACTGTAGCAACGAGGCTGTGAAATTCCTGTCACCAAATTTGAGGCCTACAAATCGTCTAGATTTGGGTCAGTGAACCCAAACACAACAAGGGGAAAAGGTTTTTCCTTTCCTCATTACTGACCACCATAAAATATAAGAATATAGTATTTCAAGTGACAGCGTGCCTCCTCATCATGCTGCCATTGTCACTGTCTAACAGAAGTGAAGTGAAGACGACAGGAAAACACTGACTGTCATTCAGTTTCTATGCTCTTAGAGCCTAATGACCACATACTCTGCAAGACCTGCTGCACCATGACAAGCTAATTAGCCAGCGAGACTAAGAGCAAATTATAATGACACTGAGTTAGTGCTGTGCTAATGTGCTAGTGATGCACAAGGGTGTTTTCTCCCCCTCTCTTCTTCTTTCTCTCTCTCTTTTGCCTTAACAATGGCGTGTTCAAGACCAATTAAAAATACAGAGCTCTCGGCACACTCAAGGCCTGTCTCTGTAAAGGCCAGTGCTCGGCTACTGTCTAAGGTATTCAGAGGAACAGATTTATTATTATTCCAATGTAGGCCACCTTCACCTTCCATTACAATGATGGCTGAACATGGAGACCGGTATGAAAAATGAATTAGTTAAAGATGAAGTGTTCCTGATGCAGATGCTACATACATTCATGTTGCTGTTTTTCAGAAGGGCACATGGTTGAAATAAAAATGTATGACTTTCATAGGATATTTTGGACATTATTAACAAGGAAACTGTGCCTGAGTGAGGGCTGTTATGCAGAAAACCTTAACTTTACACTGATTATCAGACAATTCGTTGTCAGAGGCTATAAATGAGAAGGTGTCTCAAAAATGGTTCACATTTAGCTGTGGCCCCAACAATCTCTTAGATTTCAATGAATTTCTGTCATTAGTCAAGTGTTGATTAAAGGGGAACTCCACCAATTTTCCACATCAAAGTCCGTTTACAGGTCTTGGGGAGTACTACTGCATACTATATGTGGAAGTTGTCTAAAGCCTTTTGTGGCTCCACAGGGAGCTGCATGAAATCTGATAAATTGCCTCAAAAGATGTCACTTGAGTCTGAGACAGTTGGGGCTGAAGACTACGAGTTTGAAAATGAAAAAAAATTTGGGAGTGTGGAGTTAGAAAGAAGTGAGCTTACCAGACCTTTGTAGCCTGATCCTCATCTCTGCTACATTAGCAGCTACTAGCATAACACACCTGAATCTCTGACCAATGTCGGCTATCAAATTGCATTGTGGGTAATGTGGGCACCAGGTTTTGACCAGGAAGAAGAATATGTGGAATAAAAACATACTATATCTCTGATTCTTCCATATCAGTTTTTGCTACTTTTTAAACTGTCCATTATGAGTCCTACAATGTTATAGGAGAGCAATGCTAAAATCAGTGGAATACTCCAAAAACATCCAAAACGTCACTAACTGGCTGTTAAAAAAAATACACTAAACTCATGTGGTATTTTCTCTGAAAGTCAAACTAAGAACAAACACAGTAAACAAACCTAAACTATTATGAGGCTGCAGCTTGATAAATTGAATATCTGGTCAGCATCGGTGAGGTTATATGCAATCTAACAAATGTTTTCTACTAGGATAAAGAAGTGTGTAGACCCACAAATGTTCAGGTTCAGGAGGACATTAAGCAATCCAAAATAACAGCTTTAGTGGTTTATTGGTATAATGAGCCATACAGAGAGAACCATGGACATATTCTTCCATCAGGTTAATCCTTTGACCTGTTAGCTCACTCACACTGGCAGAGCAGTTGAGAATTGGTCACAGCTTCTGTCAGTCCATATGGGAGAACAAGTTCCTTCAGCTAAGAGCATAAGCTAGTGACAAACTGGCAATCACTGAAGAACTAAAAACTTTAATTTCATGGTTTTTTAGCACCTCAATTCAACTCAATTTAGAAAGAACAGCTTTGGGGAAGTCTCATGTTGTAGAAAGCAGGAGGAGGTTCAGGGTTGGTGGAGAAGTAGACAGAGAACAGTGACTTGAGACAAATGTCAGATGAATCCTATTAATCCTTTACTGCATTCATGCTTCCTTGTTTGACTGTAAAAAAACCCCAAAAAAACCCCCAAAAAAAGTCTGAAGACATTACTCCAAAAAGACTGACCAGCATCCAATGTATAAATATCATTTTCTATAAAGACACATGATTGTACAAATAACACTAAAGTAACCAAATAAATGCACTGCACATTAGGGATACATTTAGAGGGCTGGTTACACAGTTTAAGCAGAATTGGAATGATGTAGCAAAATACCCCAAGCTGGTTTAGTGGCTACATTTGCACATTTTCTTTTTTCCCTTGGTTCCTTTTCTTAAAAAAGGTAAGAAGGTCTTCTTAATGGGAATACAGTCAGATATAATTTAGTTCACTCAAATAGGGTACCATCTAATCCTAATCATCAAAGTCTATAGATTGAAGGTATTTAGATTAATTATGAGTTGAGTGATGGTCTGAGCAGAGGATATAATTTGCAGTAATGACTAGCGCTCATTATTTCTCCTCCATTCAGGTCTTGAACTCTGTGAAAATCATTATGTGGGGGAAATCAGAATGAAGGGGCGCTCTTTAAACCCAAACCCTCCAGGTCTCATTTGCTAATAAAATTCACAGAGGTCACCACCGCAGAAAAGCACGGCTGCCGCTTCGGAAATGTCAATGAAGACAGGGCTATTCTCACATGCCTGCCACCAATCAAAAATGCTCTCGCTGTGAGGGTTAGGCTGTTAATGTGAACAGCCGTGGCCTCCACTCAATTTTCCAGAACTTTCCCTGTGTCCTTTGAAGCATGGAAGGGGCTTGATAAAGTAACATTGAATAAGTTTGGGTTCTCCATATGAAGGACCTGCCAGGTTTCTTTGACAGTGTCAAACAGTTTCACCCAAAACCATCCATCATGCAGAACACGTTGCAGCCCTGTCATTTTAGTCAGGTGGAACAACTGACCCTTATTATGTTCCATGGCAGCATCCTTTGTTGCTGCGTGTCAATCAACAGCAATTCTTAATGGCTTAATATGTCATCTTAATATGCAGTACGCACTATTGGCACTCCACTGCAATAAATAGGTCATATAATGGCCCATTTGCCCGATACAAACCCATTACACAACAGAGTGTTCTCGTGAGTCACCTAGCTGCGTCATTAGCCTTAATTGTACATACCATGCATAATAATGGGAAAAGATACAGTATGCAAATATGTCTTCCATCATGACAGTACAGTGAGCTGTCATAATCCTGTTAATAGTAATGGGTGCAATCCTGTTTGCTCTGATCACTACATACATACACTACATACCACAAACACGCTAAACTAAAAATCGCAGTCTGTCATCCCCAGGAATTAATTCACAAATTGATCAGATGTTGTAATTTGCTGTTTCGTCCCCTAATCATATAATGGGGTTTCTCCTTAACCTCACAGCCTTGCCAACACTGTGCAAGGTGTGATTTTCACACAAAGTTGTGAATGGCTCAAAAGCAATTAGCTTATTTTCACAAGATGGGGCCCCTACCTCCTCAACAGCAAATCCCATCTTTTGCTGATGTGATTTAAATTCTGATTTAATTTCTGACGTCCTTCAGTCAGTGGGTGTTCTCTCCTCTCATATTTTAAGTGGCTATCCTTCTCCGCTTTCATTTGAACAGCACATACCGTGCCGTAAACAACACTGGTTGTCCAGGTAAGGCGGAGGGGCTTTGTTAATTCATTACCTCCTGATTGAAATGGTCAAAAAGGTGAATAGTGCCTTTTAAAATGATCAGTTTTATCCATATGCAGTAGCCGCACTCTAAGAAAGGCACCCTTCTGGGTTCAAGAGTGAGCTGCATTTGCATGAATGCATTATGAACCTGACAAGAAAGAACCAGAATGAGAGATCACAGTTACCCTATGAAGAACCTCATTCTGCCAATCCTTCACTATTGTCTAGGTGTCGTTATCGACCAAGGGCGTGCTATCAAAACAAAGACCCTGTGCAACAGAGAGACAAAAACATTCAATTTCTCTCCTGCAACATATTTAGAGCAGACATTAAGAATACAACAATAAGTCATTTAGCCGGAGCTGCATTTGCTATTGTGCCTAGCATAATACAAAAACCCTAATTAATCTCAGAGGACCTTCTTTCTCCTCCTCCTCTTGCCATTATTACCCAGAATGAGTCTCAGGGGAGAGTCAGGGAGCAGCAGCCTACTGCTGGCAACATCCATGACACCATCAGAGAAGAGGCAGCCTCTGCACCAGCTGGGGCTCACTAAAAACAGCTTCCTTCTTAATGGCATCTGGACACCCCCCGCAGCACCACTCTGCAAACTTCCTTACCGAGTCAGCTTCATCCATTCTTCTCTGAGACAACTGCACCATGTCGGAGAACTTATAACAACAGAGAGTGCGGTGAAAAATACAGAAATTATTTTTTAAAAAGATGATACAAATGTCTTTGATTCACGTGTGGTAATTTTCTCTTCAAATAATATGCATTCCAAGCCAGCATCTGACTCTGACAGAAGTGCGTCCAGCTCCATTCTCCAAGGCTGAATTGAGTGTTGTCTTGGCTGAGATGGTTTTATTATCATTGTCCAGGACAGATGAGGCTTGGTGGGAATAACAGGACTGACAGTGACAGTTCTGCCGGGGGTTTCTCCACTTGGCTCAGGAGAGGGAACACACTGGGGAGTGCCCAAGCAGACATGCAGAGCCTCAAAACTGGGCTGAGCCACCCTAAAGGAGCCAAAGCATGCAATCAGAGCTGTGTGGAGGGATAAACAAGACTACTCTCCATGCAGACGTAGCAATTAGGTAGGGAGCAGATTGTCGTAAACAACCAAGAGTTTCAGGCACTGCTCGTCTCTTCTTCGTGTGACCACAGGGCTTGTTTTCCTTGTTGCGTTTCATTTCACTTTTCCGTTTTGGTACTCTTTTATTTACATGTTGGGATGGACTCAGGCCAGTTTGGTCTTTGGTTGCAGTATGAACTTCTCTGAGCCTCTCATGAGTGTGTTCTCTACAATTACCCCACTGACAGAGCACATCAATTCAGCATGTTTCCTATTGATTTCACAAGCCTTTGATAGATGTTTTTAGCAGGTAGTGTGCAGATTTCAGGTCTGAATGTTTTGAACCTTAAATAAAAACAAGAAATGCTATTAGTGCATAATGAACTTGGCATTTTCTTTTTAAAGAACTCAGGTCTAGTTCAGTTTTTCATATTGACAACTTCTTCTCTTGGCTGTTGAGTGACAGTTACAGTAATGTAACTGTATGAGTAATAACAAATACTACCTGACAGACAAGAACATCAATGCTGGACAATTCTGTCTCCCTTTCTACAATGTCTGCGCATGGCAGCTACAATACAGTTATGATTGGGAAAGATTGTCGTCATGGCAATAAACTATAGTTGATGTATGGTTAGGGTTAGATAACTAGAACATTTGGTTCAAGTTAGGGAAAGGTCGTGGTTACGGTTAGTAAAAAGTTAAACATTAATTGCAGGTCTGTGACAGAACACCAACTCTGAAAAAATCATGCTACACCACCCTGACCTCCACAGCCTTACCTTCCACCTCTCACTACATTAAGGCCAAACTACTTCCTGCATTGGCACTGAGCATTGGCTTTGGATGTAAATCATAAGGTGCAGAATCATCCACAATTCCAAGGGATACTGGGATTGGAGTTTATAGAGCGCTAGATGTTCAAACCTCTAGAAGGATTTGATTCGTTTGAAAACTCAGCCAGAGCAAAGAAGGTTTTAATCATCATTTAAATCATACATTTGCATTGTCATTAAGAACTCCCCTATTTGGACAGATATTGTCTACAACCAATTTTAGAAGTGTTTGAGGTAGTAATGCCGTCTGTTCGGAACAATCTGTTCTGTGAGTATGATAAGGTCATTTTGTGTCAATTTATAAGTACAGGTTGAGAGACAGCAATCAGAGGTGAGATAGCTTTTCCAGCAGTGTGGCTTTCACCTAAATGCATTTCTACCCATCAACCCCCTCTCCAGTAGCCCTAAAACAATTTCAGCCGTCAAGTACACTACATTTCACATCCCTTTCAATGCGGTCAAAGAGGAGAGATTACAATTTCGCACGGCAGGCTGAGTGCTCACACTGAGAAATGGTAAAGGAGCTGCAACCTGTTAATTACGCACAATTCAAGACGCACAGGTAGAAAATGGGCCTATCTGAAGTGTACTCTGACTAGGAAGCACGATCAGGGACACCTCTTAACCAGACATGGGATTTTAATCAGATATGTTAAATTTAGACCGTGCGCGAGGTGTTAATTTCTAGGTCAAGGCTTTTCCAGATCTCGCTGTAACCTTTGCCCAGCCTCCATGTGTCCCGACATTAATCAATTGCGAAAAAAAAAGTAGACACTTCCCCCTCCATGGAAAGTAATTTCTCTGGGCGGTTCAACGCACATCATCCTGATTTACACACAAACAGGTCTGGGCACTGGCTGCTTAAAATTAGAGAGGGCCTGCTAATTAATTCCCCCCTCTGTCACTGGGGCGGCCCAGTGCAATCTATCTGTGATGCAGCCTTTGTAAGATTAGGCATCAGATAGGGGAGGAAAACAATATCCATTAGTTTGCAACGCTACCTTTGTTATAACATGAAGAAAGAAAAAAAACGTCATTCCATTAGTCTAATTTCTTAGGTGCCTTCTGCTCAGTGGCAGTTATATCTCTGCATTTCAAATCAAATGAAAAGTGATCAATGGAACATTAAAGAGACATTGTGTGCGACAGACAAAAAATGCTGGGAAAGAATTTTAATGAATTTAAATATGTGGCTGATGAAAATATGTCTTAATTAAAATGGATCTGAGTACTTTTATATCAAATGTCGCTTTTGTCTTTTGTCATAAAGATCCTGTGTAGGAGATACTCCTGTTGAAAGAAGCATTAACATCTCAAATTGATAATAAAATAAATAAAAATACTGTTGGAACTCTGGAGAAGAATGTAGAAGTGTTGTTTTCTCTTTAAAGTTTATGCTTACAAGATCAAATAGTAGTACATACTACAGAACATACAGTGTAAGCTGCAATCAATATTTATTAGTCTTTAACACTAAGTTGTTTATATGCAGCCTTACAGTATATTCCAATTATAGTCAGACTTATAACCAAATCAGAAAGGTGTTTCATGTAAACACCTAAATCATCAGACTGAACTGGCCATTCAGAGATCAATTTAATTCCATACAAAAAAACATAACAGATAAAAATTTGTCATGTAAATGCTCTGTCAAATTAGTCGTGTTTGAAACATTTATAATCATTGTGCATATAACTTGCCCAATTGAGCCAAGTAGTATTTACTATTTTCAATGATACTCTTATCATGGCAGATGTCATGGACGAGTCATCTATGGAGTAGCATATTCTGATGCTCTTTCTAAATGGAGCCACTGTGTTGTATGATGGGGTCAAATCTAGAAGTGTCAGTTTATAAATCTGATATGTTTTTCTTCACTAGCTTGAATACCTTTTTAACAAGTGGGTTCTTCCTATTAAGAAAATTATATTCCTAAAAATCTGTGTTCAGTGCAGAATACTGCTTCTTACACAAAACAGTGTCAAATGTGCAGACTGTTGCAATGATGTATTCTCTGTATAGTGATGGAATCATCATTTCTCCTCTTCATGAGCCAGTGTCAGCGTCCTTACCTGAGGGCATCCATGGATCTGATGAAGGCTTCTCTCTGGTATTGGCCTGCTCCCAGTCAAGGTCATCGTCTCTTCCTTGGCTGTATCCACATGCTGCCAGCGGCTTCTCAAAGTTACAATCGCCTGTGACAAAAGGAAGAAATTTATATGGTTATACAGTTTTTCCATTAACTTGCTCATCAAATGAATGAATATATAAATTAAATTCTCCTCTTTTTTCCCCCAGCGGTATTCATAATGCAATATGCCAGACAATGAGATGCATTTAAGTGAGACAGAGTGAAGGATTACTGTAGTAGGTGAGGCACAACATACATTACCATCATTAGCAACACGGCACTCCAATTTCACAATGACAAGTATGAAGTGTCCAAACTCCATCATCGTTAGGCATTATGTTCCAAAACTGCACCACCATCAGGGATAAATTGATTTATTTTTCCTTGCCGGCCGCAGAACTTTGCTGTTCATGCACCCTTATTCTACAGAGCCACTCTAATCCTTTTTACACGCTGCTTGCAAAATGACAGCAAGCAACCATTAGGGCCAGGCTTCAACCAGGCTTGGCGTGTGATCGATTAATACAAATACCCCTTTATTCCTTGCACCTTAAAGGCCACGCAGAGAATGTGAGAGTTGAGCATTTTTCCCCCCCAAAGTGCCTTTCAATCCACTCATAAATCTACAAAAAAGGCAAGTCAGAACAATATGTGGCTGGAAAGGAGTTCATACTGAGAAAAAATAATCTGGATAGGTTGCTTTTACACAGTGGGAGGTCGCTTTCAGAGAAGACAGATAACTTAGAGAAGAATTGATATTGCCACATGATTACATTGGTTCTTTGGTGTTAACAGATGTACAGTATATTATCCTGCTTCTTGCCAGAAACGAATCCCAATGTTGAATCTGAAAATGTTTGCTTGCACATTGCTAATACGTTTCTAAACACAGATGACATACACATTTTAGTGCCTCTTGGAATGTCCTTTGAGCCAGAATCTATGCCAGGCCAAAACCAATATCTCATCCCTTACAAGCTGCCTCTGACATTCTGCTGCATAAAGGCTACGAGCTGGGGTTTTTGTTTTCGCATTTATCTCTCTGGTGACATTTACAGTACACGTGCAAATGAGTGGCCAAACGAGGAGAACACAGGATAATTAATATCCAGCTCCATAGGGCAGCTAGCTGCTAATGATATATGTGCTGCTTTGTCTGTTTTTTTTTGAGGGAGTGGACATAATTGCCAAAGTATCAGAGGTAAAAAGGTTGAGGAATTGTTGAGAGCTTGGCGAGAAATTCATTGTGTCTTCTAGCTAACACATCACCAAAGCAAGTTGATAGGATGAGAAGCTAACTGCTGTACCTGTGTGTTAGCTAGGTTTCCTGCCAAGTGTGAAACATTAGGGAGAAGCTAACAAGTGACAGTGAACAAAGCCAAAAAAACTAACCGAAGAGACACAGATACTATTCTAAAGAGTTAGTACATCAAATCATAATAATAGACAACAAGTAGACGCAAAGAGACTGACAGACAAAAAATAAGTCCATGTTGCTCTGTTTAAGCTAATGCTAGATGTGAAAGTAACTTAGACAGTTGTTTGCCAAAATGTTAGCCAGAACAAATTGTTATGTAAAAAGCTCACTGTTGAGTTAGATTTGGAGTATGTCTACTCTGTCAAAAACTACTTAATTTAACTCTAACTGATTCATACCTCAACATTGAATTTTCCATTTAACTCCTGTACCACCAGTCATTATAATTTACTAGCTCCTCCACATAACTACATCATATGGTGGCACACTAACCGTTAGGTGTGTGTTAAAGTTGCTCTCAGCTAGCTAGCTATAATTTGAAAATTTGAAGTTAATTAGCAAACAATGGGTCTTTGGATCACTATCCCATTCAATAACTCAGCACTGCAGAAATCTTGGTGTCATTTTTGATCAAAGCCTCAGCTTAGACAAACATGTTAATTCAATGGTTCAATCCTGCTTTCTTCATCTCAGAAACATCTCGGGGATCTCAAATCCCTCTCCCGTCTCCAGCTCATCCAAAACTCTGCCAGGATTTTGACTCTGACTAAGAAACAAGATCACATCACACCGATAATGGCTTCCTTACACTAGTAAAACTATGACCAGTCAATTTGTATGCTATAAAAAATGCCTATGATTGATATTAATACAACAATATTTTGTTGTCAGTGTAACACCATTACAAAATCAATAGCAAAAAAAAAGAAAAACAAAGATGCGAAGGAATTTCCACTTTCAAATTTTAAATCTCGTATTTTTCTTGCTTTACTTGACCTAATTATGGTACACTTAATGCAAATGTTTCTATTATAGTTATTTGAATTTGTTGGACTATTTAAATTATCTTATCTAATTTTTTTCACATAACTTTTACTATTATGTCCAATGATTAATCATATTCTCATGTTTTTTGTTGGTGGTTGTTTGCAGTGATGGAAAGTATGTATAGAAATGGACAAATCTGCATAATATTTTGATGCTGATACTTTTATAGTTTTACTTGAGTGCACGACTTTTACTTGATCAAAGTATTTCTACACTGTGGTTTCTGAGTACTTTTTCCACCATTGTTAAGACTTTTGTAACTCAATTTTGAAAAGTACATTGTAAAGTTCTTTGTTGATATTCAGAACCATGGGCATATGAAGAATCTTTACATGTTCACATTTGAGAAGAATGATTCTTATACAGATATTTCAAAATGTGATAATGTTCCCATATTTACCTCACAAAATGTTTATCTCCATATATCTTTCCCACGATATACATTCGTTTTTCCACGCGAGCTATTATGCTAAGCTCATTGTCAGAATTCTTTAACAGCTGTTAACTGCCATTGTATAATTGGGTGCGAGTTAGTTCATTATTCTGAGGAGGCAGTTGAGCAATGGATCCACCTATAGCAGCGTAGTACACAGCCTGAACAACCTGGAATGTTAATTGTTGATTAAATGTGAAGCAGCAGTAACAGGAGGCCGAAAACATATTCCCAAGACTAGCTGTGAATCTGGGTGAGGAAACCTGAACGAGAAACCCTCATGAATCACCATCGACATGCCCTTAAGCAAGGCTCTTAACCCCCAATGGTTCAGTTGGAGCTGTTCTGTGGCCAACAGTAGGAAACTGTGGTTGTCCTCCACCTCCTTGGTGTGAAACTCTTGGAGTATGAAGGCGGTGCTGAAAAAGAGCATGTACTTCATGCTCAGTCAACTTTCTTTCTAAATAAATACAAATGTCTGTGTTGCCAAGATGTAACTTGGAGAACATTAACATGAGTCTTTGGCTGCAGCGTCACAGCGACTGGCTCCGTTCCATCAATATTTTGACTCAATAGTTCCAAGATCCTTTGCCCCGTGCCGCCCACCTTCCTCTCACAGCATGGTGGTGCTCAAACAAACCCAAAGAGGTGGCTTTTATTGGTGTTTGATATTCAAATCGATGGCATCGGCGAGGAGCAAAATGTATTCCGAGTCAGTGGGTGATGGGAGTGGAGGGAGAATTTCAAACACTGACAAGGGGGAAAAGCCATCAAAAAGAATATGCACGAAGCAGAGCCCATTCTTTGTTTAATTTTGAGAGGTTTCTTTTTTTTTTTTTTTTTTTTTAAATGTCAACTCTGAGTTTAATAATAAATCAGGAAAATGAGAGGGGTGAGGTTTCAGTTTGAAACTTCATCCCCTTCAGAGACATCATTAACAGATCTGTTCTATTAATGATTCTTTTGTTGCTCGGTTAATTTGAATTAAAAATACATTAAGAAAAAAAAATCAGTTTTGATTGCATATATTTTCAGATAGAGGCAATACATGGGAGGATAATAAAATACAGTATACTGCTTATATCACCAATATGTTTTTCCACTGGTCACCTGCAGTTCTAACTGTAGCTGTAATCTGAGTTTTTAGTACGATGTGATGCCAGAAGTTGATACAGTAATTAAAAGACTTTTAGCAGAGTAATTACAAATCCAATCCTAAATGAGAATGTAGTGATTATATACAAAATTACATTGTATAGTCTCTTGGTAACTATGTTTTCTCATTGATTCTCTATGGATCTGAAAACAGTGGGTGGAATAAACCCATACTGCTTTTTTATTGACAATACTGTAGTACCATCCACATGATCTCATTAAGACAGGGCAGCAGGGTGTGAACAAGCAATAAATCAATTTGCATTGCTTTGATTGTTACCTCTTGGTATCAGACTTCAGTATTGGGAAATTCTCCAATAACGCCTGCAACTTGTTATTGATCTGCTGTAGAACTGTTCTGTCCTGAGGCTAACATTAAAGCATCTTATCCTACAGAAATTACATGGCATCATAAATGTTCTTAAATGTGTGACTGCCATAAATCAAAAACAAGATGTATCACCAATCACATGTTGTATGCCACCAATACAAATGGCTGACTCTGAGTCAAGAGATTGTACACATGAATGCAGATGAACGCATCAATCAATAGCATCATAATAGTCCTTCTCTCTGTAGGAGGTTTATATCGCTGCCAGTGTGTGGCACAACCCCCATATAATCAGCCTCGACAGCTGCTGGAATAGATATCCCAACGAGAAGCTGCCAACTCTCTGAAGGAGATTTAACTTTCAATAAAAGCTTCTATGAGGTGTGGGGAGTCTGGGACTACAGATGAATGTGCTCCACCCTGTCAACATTCCCCTTTCAAGAGAAGCAGGCAGCTTGGAGCTAAAAAGGTGGCCCTAGATATGTCATGAAACAATTTATTCCTGAGTGAGAACACACAATAGTCTTTACATTCTCACGCAGAGTGCATTTCAAAGAAATCTATCCATCTTTTCCTGGACTAAGCCAGAGGCCAGAATCAATACCTCAACCCCTCAATGCTGGAGCCAATTTCTCCTAAAGATTTTCAAGTCAGACTTAAAAGGCCTTTTGTTATTGCACCTGTAACAAAAGTAAACTTTAAGCATTAAAAGCTGTGTGATTGTGTGTGTGTGTGTGTGTGTGTGTGTGTGTGTGTGTGTGTGTGTGTAAGTTTGGTACTGAAGTTGAGTGCTATGCACACAGTCCTCTCTCTGAATGCCAGTGAATGAGTGTGGGAAAGATTGTGAGGGTGGAAATAGAATATTGAGAAAGCAAATGTGTGGTAACGTATTAAATGGAAAATAAGGTGTTTTTGAACATGTTCAGAATACAGCTCCTTGGTGAGGTTTAATTGACTTTGCTCTGTTCTGTTTTGCAGCATTTGTGTTTATTTGCAAGATTACATTTGTGAAGTTCTTTTACTTTTGTGGATTCCTGCTTTCCTAATTTTGGTGTCTTTATTACTCTGGTTTTAAAGACATATATATGGTTACTTAGCATCAAATGCAGGGATGCTGAGCTGATGCCGATGCTGTTTCAGACTCTTGACTTTGAGTGATTTTGTTCAACTTTTAAAAAAAGGAATAGTTCAATATTTTGGGAAATACACTTATTTGCTTTCCTGCCGAGAGTTAAATGACCACTCTTATATCTGTGCGTTCAATATGAAGCTTGAGCCAGCAGCTAGTTAGCTCAGCATAAAAACCCAAAACAGGGGGAAACAGCTAGCCTGGCTCTGCCCAAAGGTAACCAAATCCACCTACCAGCACCTCTAAAGCTCACTAATTAACACGTTATATATCTCATTGAGATAAGATCTAGTAGATTTATGGGGTGTTATGTATCAGACTATTTCTTGTACTAGGCAGTGACTTCCTGGCGTATTGTCATTCATCTACCTCTCAGCAAGAAAGCAAATAAGCCTATTACCAACATGTTGATCTATTCCTTTAAGGTTATTTTGTATGGCTTTTACTTTCATTTGACAGGACATAATGCAGAGAAAGAAGACTGAAATGTTTCTAGGCAGAACACGAACTCAGGACTTTGCAGGTACATAACATGGTTGGCACCTGTACGATAATTACTAGGTACTACATAATTATTGGTCATTTTCTATCCAGTAATTTTGAGTTACATATGCCATGATACAAAGTAAGCAAATGGACAACAGTACCATTAGTGTGGTGTGTACTGTAGCTTGTATAGCATCCGACAGAAAATCCTCCCAGGGAGGAAAGCGAGCCCCTTTTCAGCATCACTACTGTGTCAGTCCCAGTGGCAGATATTGCTGCAAGACCTCCTTAGCCCCTCTGCCAATTCTGCAATTACCAGCCTTCCAACCTGCTCTGTCTGGCTAGGAAATCGCAGGTCTGCTCTTTGCCCCAATCTGCCTCAATGTCTGCACTTGTTTTAACAAACATCTTGTCTGCTGGCTTCCCCGCAGACTGAAACCACAAGGCAATCTTGGGTAATTCAAAACCAATGTCGACTATCTCCCTCCACCACCGCCAGTTTAGAGTTCCAGAATCCTGCAGCTAAGCCCCTTAGGGACTGATAGGCCTTTTCACTCTGGCCCTATTTCACTTATCTATTGGCAGCTCCTGCCAAGGCCTATCTCTGCACTGAATTGCATGTATATATACTATCTGGTTGGGGACTTTGAACTGTGGGCTGGGATTTAGACAATCAATCTCAATATCATTATCAATCACGTCTAGCTGTTCACCACATTGATTTGAGGGGAAATAAAGAAGTTGGAGTGGAGATTTCCACTGATAATCTGCCTGGCTGAGCCATGCACTTGTCAGCAATGTTTTGCAAAACAAAACTGACAAATCACATCTAGTGTGACGGAACAAAATCAGGGCAAAAAGAGAACATCGCATTTGTAAGTTAAGATGGTGGAATATGTCTGATGATGTATGAAGCTATGAATATTTTGATTTAAAAATATTGTGCACAAATTCATTATTTAAAAAAACCCTTTGGCACTATGTGTAGCTCAAAACCATCTCATTATAAAAACCTCTTTGCCTTTCCAGGGGCATTTTCTTGTCAACCAAATATCAACTTGATGAATGTGCTTTACATCAGGAGTGCAACATTGTTCCTGATCAAATCCACCCTTGTGCATGGTTAGATGTACATTGAAGATGACAGGCAGCCTTCTCCTTAGATATGCTAAATTTTGACAGATGATTGTCAAGCTATGTGTGCCAGCACAGGGCTCGACGTTCTCTTCCACTGCGCCTGTCAAGAACTTCCAGTAAATTACTTCAAATCCATCTCCATTCTGTTTAACCTGCCAGGCACCAATTAAGATGAATATGGAATCTAACTCAGAGACATGGAAGATCCTTATTGTCATTTTCCTCTAAGCAATAAAAATGAGGACTTCAGGTCCGACTGCATAGAAGTATCCTGTGGTAATAACACCGAACATTAAGCCAATTTTTCTCTTAGTAGAAGTCCATTTTGAATTACAGCTTGCCAGAACTTTTCAGGAAGGTTAAGGTCAAATAATATAGTTCAGAGGCTCATTTACACTAAGAGGCAGGAGAGCTCCCAAATGTTGAAGATCATATTTAATCAATTTTTGAAGACTGAGGACAACCACCTGCTGTGCTCTTTAGTTTGCAGAGAGATGGCTTAGGCGCATCCTGAATCCAACTTGACAGCAACAAGGCTGGGTAACAGTGGTTTTTCCTCCTATTGTTCCCAGCATTCTCATTCTTCTCTCTATCCACAGAGAGAGCTACAGACTGTCTCAGTGCCTCTGCCCTCCAGAGACAGTGAGAAAATAAGGCTGTTTCCTATTCAGCTTAATGCCTGTTGATACACTGAATGGCGGAGCGAAATAGGCTTGTTTGGCTTCCCATTTTCCAGTGTTCAACATGCCCCCAGAAATGATATGGTGACTGAGCATAAAAAGCACTCTATTAATTCCCTGTTTATGTGTTGCACAAGTTAACACTGCACTGAGGAGAAGATGCATTTTGATCAGTGAGGTGAGGAAAAACTGAGAAAAATGCTAAGACTTTGCTTGTCAAATATCCAAATAAAAAACAAAGAAACATCCCGCTATGTATGACTGCCCTGCTATTGTTGATGTGTATCCTGTGCTGCAGAATCAACTTGTGAAATATGGTTTAAAGTGGAATTAACCCTCTGCGTTGATTCACAACACAGTAGTAGCTCAATGCTATAAGACTGGAAATTAAAACTTCCTCCAATGTGGTTTCACATTTGATCCAGGTATGATTGGCACTGCTTCAGTCAAGAAAGACAGTATAAGAGAGGTGAAAACTCCCTGGTTCCCGGTGGAAAATAGATCCACACCTGGACAGGGAGCCCATTGGAAAAGAAAAAGGAATAAGAGCCCAGACTGTGCTCAATGCAACAAAAAAAAAAAAAAACCTGGCTCACTCCAATAGAAAACAACATCCCTATCCCACAGTGGATGACCCTTCAGACTGAACCCCTTCAATCCTCCCAAAAACCTGCCATGTCAACAAATCTTTGAATTCTGCCTGAAGAGTGTAACAAAGAAGGGATGAAATGCTAATGTCAGTATCAGTAGCTTTCCCCCCCGTTCTCTCTGATTTTCCCAGAGTCTAATTTGTCAAACATGCAAGTAACAATGCCAGAAATTAGCCCAAAGGGAGGTTTCCTCCAGAGGAGAGAATGATTATGTTTGATCATGGAATAAACAAGAACATTAACATGCTTTGTTGGTTTTCCAGAACTTGAACAAATGCTTGTTTTTATGTGTGGAGGAGGGAATAATTCAAGGTTGAATGTCAAAGAATTAGAAAATCACTAAAGCTAATTAGAAAATGTAGAAGAATAGAAGAAAGGTTGAATCAATCCCTCTTGAGAAGCAGAGAAAATCTAGGCCACAAGGCAAAGCTAGCGCAGGCAGAATTATCAGCTTGATGAAATATCATTACTTTGCTTTTGTGTCATGACATATCGTCAATCACATACGCAGTGTGTTTAATTCCCTGCCCCACGCAGCCGCGTCGAGCTTGGAAAATCTGACCAACACGTGGACAGGTGGAAGGTGGATTCCAGCCCAGGTGAAAGGCTACCATGTGGATCTGAGTGTTGCCTTGACAGGTGTGGCTGAAGAGATTTTAATCCCAGTGGGAGGTTTTTCAAAGAGCCGTCTTAGGGTCTTCACCTGCACACTTCAAACACATTCAGACCCTTTGTTTCTGCTGAAGCCCCTTAAATCAGCTACCTGAAAGAAAAACCCTGTGGCCAGGGGGAGCCAATGTGGAAGGCATCAGGCATACGAGTCCCCCCTTTCAAATTGACTGCGCGTGCCAAGCTCTTGTTGTGCTTGGCAACAGGAGAGTCTGCAGACTGGTCTGGTCAGTGTAAATCTCAAAACAAGTGGAAGGAATCTTGTCTTACTGTGTTTAACTACAGCCTCAGTTCTTACTGCCATGACGTGTAAAGACAATGTAGATAGTTATACCAATAAAGATCATCATCATCCACATTGATTTTGTCCCTGTAGCCTAAAGCCATTTCTAAAAGTGACATTACAGTCCATTTTCACTGTGTCAAAATGCTGCCCAGTATTACAGTTGATTGGCTATCAGTCTGTTTCTAATTAGGGATGCGCCAATCTGATTGTTATTACAGTGGGATAAGCCATAAGTCATAGGTAAATTAGTTAGTTGCCATGGTTTAAGTAATTTATGCTACACTTCATTCCTGCAGGGTGCCATTGTTTTCTTACTGTCCTGCCGCCATAGTCCACATGAGAGAAGATCTGAGTTGCTAAAAATGTTGATGAGAATACCACTCTCATATCTGTCCATTCAATATGAAGCTGGAGATACCAGCCGGTTATCTTAGCTTAGCATAAAGACTGTACATAGGGGGGAAAACAGCTAGCCTGGCTCTGTCCAAAGGTATCAAAGTCCACATACCAACTACTCTAAAGCTCACTAATTAACATATTACAGTATATCTCTGCTGGTTGCCAGTGTTTTTTGTACAGATTAAACAAGCAAGATATAACATGTTAATGAGTGAGCTTTAGAGGAGCTGGTAGGCAGATTTTGTTACCTTCGGACAGAACCAGGCTTGCTGTTCGCCCTGTTTCCAGTCTTTATGCTAATCTAAGCTAACTGGCTGCTGGCTCCAGTTTCATATTTACCATATAGAGTTGAGAGTGGCATCAATCTTCTCATAACTCTTGGCAAGAAAGCGAATAAGCTTATTTCCCAAAATAATGGAAAACAGTTTCGTCCACAAGCCACAATAGCTTTCAACCACCACCTTATCCAAATGTTTAAAGTAACTAGTGTGTGGAAATGAAGTAACAATTACATTTTGCTGCTAGTTCACACTGATTTTCCAACCTATCAATGTCCATTTTAAGAATGCATAAATTACTCACAATAGAGTAACAGATTCAAGGAATACATATGACCTGTTAGATAGCTTAAATCTGATTTTTTTAATTTAAAAAAAATTAAAATATCTACTTTTTACGACTCATCCATTTTAAAAAATGATAATGCATGTACAGGTCACCTCAATGCAGTCAGTGACAGAATATCGTAAGACAAATTAGACTTTTCAGCTGGTTTGTTATCAGTTCAGACACTCAAGTGGTATGAATAAGTCAAGGAAACAAAGGAATTCCCAGAGTGTCATTAATAATCTAAATTTTTAAATCCAATTATTGTATGAGGGCTCGTGACTTATTTTCTGATTTAAGTGTCCTATCAAAACCTCACAGAGAGAGAAACCTTCACGGTTTTAGATGCTTCTCAAGCTCCCGTCGGGTGTTCCTTCGGGAGACTTTGGTCCTCCAATCTTGGCCGCCTTCTGTCACATCCCCTGAAGGAGAATATTACGATCTAGCCACTGTACCATCCAGGTGAGTGATCGCAGGTATTAGTCCAGAGCACACAAACTTCTGAGGCATAGCACCTCTCTGACCTGTCGTTACACTGCAGGTTTTTTCATTAACAGTGTGACAAACGGCCGTATAAAGTCATAGTGCAAGCACATTCTAACTGGACAGAAGAAGGAATTTACAATGTAGGAGGGCCAATATGAAAAGAAGTCGGGTCCAGTGAATAGAGCAAATGTGCAGATTAAAGCAAAATCGTCTGATTGGTTCAGTGTAATAATAACGAAGCTGAAAAATGGCAGCAATAAAATTTTGTAGAATAATACTCAATATGGATATTTTTTGTCCTTTCGGCTATGTTTAGTATTAGAGCGGAAGATTAGTCGACTAATCAATTAATCAACAGAAAAAAATTACTATTTCTAAATTATTACTATTATTTACTATTTTGATACTCAATAATTTTCGTTAATTTTCAAGACAAAAAGGCCTGCTTATGCTGTTGTTTTGTCAAAGCTTGAAAGTGCACCTGTTGGTGCCAATGTCATTCGGTGCCACGTTGGTTTCCATCGTTTCGATAGGCGACGTCATTAACAACAAGCCTCCTCCACACGCGGCTCACCTGCTGTTGTGAAAACGGAATCATGGGTGAAAAAAACAACAAAACGGCAGATGGGTTTTTTGGGCGACTTTATAAAACATAGTGCTGACGAAAACAGTCAACAGAGCAGACAAATACGGGGAGAGAGAAACAGAAAGAGGCAGGCAGGGCAAGCCAGTGTGTGTGTGCAGAGACCAGAGGTGTAGGGTTGTGCTCGCGTGTGTGTGTAATAACAAAATCAAGCAATAATAATAATAATCTTTAGAATAATTGATAAATTAGTTGCTAGATTAATCGACTAATCGAAGAAATAATCATTGGACTAATCAATAAAAAATAATCGTCAGGTGCAGCCCTATTTAGTATTGCACCAAACATCTACATCTATAAAACCTTCCACCCAAAGACACCAACCTTTATCATCAACTTAGAACGCAGGAATAAACCTGTGAAGCCTTGAGTACTATAATCACTAAAACTCCCTTACAGGTCTTGGGCCTGCCCACAGAAACAGGCCACCATTAAAGAATGGAAAAAGTTGAAAAGGAACATTCTGTACAGAACATACCCTAAAATAGTCTAATGACATGTATTCAAGTGCTAATTCACTGAGCAATTTGAAAACCAATAACAGAAGCTTAAACTCTATTCTAAAAGTAACAGTCAAGCAACAAAGAGACTTAAAAATAGACACAATGTGTGTTTTCCTATTCTGAGCATGGTCAGTGCACATGCTCCTGCATTTTGAATGATCTGCCGTTTATCTAAAGCCTTGTCGGATAGATCAGAAAAAATAACTTTCGCAAGTCTGTAAGTGATAAAAGCAGTATCTTGTAAGTTTATAAGTCAATAGACATATTTCTGTGACATTTACATTCCCTCAATTTAATATGCCGTGGTGAACAGAGTTCCTGGTCAACACGTCATGAACTGAACTCTCAGGCTCTGTGAATAAATACACTGTAGGACTCCATATCCATAATTACATACTGCTGTATATGCTGCATGTAGTGGAGTAGCCAGCTTTAATACATATTTGCAGTCAAAACAACTATAGCCCTTAAAGTAGCAAAGTAAAAGATGCGTTAGTCATCAGTCACTTTGTATTATCTCAGCTTGAAATGTCACTGTGTAATTTGGTGAAGGCACTGTTATTTTCCAATATAGTGACTGAAATCACTCGACAAACTTGAGCTTTGTGAAATTTGCTTAAATAGTTTTACTAAAAAGTTGTGATCAATTGTTATTTGCAGTACCTGGAGGCTAGTCATTCATAAAAGCAGTGACATCTGTCTATCTGTCTATCTGATACCTCAGGTCTTTCTAAAAAGTGTCATCTGAATGACCACAAAGGTCATTATACTCACAATACTTACATTTGAGGAAAATGTCTCATTCAGTCAAACATCACTTTGAGCTGTCTGCTCTGCTTGACCATCCCACAGGCCTTTCGGCCTATATTGGTTTGGCCAGAAGTGCTAAATCAATCATAAAACAAGGAGAGCTGCCAAAGCCTTCTTTCACACCCCAACACTGCAGCACTCACTGCCATGTTTAGGCTATTTTGACATGGTTTCAGAAATGTCACAGACATCAACAGAGACAGCATGCAAATGCTGTGGGGCTTGTGGCTGTCATGAATTTGACCATGAGAAGATTGAAAAAGCAAAGACAGAAGCTGTTAAAAGAGAAGAGATGATAAAATATTTAATGACACTTGGACCAAAGAAACCATTCAAATATCTTAATGACTCATTTATGGCAAAAGCAATAACAACCAGAAAAGTTTCGTTTCATATGAAATTAGCTACATCTTCTTCTTTATCTGAAGGGCTCCAACGGCAGGTTCAGTCAAGTTTACATCAAATGCTGCTAATCCAGTATCGTGAAAGAAATGATCCCTTTGATGGAATTTCACAGCAGCACAGATCAACAAATTGAACTAGACAAAAAAAAACACAAAAGTACAGGGGGGGTTGTTGCTCGATCTCACCAAAGGCAGCTAGCTTCGGGGCTACTGAAGAATCGACCGCAACCACATGGCATCGTCCTCAATGCTAATGCCAAGAAGCACAAAACAGGCCTTCATTTTTCATTTTTCTAGATAAATGTGAATATACTAGACAAATCCTAGACACAGAGATACAAAACTAGATAGAAATATAGACAGATAGAGACAGGTGACAGATTTATGGAAAAACAACATGAATGCAAATGCTTCCATACAGAGCACGAGTGGTGTGAATGATGTGAATCATATGGCCTTCACAGTCACCAGATCTCGACCCAACTAAACACTTATGTGCTGGAGGTCCGTGGTAGCCAAACACTAGCCTCTGTTTGTGCCTCTTGTGTATTATCATTGCATTCGAGTCAAGCTAAACACCTGATTTTCTAAAAAGATTATCACCCAACAATCTTTGAAAAACAGATCGTTATACAACACTGAGCGCAGTTCTGAAGGTATTTCCAGAATCCTCAAAGAATATTCCGTCCGCTGCATGATAAAAAAAGATTCTGAACCTGTTGCGACTCTTTTTCTTGTTCCAAACAAAGATGGTAGCTGGAATGACATATCGCCTTGCTCAATTTGTACAATGTGAACCAAAATGAAATTTTAAGTATCAGTTATATATGTATATATTAAGGTTTCTTTACAGTATTTCATATTTTCATGTGAAATAACGCATTCATATTTTGCTTGCGTTTTACA
The DNA here is from genome assembly GCF_020085105.1 of Siniperca chuatsi. Lineage (NCBI taxonomy): Eukaryota > Metazoa > Chordata > Actinopteri > Centrarchiformes > Sinipercidae > Siniperca > Siniperca chuatsi. Next base: position 8,338,586 of record NC_058054.1, read on the forward strand.
AAAAGAGCAAGTACATATAATTTCCAGCTACCTGGATTAGGAAATACAGTCTCAACTTGGGAAGTCTCTTCTTTTTGTGCCACAAGCATGAATTTGGAGTCTTTACGAATTCTGGAAACAGCAAACAGCTGAAGTGTTGTTTTTATTTTTCAAAGATCACTGGGTAATTATTTTTCAGGAAATCTGTTGCTTAATTATGTGACTGGAATGTAATGAAAATACATGAGAGGCTCAAACTGGCCTAGGCTCAACACCTTACTAAGACGCTTCATGTTGGTTTTTCCTTTCATTTGTCACCCATTTGTAGATCAGCAGTCATCATCTGTCCCTTGCTTTTATTTGATGTGATGCAATTTTGAAGTGGTCCTTTCTCATATGATGGTATATTATACACACAGAAAACACAAATCGATAGAAAGGTACACAAGGTACAGATGGTGCTGCTGTGTACCTCTCATGGGTAAATAGTTGTAGTGGTAATCATCAGATGGCCTGAGTAAAGAGAGAATGATAAGAAAGATGGTCTCACATTCATTCATTTCTGTAAACATAGCTGTGAGGAAATGTTATTTTAACAATTATTTTGACTCTTCAGATGGAGACTGAGAAAACCAGGAAGATATTTCCCACTCATGACTACAGAAAGTGTTTTACTTAACCTTGTGTAGCCCACTCCCATATGGCAAAATTAATCTAAGAAAGTACATGGTGTGATTACACAAAATATGGTCAGCTAGAGTCACAGTGGATATTAACTCACACATCCAGATGTTTAAGTGAAAACTCGACAATGAATTTTACACTATGACCATCTGTAGTGCTGACCTGACACTACAAGGAAAATATGCTGCTGGCTTTGAAAGCGTCTGAATTTGCATCTCCAGCAATTAAAACTGCACTTATTCCAAATACAAACAGGGATTCTGTGAAGCACAAACACTGGAAACTTTTAACTAAGTCTGGCATTTGGGATAAACCATATCCATATACAAACAAACAATGCACAAAACTATCCAACAGATTGAGAGTTGGCAAACTTCCCAAAGCTTCTGCATGACAAATCTGAATATGATGATAAGTGGTGCCTGAGAAGCATTTGCTCCTTGAAAGGAAAATGTGAACATTCAGCTGTATTTCCAAAAAGATACAAGCGTAAATGTATTATCCATCTTGTGCATAAAATTAACAAGCTGTGCCTCATTTTGACACTCACAAGCTTTCATTTTCTAATGATTAAGGTGAGATATTGCAAAGTAAGCGGTAAATTTAGTACTGGATCATTTTTGTGGCTTGTGCCTCTGGCTTCGGCTCTTAATGAATTAGATGTGTGAAACTTTTCAAGAGGCATCCTCCATTTCACACACACATTTCATTAACCTATAGTTCATTCATTATTGCTGTGGGTGTGGAGGAAAGCAGCAGCCCCAGATATAACTGTGTTATTGGGGTTGTAGGGCTGTGGCTAATTACTGGCTGAGAACACAACATAGGTACTTAGACGTCAGTCTGATGGAACAAACCACAATGGCTTGTGACAAGAGCTATCCTCCCTGGAGTTTCAGGAGAAGACACGATAGCACAGTGATTCATGACTCATAACAGAATCACATCATCTCCATAGCATGGAAGATGACACAGGGACACTGAAATAAGTCGACAAGTTTACTACAGCTCAACTGAAAGACCAGATCCGACAGCAACCAGCTAAAACAGGAGGAATGTTTTACAAGAAGTCAAAATTTAGAATTATTTTAATCACCACGTTCAAGAAATCCACAGCAATTCGTCATGGTGATGCGGCTGCTGCAACATAGTGGTTATGCTAACATGCACGGAGTAACCTGGATGTGGGCCATAGAGCCATTAAGGTCTTATTTGAGTTAAGCTGTTTACACAAGCCTTTGATACCCTGAAACTGGGTCTCCTAGTTGTCAGAATATTACCGTGAACCGGTAGTGTCCTGTCCACAGCTAGAACAGTTTACCAGCAACGAAGGCAGAGTCATATCAAATCAGTTTTATTCATATAACAAGTTGGTCTCAAACGCTTTACAATTTGTACAGCATAAGAAACCCTCTATCTGTACACCTTCGACTCAAATAAAGAAAAACTTCACAAATTAACCTCAAGATGAGCAACGGAAGAGAAGACAGATGTAGCAGTAGTAGAATATTATAGAATAACAGAATTAAGATATTACATAAAAAAAAGAAAAGAATGGCATACAGTGTATAAATTATAAAGTATTCTACATAGATAGAGTGTTATAAGTCAGAGTGAAGACTGGATCAAATAGAAGAAGTCAGTAAGCTTCCAGGTGCCGCCAACAGCTGGTAGGATATGGCATATAGTCTACAGCTATTCTAGCTGATTCTATGCAGCTTTTTAGTAGACAAAATAAGGTTTACTCAAACCAGACAGCATGTATACTAGATAATGGTTGATTTTTTAAAGTGTGTTGTTGATGGACACTATTCTCCCACAATGCATTGCACAAAGGAAATTGAGGAGCAGCTCACAGCTGAAGAAATTAAAATAAAGTGTAGGCGGTGGTGAAACAGCTCCAAAAATATCTTGAAAAACAAAAAACTAAGTATTAAATCTTAGGAAAAACATTTGAATGTCTTTGTGTGAAGTTTAATTGGCAGTAGCTTTCCAAAGCTGCAGTTTGATTCACATCCAACGTCACAAGTATTGTATTATTTCCTCAATACTTCCATCCACCATTATAATCAATTTTCAACAACTTCAAGTTCAGTGAAGGTAACGAGCAAAAGACCAATTGGTAGGTATATATGTGGAAAAAAAAAATCCCATTTTATCCAACTGCCTTTTGTCTAAACTGAGCTTTGGAATCTTTACATTTGTCTCAGTTTTTTTCAGCCTATTCATGTAAAAACTGAAGTAAATGGCCTGACATGAACAGCGCCTATCCCACAAGTCAGAGGGAGCTGAGACATTGTCTGTCACCTGTCCTCCCTTATCTTCTGCCCAACAAAATGTCTGACTCATTGCAGCTCTGAAAACTCCACATTTGGAGCTCATGAAAAGGACGAGACATCCACAGCAGCATATTTCCTCACAATCAAAGCTTTACAAAAGGAAGAAAAAGAGAGCACAGACACTGGAGAGTTATCCTCATGAATATCTGGCAGGGTTTTTTTTTCTTTATCCTCCTGTCGACAGCTTGTCTGATTCCTATAAAACCCATCCTTCACTCATGTCTGTTTGTCTTTCATTGAATTGGCTGGAGATATCTTCTCCACTCATTGACCTTGAGAAACAAACTAAGAGTTTTCAACTCTTTTCTACAAATTTCAAGAATGAAGCATTCAACTTTAGGCAAGTCTTATTTTTTTTTTAACATGAAAGAGAAATAAAAGGAAAATCAGTTATAAAAAAGGAAGATGTACAATCAGTCCTTCTCTGAAAACCCCTCTGCAAGGCTCACCAGCCCAAAAGATTCTGGTGTTGGGAAGCCAGGCTAGACTGAGGCTGACTAGTTTATTTTCTCTCAGCCATTTTTATCTCTCTGTTCACATGCAGTGTCCATTTATCCGTGGTGAGGGCTTCTCCTTGGCAGGAACGATCACTTTCAACAACAGTCCCCACGAATCAGAGCGACGTGTCACATCGTTCCAGTGACAACTAACGACTACCAATGTATCTGGGCAAGCTGCCAGCGCGCCGGGCTAGGAACAGCCAGAGGGGGAAGAGTGGAGGAGATGGTGGAGGTGGGGGCTGCGCGCTCCAAGGAGACAGAGGTTTAGCTCACATGTGGCAGCATTAAAACCTCACATCACATCCCCTCAGTCAACAAAGTGCCTTACATATCATGTGCCGAGAGATTGAATCAATCTGCTTTGAGAGGCTGACTCTGATACTGTATGTCTGGAGGCCGGCTGAGACAGGAGTCAGAGAGTCCAATAACCCGACTGAGAGGGGGGCAGTGGAGACATGGGGGTCATCTGATTCATCCAACTGTCAAGCCCTCTTTTCCTCTCCTCCCTTCTGCTCATTTGTATTCCCAAGGTCAGAGGGGTCGCCATAACTTGACTTTGCTTATATATTGCTTATTTTTTGAGAGTAAAACACACTATCCCCATAAATAAACACTAATTGGTGGCTAATTTTCTTAGTTCTTGCATGGTTGATTCATTGCCTCTGGGCTAGTATGAATTATTCATCCAAGTGGCAAAACAGCTTTATGTAGAAACCTACAAGGCACGGCATTCATTATGCTATCATGCCGAGTAATTCCAGGCACTGACGGCTGGTATTAGAATAATATGCATATTGGGTATTCTTTTTTTTTCCCGGGGCATTGGCAGGCAGTAATAGCGCTTCCGTTGGCAGGGACTGAGAGGGATGCAACACCCCTCATGGCTGACAAAAACCCCTTGTTTTGACAGAGGATTGAGCGAGTGTTTCGGCTCTGCCCTCACGGAGAGAGGATTAAGCTGTGTGGCCGTGCTGCCGGGTGGCGCAGGGAGTTGGTAGGCTGTGTTATCATGTCACTCCTCCCTCCCGTGCTACCGCAGATCTGCGCTGCCCCCATGACGCCAAAAGAAGCACCTGGCCTGGCCACGGGGAGCTCATCAGGCTCACTGTTCTCCCTTAGGAACAAGGCTGCGTCGCACTTTCTGCAGTATCCCATGTCTTGCTGACTGCAGAAGAAGGACAATTCAAAGACAAATATACAGTGAGGCTACAGGTTCTGTTTGTGTTTGGGAATAAGCTATCCTTCCCCGCTATCACATCTAGATCCCCATGTTTTTTCTGTACACAAGTTTACGGCGACAGTGGCAGAGCGGGGGCGATGAGTCGGACGAGAGATGGTAAAACAGAAATGTCAGTTCAGAGCAGGGTGAGATTGTTAAATGGCAGCAGGCGTCTGGCTGAGGTATCCATCTTCCCAAGTGTTCCCTGTCTCCGCAGATCTGTCTCTGTGCCGGAGATACCTTGCCTCCGGAATCCCACTCCATGTCCTCAATCTATGGCAACATTAGCATGAGGAGAACACGCAGGGAACACGGGTGAGCTACAGCTGGTTTTCTCTGCCATGTTGTCATCAAAAGTAGAACTAGGTGCTTCACAGTACGAATTTACATGGTGATTTGCAGGTTAAAATACGTCTAGAAGTGTAGCTTCTGGGCTTAAAACTGGGCTAATATAGGTTAAAAAGTGAAGCTTATTTTTCCACATGTAGTTGGCACCTGTTTCACACTGAAATATAGACATGTAAATGCCTTTGAAACAATATGGAGCTTTGGCTTTTAAAAAACTTTCAATTTTCAACCAAATCTAGCAACTAAAGTTCACTTTTCAACTTTATTTTGACCTAAACGTCTTTCTACCTGAGTTTTCTATTATCCAAACCATATGTCTAAAAATAGAGGTTGTCATATGTTGTAAACAAAGTTGTGATTTTGGAGTATAGCAGTCTCTGCAGTTTTAATGCAGTAGATTAACCTTTCCATCCAATGGTTACAGTGACAGATTCTTAAAATCACAAACCAATTTCACTATCTTATTAACCAAAGTTGTTTTTAGAAATTAAAAGAACCCCTACTGACAGAATAGCAGTCTCCAAAAAAAGCTGATTGAGTTGAAAAACTTTATTACGGTACAATACCCTCCCTCAGTGAAAACAGTATGTAGTGAGTACAAAAAATATAGGATTATTTCTGCCTGTTTGCCATGCTTGGTGTCAGTGAAGAGATCTCCGGTCAATTTGTCATTGTTTAGTTGGCACCAAAAATCCCTTGTTCGGCCCAAGACCTCACAAGAATAAAATGTGATCTGTCTAATAGAGCATGCATGTTTGGAGGAATTATCTGTATTTCAAGTGTTTTCCTCATTATACTGAGTATCAGAGTGTGTGCTGTTACATATTAGGGGGCATTAACATCATGCATGCCCACTGGGGTGGAATTCAGCCTGTCTCTGGACCCAAACTGGGAGATTTTTTTACATTATGTTCATTTTAAGAAATTAGACAACCCAGGGCAAGGTCAGGTGACTGGCTCTGCTTTGCAACAAATGTCCTGTCAGACTCTTATCAATCGAAACAAAGTTGTAACTATATACTCTGATTCAGACACCACTTATATCCAAGGACATTGCTCTTAAGTATTTTGGACTCATGAACATAAATGAGGAAGGACCAGATTCCACTTTTCCTAGAAAATCATGCCTGCAAGACAGCTGCTGTTGGCTTTCTCCTATGAGAGCAATACTGTAGATATATTAAAGATGTTAAGCAAATCTCTACATATTCCCAAGTAAATTGAAAAGATGTTTAAAAACTTATTAGCGGGCAAAGGATAATATCCCTCCTGGAATTAGGGATTGACAGAATTGGAGCAACTCGGGCGAAACATTAATTAAGCGCAGGGTTTGAATGTTCCACCACTCCAGCCAGCGGATTGTCTGGTATCCAGTCCAACATCATTGCAAGTGGCCTTGATGCAGGCCTAATGCACATGTCAATGTATATCTTTACAATGATTACATTTTGCGTACATTTTATGAAACATTAGCAATGCAAGACCAAACTATTCAGAGAGCTTAATCTTTACTCTCTGAGGGCAAATCTTACAAGCCATGACAGAAAGTCACACACTCTGGTCGAGTACAACAGTAATGAAAAATTGTGATGGAATCTAGATAAGAGTGATATCATAAATCCAGAGGCAGAAACCAAAGGTGAATTTTCAGAGTAAATGTCAGCTCCTCCCACAGGAGGATAAGCCTCTACGCCTTGCCGCTGTCACTGCTTCATGGTGTGTGTGCTAGTGTATTAGTATGAGATAAAGTGCGCACATCCGAGGGCATCCTATTTAATTTCTGAAAATAGTACCCTTTTACAAGTGTGCAAGATGAACTTCCACCTCACCAAGCTACTTATAACGATTAGAATGAAATTTCAAAAATTGTCTTCTTCCACAATTCTAGATAATAGTCCAATGAGCAGACAAAACAATGTGACCCCCATTGCTGACCCTCTTTGTGGCAGGGAAATTGCCTCTAATGACATGCTGTAGCACAGACGCATTAAAAAGATTTCTCTTACAGCTTTGCCAATTGACACATCTTAAGAAAAATTCTCCACATGCAATAAATATGGTAACCCATTGTTACCAGAGTGTAGCAAAAATCCATTTTTGCCCACAGCAATAGTCTTGCATCACTCACTCCAAATCATAATGTAGTACCTTGATGTTTTGAATAGAATTTGGAGAATGAAATAACCAAATTTTTATAGAATGGAGTTGAGGAGGGGTTAAGAGATTTGCACTGCTGGGGTTGCAGCAGTACACTTACGGGCATATGAAATTAGGAGCCATCAAAGTAAAACATGTAATTATCTTGGAGAAAATGAATGTGCATGAATGCATTAACAAAAATTAATAAAACTAATCCTAATCTGTCTTTTTTTTGAGTCAGGTGCTCCTGGAAAAGCTGGACAATCTTTGGGGATTTCTTCAATTAAAAATGTGACACTAGAGCTCAGACCTGGTTATTATAATTCTCACCCCACCTTCGTTTCATCTTCCAGCCACATATTTTTCCTGTTGTCACTGCCGAGGCAAGCACTAATTACAACTCATACATAATCTTTTATGTAAATGTTTTTGCCTTCTTTGATCTCCCCCATGTACTCGAGGATAGCCAGATCAGAGACTTGGGCTAGATCTGTCACTTGAGTCAGAAGGAGAGAAGTGAAGTAGAAGGAAATCTGATTTGTTGTGGTGTTTGTCAGCCCATGAACACAGAGGATGTTTGATCAGGTCATTTCATGTTGCGGTCTAAAACAACATGGTCAAACCACCCAGATCTTTCATCCCGATCTTATGGGACAAACAAGCTTAGCCTCAGATATGAGCCAGTGAAGATAGAGGGTAGGACAGGGATTTGAATACCTTTTAGTCTCTGGATTAATCTTTCTTGAGCTGCAATGCAATCACTTCTTTACACAGTTCTTTAGCGTAATGAAATGCTCGCTATATGTTAGAGCAAGTCATTTTTCATAATGAACTTTAAAAAGGCTTATATAATTAGAAATTTTAATGACAGATAATGATTGGTGCTAGAAATAAATGGGGCAAATAGCAGCCATTCGTATCAGTATGAGACCAGCTGAGCAACACAACTCATACTGTACCTCATTTGCTATTACTCAAATATAACATTGGAGCAGGCCCCTGTGGTCCTTTCTGAGGCATAAACACAGCTGGGGGCATGACAGATAGAGGCCGGCTGTGCGTTACTGCTCCTACCAACAGAGAAAGGTCAGCTCTGACACCCCGGAAGGAGCCCTCAAGCTCTGGTGGATATAAGGAAGCCAAACTGGCTTACAGTAAGGCAGAAGGGTCAGACAGCCAGCCCAGGGGAAGGCAGGAAGAACTACCGACAACCTCTGGCACTGCCATTCGGTCCAAGCTTAAAGTGTTGGTTAACCGAAATTACAAAAGAAATATATTAACTCACTTACCCCTAATGGTGTCTAAGTGTGCAGATATTTGCCCAGGTTTTGTGGGCAAATATCCATTTCAACAGATTCCGTATAATTTCTTCGGTATAAAGTATTTCCAGTGAAAGCTGATCACAGCGAGGTGGATTAACCAGGACATTATTTCTGGAAAGACACGTTGCTGTTGAATTCTTTTAAATTTCATTTTTAAATCCATCCATCTCCACTGTATAGTGGTGGCAGCAGAAATCTCACACAAACATAAAAAAATGGCAAAGTAAACCAAAACTTTGGCTACATACTAGACTAGATGTGAGAAAAAAAAGTTTTTTTTATGTTATTTGGGTGAACAGACTCTTTAAAACTTATGAGAAAGTGGCCAGTGTGGCTACGAGTGGTAATTAATGGTTAATGCTAAAGTTAAAGTTAATGCTAATGTTGAGTGCTAAAATGTATTGTAACAGTAGCACAGAAGAGTCATAAAGTCAGTGAACTGACTCAGTAATGTATCTTATACAGCAATATGTACTTAAAGTTTGCCAACATTAACATCAGCCAGCATACGCTACTGGCCACACCAGACCAAATAAGGCTGTAGTGGTAAAACCCCTGAGTGTATTAAATTGAGCAATGGTGTATATTGCTTATGAATTGAACTTTTTATGTATAAGAGGAAGAATGGCTGATTTTTTCTTGCAAAAGTAGTCTCATTTTACAGCCTCTTAGCTTTTGTTAAAAGCACAACTCATTTGGTTACATGTTGATCCATGAGAAAACCAAGCACCAAGAAGAAAATGGGCCAAACCTAGCTCTCTGAAAGAATGAGCAAAAGAGAAAGACTTGACAAGATGTAATAAAAAGGAGCAGCTTGAAAAGGAAAACTGCGCTCAGTAGAAAACGTGGTTACCGGGGCTATCTTTGGTCGACCAGCGGGGAGTTTTGCATTTGCAGGATTTTGATAAGAAGAGTGTAGGTGTTCCCTCCTTCTGTGTGTTCTACAAATGAACATGACGGGTTTAATTCACTGGTGTGAGGGCCAGACCCGCTGTCCTCGCCTTTCATCCTGCCAGTCTGGTTACTGCCTCTCTCATTCCCTCACGCCACGATGTCACCAATTAGCCAGGGCCCAAGTTTCATTAAGGCATCGGTGCTGCTGCCTGCCGCCTTCTGTCACATCCCTGATAATAAGCCTGAGATGAGTCCACTACCTGACACACAGGGACGAGGAGGAAAACACAGCACACACGCGGCACACAGACACAAGATACCAACACTGGCTATGCATGACTACACACATCCAAGTGCACACTTGTGGAAAGTGGCCACCATCAGAGACACACACACTATAAAGTCTGTGCACATGTGTTTATGTGCACAAATGCCTACACAAACGCATGCTTGGATGCAGTCAGTCTGTCAAAGCTTGAGTGTCTTTTGTTCAGATAATAAAAATGAAGGCTGAATGATGAAATGTAGAATGATAGGAAGAGGGGGAGAACTGGAAGAAAATGCAGCATGTTGATCTCAAACCAAAGTCATGGCAGCTATGCCATTCTTATGCATAAAACAATGACATAAAGATATGACACCTGACTGCAAAACCCAACAGAAAAAAAGATATTTGAAAACTCAACCTGGAGTTGATCAGCAGCAGTGTGTGCACTATGTTCAGGGCAGGGTATTGATTGAAAATTTTCTATACTAGTGCCAAATCATACCCGAGTTTTGGTACCAATACCAAAATGATGTACACAAACAGCTGTACAAGAACATTGCCAAAATGTTATAATTGGCAAAATGTTGATAGATCATTCTTGACCTTGGAAACAGCAGCTAAGTAAACAATCTCACCACAAGGTGCATGTAGTAGCTGTTCTGGAGATTTCAGCCATTACACACGAACCTCAGCTTTTAAGTTAACTCAGACGAAAAGTCCTTATGTCCTTTCAAGTGCTCATGAAAAAATGGAAATTTGAACAGCTACAATTCAATGACAACAGGGCAAACTTTGCTGACAAAGACCATATGATATGATCAAATGCTCCTGAAAAGCTATTGAATGGACAGTGTGGTTAGATTGTTTTCTCATCTGGCAAAATGTTGATTTAGATCAGGGAGTATATCATCAAAGAATAAGTAACAAAATAACAAATTTGACCAGAAACTCAATGCCAGCTCTGTACCTGATTGTTTTCAAAGCTCTGTGCAACAAACATGTTTCTGTTGGTACCGAAAAAGTATTGAGGTTCAATACCCAGCCCTAATTCTGTTCAAACCTTTCTCTGTATTTCTGAGTCCTGAAGTGAACTGTTTCCACTGTACATTTCTGTCTTCCCAGCACAGCATTCCAGCCATGGCTGTGCTATTCTGACAGTTTGGAGAACGCACAGCTGGGGTGATGCCGGGGTGAGGTTTTCCCCAGAGAAAGGAACCTGGTGGGTTGAAGGGAGCAGATTTTCAGACACACAGGTGCTGTTGAATATTAGTCTCACGGCAAGAAGTCTGGGCTCATGGGAGTGAATTATTCATCCTCTGAACCCAGCCTGTGTGCCTCTGTCTCACCACGCTACTGCAATACTCATCTGCAATGTTTGATGCTGCTGCAACTTCCCAGTACTAAATAAGGCAGAGCTGCTCCAAAGATGAGCCACACTGGCCTGTCCAAGGGAGGCATGGGCGTTATATCGAAAATCACCAATATCAATACTTAATTCTGCTCACGTTTATATGTTCAGTTAAGTTTTCCCTACTGTTCACTCTGAAGAAACTCTATGCATCAACATTCAGTCCACTAATGTCAGTCTCAAGTTGAGTAAATTAGTACGAGGCAAATTTAAAAGAAAAATACCTTCAGTTTTGTGCCATTCTTAACTGTAGACATGAAATTATTTAATTAATAAATTATTTAATTAAGTCATGAGGCTGGCATGGACATGAGTAGGCTGAATATAAGATTTGGCACCGAAATGATTCACTTTCAGGTTCATTTTGGCTTCAAAAGATGTAATGCATGTAAACAGTGCCTGCTATCAAAAAACACAAGGAATTTATTACTTGTAATATACACCTAAGTGACAAAATAAATGAGAAATGTGAGACGTATTTAGTATTTAAAAAGGTCCTCGTTTGTCTTACTTACTTTCTTTTTCTTTTGATGTATTTTAGCTAGCCTCATGCTAAGTTAACTGATAGCTCATGAAGGCTAACTTACTATTTCTAACCTTTTATTTGTGGGATAGGCATGGCAAATTAGGAGTACAGCAGCCAACACCATGACAAGCAAAAGAAATAAAACAGACAAAGACATATTTAGATTTGGTTAAACAAATCTATGTGGCAAAACTGAAAAAAATACATGCTTTATATGCAATTTTTTCTTGTCCCAGCCCCTTTTTTTATAAATGTCTCTACAGCCTACCATCAGCTGGGATCCTATTATGAATAATGCCCCATTTAGAGATCTGTGAATGGCAATAGGGAAATCCTCAGTTAGCCCTGGGACGTGCTCAAAGACTTAGTAGGACAGGGAAAAGATATGTTTGCATTTTAGTCAAACCATAGCTTCAGCAGTGGGTAATGATATTCACACTACAGAAAAAAAGAGAATTTTAGTTGTAGTTCTTGAGGCTATAGAGTGCAGAAAGACAACTGGATAAACTGCTTTAAAAGTAAGAATCTAACAACGTAAGATTGTTTCATATTAATAGTTTCTAAGAAATATAACAAACATGACAAGTTAATTCTGTTAAATCTAGTGCTATTCGTCATGATATGTGAAGCTTAGGCAGTTGGACTGATAACGTTGCTGAAAAACCAACTGACGCTAGAGGCTTTCCACATTAATTACTCCTTTTGCCCCGATACCAATAAGTCTCTGAGACATCACATCCAACTGAATTTATCCTCCCAGTTGGCAGCGTACTATCATTACAATCAACTTGTCAGATTTTCAGCGGTTTGTTTATTCAGATGTGCATTATTCCAAAAACATGTGTTTTCAACTTTGTTTCCGTTTGCAATGCCGAGCTGCACCCACACTTCTAATGACTCCTGTGCCCTGTAATTTCTTTAGTGTGGCAAACTCTGATTACAGGGTGGGAGTCAAGCTTCAAGCCAAGCATCATCTTTTCCAGTTATTGTTTTGTGTTTGCTCTGTCTTTAACACGGGCCCTGCAGCTGTGTGTCTCACTAGCTATGTCGATGAAGCAGTGTTTAACGCCAAAGTGATTTAGTACAACAGTTCGCTGCAGTACAGCCCATGGCTACGGATTTTCAATGCATTGTTTGCTCAGGTACACTGGCAAATTAAACAAGGAATGTGTTAAAAACTGAGTTGACATCGGTGGAGCTGACTGATCGTCCGCGATAGTGGACTGTGGACAGCAGTTAGCCAAGTTGTCCCCAGAAGAGCTATTAATGCACTTGTCTCATGTCACATTTGAGTGAGTTAACAGACTGTCACAGGGACAAGCACAAGTGAGAATATAATTTATATTGTGATAAGAGGTTTGCCACATGGTTAAAAACTAAAATGGTGATTGACATTGAAGGAAAACACCACTGTATCATCAGATAATTCCATTCCAGTTTAGGGTCTCATTCACATTATCATCTTCATCTTCCGAATCTTCAGCAAGAGACAACAGTACATCTTTTCTCCAACACTGTTCCCATCATCTTATTCTCCCTCTTTCCCTCTGCTTCTGAAGGCATTGACACCCCCCTTCAGGCTCTGACAGCTCCGGAGTGACCACCCTGCATGGTGTGGAGCGTACAGTAATGCCATTAAACCTCCCCCTGGGGAATCAGTCACGCGGAGGTTTGAGCTTCGGGCCAATACAAAAGAGACCCATTTGAAAAGGAGCCAAGCCCAGCCTGAGGAGGTCAGAGGGCTGTTTACAGAACAACAGTCTCTTATCGGCTGTACACTTCCCCGAGGAGTCTCCACCGCAAACAGATAACAGCCTCCAAATATGCGCCAGAGTGTGACCGAGAGGAGTATAATCAGGTACATTCTGCTTTGGGAGGAAGAAGTAGAGGATAAGGGTGGATAATAGTGTACTTGACTGTTAGTGGTGAGATCATATGCTAGAGGGAAACAGCTGCATTAAAAACATACAGTAGGTAAATAAAAGTTGAATTTTGCTACATGTCCCTCTCAAAAGGCGACAATAATGTATATGATAGTTAATGTTGTTTTTTCACATCCTATTAGCCACTGTTCAGCAGGACCACTGAGGCCTAATTCATCCTCAGGGATCGCTTCATTATTGAATAGTTAAATGGTCAATAGGTTCAGCCAAGGCAGCTTTTAGCACAAGGGCAAATAGACAGTGTAAAAGCCAATGCAACTTACTGGCACTCAAACAAGGCCTAATGCATTAATGACTGCATGACGTGCACTAATGTGACGGCAACAGATTCAGACTGACAGTAATGGAGAATTTTGCCCCTGGTTATACTCATAAGGCCCGGATGGGGAGAGGAGGAGGGATGTACACCTGCCTACTGCCTGAGCCTTGACAGAAGCCTAATAAATAACAGGAGACAAGGTGAAACAGCAGTAGCAGCCCCCTCCTCCACCGACACTACCACCAGTTGTGTGAGGCTCATCAGCCTACGCGACAGCTTTTTGGCATGAAACACTTTCTCCTCCAAGTTAGTAAGTGCACTCGTCCCGTGAAGAAGGCAACTTGAGTTATTCATGAAATTACAGAAGAGACTTTGCACCTTCTCAAACTACGTGACTCTGGCGTCAAAGTGGCGGGCGTTTTATTTGACAGACTTGAAATTAAGCTTCACGCTTCAGGTCAAGGCTATAGGCTCACCTGAACCAAATATCAAAGTGCGCTCTATCACAAGCAATTTCAGTCCACATAATAACCCCTAACCCCTAGGGTGATGGGCGACAATGCAGAATAGAAACCAGCTGACTGAACAGCAGGTTTTGAAGATAAGTAAGGAATGTGCCAGGGTCAATTCAATTTGACTGTAAAACCCTCAGTGCAACTGCCAGTCAATGGCCACTGATACAGATTTAATTCTCAAGACTGCAAGAGTGAACATTTTTCAAATAAAGATAACATTTTCTTAAATCTCGAATAAAAAAAGTCAGCTGACATTCACAGTGGTATACAGATTGAAGGCCTAACAATCAATTGAGTAGACACACTGTAATGTCCTGATTTAAACTGCTTCTCCTCCTCCTCCCTGGTTCTCCTCCTCCTCCTCATCACCATTAATAACAATTGAGACCCTTGGAGCATTAATTAGTGAAATTTTCTTTTGTGCCTGGACTCTCTGAGCCACCTACAACGAACGCAGACTTCTGTAAACATGATCCGCTGCATAGTAAGTTGTTGGGTTTTTCTTTTTAGACATGGTGATGAGATCACAGAATTGTTCGAGCATGCCTTACACACACACAAACACTTTCTCTCTCTTACAAACACTCCCCTCTCCGTCTCTCACTCTCTCTTCATTAGGCAGCCCCTGTGCTAGCCTGCGTGCGATTCATTAGCTTTTATCCTCTTCATTTGAAGAAGGAGCTGTGTATAATTAGAGCAGCTCTGTTTGTCCAGCATCCTTCACACAGTCACATCTCAAGGCCAATTATCATTCCGTTGCAGAGCTCCCAGATAACATAGCCACATCAGCCGCCTTGAGAACGAACTTCAAACTATTACTGCCTCTCAAGAATGTAAATAAAATCACTTGCAAATCAACAACTAATGATTGAATGTGGAGTGGCACTCCAGGGATATGAAGATGATTAACCATATTGGTAGACTTTGCGTTCAAAGATTTTACTCACTTTCTGTTGCTTGAAAATGCCTGTGATAGGCCAGCACTTACAGTGCAGTCCACGAGTGTTTTGACAGTTGCATGTTTGTTGTTGTGTTGGCTCTTTACTCCAGCACTTTAACCTCAGTCATTGTTTCATTTCAAAGTGCTTTCAGCTTTAATTTAAGCTTTAAGCCTTATATTGAGCTTTAATTTCAGTGTAAGAATCACAGCCATTTTATACAAAGTCCCCCAAGCTCAGGACAGTGCAGCAGGACAATGATCCTAAACATATAGTGAAAGCTCTCAGAGAGCTTTTTATGGGCAACAGTGGAATGTTCTTGATCGGCCAGGTCAGTCATCTGACTCAGTCCAAACTATTGTGTGTTTCACTCGCTGAAGACCAGACTGAAGGTTACACAAATGTCAGCTGATGTCTTGGGGTCATTGCTTGGAGAGGATTTAACACCAAAATATTAAATGTGATGACAGAAAACGAGACATTCTTCGGGCACTCTTACGCCCGGGCCACACCGCCTACCTGAGCAGCGCGTGTGTCGCAGAACCTTGCGTTTCATTTCGGCGCCCATGTTAACAGGTTAGAGCGGCCACACAGCCCGCGTGAGCAGCACGTCATCTAGAGATTCCGAGTGCGGCCTATTTTTTCCGTGTGACGCGCGGTTCTCAGCAAAAATAGACAGAGAAATTGATCTGTTGATAGTCATACTGACATCATACCAGCAACATTACACCTTTCACTACTGTTTCAATGTCTATCTGTAGAATGTCACAGACATGAAAAAAAAAAAAAAAAGATTTAGTTTTTTAACTCAACACTTCCGGTCTAGACACGTACAGTCTAGACCTGCTCTATAGGAAAAGTTCAATGAGACAACTTCTGTTATGAATTGGCGCTATATAAATAAAATTGAACTGAATTCCTGTATCCATTTAAAATTAAAAGCCCTCTAGGGTTTCTGTGAACAGAAGCAAGGAGAAGAGCTAAATTCCAGTCAGTTCAACTGAAATCACATTTAGTCATCCCTTTTTGCAGTCTAAAATATTGTCAGTGTTTTTGAATGTATTGGTAATAGTTTTGTATTATTAAAAAAAAGGAAGAAAAAGGTCTCTAGAGAAATATCAGAAATGCTTCGTCAGTTAGAGGGGCGTGTCGGTGTCTGTGTTTGATTGACAACAGCTGACATGCTGCCAGAGTGCCGGCGTTTCACGTAAAGAACGAGAGACCATCTACGGTGATGGATACTTAATCGTATTCCATTTAATCAATGCAAAACCAAAAAATGCAAAATATGAAATTTCTCCCTTTTGGTTTCAGATTTTTCTCAAAAGAGAACACAAGCCAAGTGACAGAGCAGATATGTATGTTGTAGCAGACTAAAAAATGCAACTTAATTTCAGTTGGACTTTATTCAGTCAAGCAAATTAGTTCCTAACAGGGTCTTAATCAGAGCAGAAATGGTAAAAACAGATCCATTACACCTAGTAGTCTTATACAGACAATCCACCGAAACATTATTCCCTCACATAATAAAATGACAAATTCACACATCTTCAAGAGCACCTTTGCATTCGAAGGATTAAATACGATGTCTTTATTTAAGTTCATGTTAGCTTACCAATTACTTCCTGTGCCCTAAAATTGGGGTCTGCATATTAAAAAGGGCTACACTTTGGGCACTGTTCATCTGGTGAAGATTTAAACACTGAGAGTCAGCACTTCAACCTCATAGTCATTTTAAATCCCATGTGCTTACATACAATACAGAGACAGCACAACAAAAAATGTGTGACTGTGCAAATAGACTGCACTTTCCGTTGCCTTCTTAAGCCAACCTATAATACCACTTTTTTTTAATTTTTTGTTTGTTTTTACAGACGTTAAACACTATAACAGTAACAATGTGAAGAAAATGAGAACATACTTTATCTTGATGAAAACACAAACACTTCATGAATAAATGTGTCCTACGTGGATAGAGTTGTGTAACTACTGTAAGTGGCCCAGACACAATCTCTGCACTAGTTACTAGTTACCTGCTGCCTATATTGACAGAAAACTCCACCCTTGGTTACTCATGCACTCCTACGCATCATCAATCTGTGATGTTATGGGTGTCTGGGTGTTATTATGCGATGAAGTCTTGTTTACTTTTTTTTGGTGTGTTGACTTTTTCCTGGACCTCCCTTATCTAATACTTCAGTTACTGATTTCCTTCATTTCCAAGAATGCCTTTTGGCAACTTTCACAGACCAGATGCTGACTTTTCCCATTGAAACAAAGCTGAATAATGTGTCAAGCTGTGTGCCCTTTACTCAGAATGCTACATGTTTTGTTATTCTGATATAACAAGTCTAATGAGGATAGCAAAATATTAGATATCGTCCTCTTATATGATGGATTTCTCATGAAAAATGTTTGATATTGAGGGACTGACACCGGTTTTTGACATTTGATGCTGATGCTTCAGATAGATTTTTTATTTATTTTATTTTGTAATGTGGATGGTCTCAAAATATCTTGATGTGATATCATGTTGCAAAAAAGAAATGTAGGACACCAAAAAACTAAATGGACTAGTGCAACAAACACCACTGACAGCTGTTTTGCTAAAGTGTTTAGGGTGTAATTATCCTTTAGGCATTGCAATGTTATTTGTTATTGGGTGTAAAACTAAGATAGTGACAGGCCAGATACTATGTAAAATAGGGTACTAAAGTCCTGTACCAACGGAAGTGATTTTATTTTTCATACATTTATGTTAGACCTTTCTACTAGTGAAAAATGGATAATTCTCCCGTCAGTCTTGTCACTTCAAACAAACACTAAGTCTATACAGCAGCACTTAATATCTGCAAGTTCTTAAAGTTTAGTTTTTAAAGTGACAACCCCCTCCATGTCTACCAGCCACGATCAGTCTTAAGACAGCCCTGCTGACAAACTCAGCAGACCCTTTTCTAGGAAGTCACATGTACCCACAGCGTTTGAACAGCTTCAGTAAATCCATGCGTTTCCACCACCTTCATTATCATCATAATATAAGTGTCTGAAAAGCAAAGTTACAGAAGAATGTAGACACCTCACTTTCTGCTTTGTACTATCATCAATCACCATGGAGCTTTTTTTTCCTCCAACATTGGTTGAAGTCATCGAAAAAAATCACATGCATATTTAATTTCATTCTCCACTGGCTCACACAAAGGAAACTGCCACCCTTCAGGACACCTTTCGGAAAAGTCTCTATTAAATCTGAATCAGCTGGGGAAAAAATGGGGGAAAAAGAAACATTTCATGAGTGAAAAACTATCTAAATTATTGCCAGACTTCAAATGAAGTGCTGTTTATCTACCCAAGCAGCCAATGTGTTGTTTTACTCCTTAGTCACAGCTTGGATGGCAATCAGGATCGGTCAACCAGGACGCTGTCAGCAGCAGTCACTCTGCAATGACAAACTGCAGCTCTACACTCCAACCATGGACATTATTCTCAACACACGGCTTACCACTATCAGAAAACAAGGCAGGTTTTATGGCTGCTGGAAAAGGTGGTAAACATAACAAAGAGCGCAGCTCCCTGGAATTTAATGTGCTCGGTCAAAAGACAGAGTATAGATATCAAAGGCCAGGCCTTCTAGAAAAAAAAAAAGCTGTCCTCATAATGTAGAAAACCGAAGCACTGGCCATACACAACAAGTGATTTATAGTGTTGTTGTTTTTTTTCTTGCTTTCTCTCTGAACCTAGAGCATCCAGTGGGCATTGTGAATGCAACAGGGAGGGAAAAAAGACAACAAAAGAGTAGTTCATCTCTACCATGCCACCGAAAGCAGATATCCAGGTGCATAAACAAGTTCACAAAGGAAGGAGATGAAACTGATACAGTGCGATCCTGATTATGGAATCGGTTTTGTTTTTTTTATGCGTAAATTAAAAGGCTGCACGGTCACAAGGCGTTGATACTGTGTACTGAAGTACTCTGGTTACCTCAGTGATCTAATTATCACAAGAGCTGTTATCGCATACTCTCCATAACAAATGTCTCGAGCCGCATCCACAGGCTCATATTTAGCCTCTACCTCTCCATCCGTGTGTGGCTAATCCGTCACCTAGAGGAACGCACATCCAATTGATTTCTTCCTGGTTTACATATTTACACACACACTCATGCAATTAGGAGCACATTTATCAATGGTTTCGGCACCACTGGGAGCCATGCAGTGCAGCCCACTCCAATAAATCTCCCAGTCCTGAGGTTGCCAGCGGGCAAGACTGATGAACCTCACACAAAAATGGACTGGGAATGCTTTGAGCTTCAGGGTAAGAGAATTCTCAGTCACTAAAATTGACCCCTGGTGTTCATACTGCTTGATAAAAACTGTTTATTTATCATAAAATGTTTTAATACATCTTCTCTGAATATGCCAGTTATCCTCTGTAAAAAGGTCCCTGATGTTAATACGACTAGTTTAAAGAAAGTGGGGATGCATATATAAAAGAAAAATGTAATTTATTTAGCAGCTAAGTTGTTTTGTTAAATCAGAGTTGTGATCAAACAGAATTTTTGTCACAGCACAGACACATAGTTTCCAAAGTACATCTGAATTCTGATCTGTCTGTCTGACTCGTGTTCCTCCACTCTGAGCAGCTTGACTTCATCATCTGAGTATCATATTATATGTGTACCATGCTGCCCCCAACAGGCTCTCTGAAAAATGCATCAGTTGCCTGTTAATCTCACAGCATCCAGCTATAACCGAAGCCACACATCCCATCTACAATTTCACCTCACACATGGCTTCCTCGGAGTCTCAGCAGGACATAAAATCAAATGTATTTAGATGTGGGGCCAGTCTATTCCATTTTTTTATGAAGCTTTTAAATGCAACTTTGTAATGGAAGCATGGATTGCCCTCAGACTGGACATTCATTTTCTATGCATTGATTGGCATCAATATAGGCTAATGCGCCTTTTTCCACATAGATAATTGTGGAGACAGCACAAATGACCTCTTTAGGGGGTAAATTAGATTCTGAATGTTAAGTTCCCCTTGGGCAATCTATGGCCATTACACTGACGGTGAAAGTCTGCACTATTATTCTAGTAATTCTAATAAGTAAAATCACTATCTGATACTAATCCCTGAACTCATTCTCTCCACAAAGCTTTGAATAGACTGCAAATGAAGTTGCCTATATATGAATTTCACATTTGAGTAGGAGGGCTGTGTTTGTATCTATTTGGGGCAGCTTGCATCAACAATCAGTCAGTGATTGCTGACACTTTTCAGAGACATCCAGAGGCATGTATTCTCAGCTGAAAACAGAGCACATGCAAGGGAAACATTTCTGTTACAAAAAATGAGAGGCTGATTAACTTTTGACCAGTTAATTGAATTAAAATAGAATTTTGAATGTGGACTGCACACAGACAGTTCCACAAAAATACAAAGTGTATTTTATGAACTATACATTATTTTAGTGTAGGGCACTTATAGTAAAAGACATTTTAAAAATGCATGTCAAATATAAACTACAGTAGAGGTGTATGGCATGTGGAATTTTGGAATTTGATATTATACATATTAGTTGAATTGTTTTTGCACTTAAGATGAAAACTTGGGATGAAAAGAACTCTGCCCTATTGGGCATTTTAGGCGGGGAACGCCACTTAAAGTGACTGTAACCTGTGTCTACATGGTCACTGGGACATTAGAAATTAAGTCCACGTAGAGTTCAGGGTGAAATAATGACAGTAGGTCTCGTTTGGCACATCGCCTCGTCGTATACAACCAACAGCGCACAGGCAGTGACACTTTGGTGCGTGAATCCCTTGAGGTTAATCACATTAGACAGCAACTTATCAAGATAAAGTTAGACACAAACAACGAACTCCTTAAACTTGTGGTCATGTAAATTGTGACATTGAAAGCCACGGAGTTGCTCCGGTGTCCGTAGCGCACCTGCTCGTTGCGCACAGCGGCACAAAAGGTGAGAACAAACTACTGATGAATGCCAGCGCTGTAGCGGCAAACTGTGCCATTCTGATTACTATAAGTCAAATGTGGTCAAAATTAATGTTTAAGCTGTATCTTGTCTACAGAATTCCACCATCATATAACTTACATTACTTTCACGCTGCCACATATGCTCGAATTTACACCATAAACATTAGTTAAAGCCTTAAAATTGACTAAACTGTCAGACAAAATAGTGGGCAAACTGAGTTTAAGTGCCTTTCCCCGCCACTTCGTCTCTCGGCTGTGGCATAAAACAGGACTGCGCATATGTTCTGTACGTGCAAACATTTCCAGGTAATCCTCCTTACCTTTAAAAACTTCCCCTCGGGCGGACAACAGCAGGGTTATTGCAGCAAACAAGCAATTGATAACTTTATCCATGTCGACAGCGCCGTCGTAGCGTTAACCCCCAGCCCGCGGGGTTAACTGGCAACTCTTCTTTCTTTATTGCAACTTGAATCCTACCTATACTTTTAAGAGTGTTAAATCTAAAGTGTCTTCGCCCTGCCCTCCGTCCCTTGGCGAGCTGTCGGGGTGTGAGAGGACACTGTCGCCGACACCGCTGCTCCTTGCCGGCTTGCTCCACACTTGGAGGCGGAATGTGTGAGTGAGTCCTGATTCCTGAATTACGCGTGGATTGAGTGGTCCGGCAGCTCCAGGAGAGCAGCGGCTGTGTGCGCGCTGTCTGGCCGATAGAGGGCGCGTGTGCGCCCCGCCTGTGAGTGAGAGGACAGGCGGAGGTGTCCCCTCTTCCTGTCTCCGAATGTGACTCTATGGGCGTTTATTTGGACCAGCTGTGGAGATTGAAGTTAGTTGAGGTAAAGTGTAAGAACCTATGGGCTGTTAACCCAATCAGCCATTATTAATTTAAGGTAGTAATTAAAAATTAATAGTCAGTGATAATGTGATAGATCTTATGACTACCACCTTGAGATTATCATAAAGTAATCTCTTAACATCAACAAAAAATTATAATAAAAATAATAGTTGCAAAATCAAGCAATTACTTCATTTAAATATGTTTTTTCTTTTCTTACGACCTTGTTAAAACCCAGTATGTAGAAAAGTATTGACATGATATCCCTTTACCACAAACTGAGCTTGAACATTTGCTGAAGGTGACAAAATACTGAAATGACCATAAAGCATTGTTGTTACACCAAATAAGGAAATATGTCATGTTTTATATGTTATATATCATATGCATGAGCAAATATAAATTGCTTTGGTTTGCCAAAAAGTCATTCAAAGACAAAGAAATGTGCAGTATGTTATCCTACATAGTGACTTGAACCCAAGTGGTCCAACACCCTGTTATATGTCTTAAGAATGAACTGTTATAGGCTAAAACTCCAATAACAGAAAATCTAGTAGACCTATTTGGGATTTGGGAGGAGTAGTGCTGTGTAAAAAATCCTGTTAACACCGATGTGAAAAGATGTGAAAATCAGTGTAACCAGGTTTTACAGCTGGTGGCTGTGAGACTCCAGAGAGAAGTAAAGTGTCATTTTCTGTAGCAGACTTCTGAAACATGTCTTCATTTCAAAATCATGTTTATAAGCAATTCTCATAAAATTAGGAGAAATCATGAAGTTTCAAAGTGATAAAACAATATTAAGCATGTTTTTGGAGCTGTTTAAGAGGGATGGTGTCTCCAGGACCCCAGACAGCACCATAGGGTTAAGACCACAGCTGCCATCATATTTATAAGACTGTACGGACACCTCTGGCCTTCCTTATTGATTTATCAGGTAGTTTGATGAAAGATTTATTTTAAAAAGCTTTACTTCTAGCTGGTTACCATTCAATCACAAATATGAATGTACTATTTTCAAAAAAACATAATTTTGAAAATAAAACATCAATAAACTATAAAACCATTCATCTCAATCTACTGATTAAGATCATGTGATATGACCGAAAGCCCCACAATAGCTACTAAATGGATGTTGTGGTGAGATCGTTCTTTAACTACTGTTTCCAAGGTCAAAATGAACTTCAAACCTCAGCTTTTAAGCCCAAGAAGTTCTTAAAGTGCTCAGAAAAAATAAAAAGGAACATCTACTGTTCCAAAATATTTGAGCACACTGCATCTGCTGATGAAGATCATGTCATATGATGAAAATCCAGAACAGCCACTAAATGGACCTTGTGGTGAAATTGTTTTCTCAACATAAATGGAAATTAAAAAAAAACCTTACCCTAACATGAAGATGCTTGCTGATATATTTACTGGGTTCTCGTCATTAAGATGATTGCACAAGTTACAATATGAGTATACTCAGTTTGCTTGGTGTTCCTGCACCAGACTGTAATGAAACAATGTCATATTTTATTGATCACCACTAGTCTTTTTTTTTTTCAAAATCTATGCTCCACTGGAAGGTGATTTTATTAATCACAGTACTAAATACGCTATAAAAGCCTTTTTCTTGCTCAACGTGAGACCTTATTTTATTAACTTAATATTTCCTTAAAATCTTTGCCAGCTGGATTCTTAATCATAGTTCACCTTGTGTGACCTTTCTGATCAAATTCACGCATTGATCCTATTAAAGGGGAACCCACGCTGACATTCAAGAGGACCTCATCAGTTGACCTGGCAAAACAGGACCACATCATCACACACATTTTTTTTCAGCTTCGATGAATCAATAATGAAGCCTTACTTTCATATATGCAAATATTTGTTCAAAATTAGTCTTATCTGAGACTGCAAGTGCAAACAACGGCAGGATATTCTCACAGCAATATCAAACAGAGGGATGGAGAAGCAACTAATGACAAAGTCAACCAATGTCATTCCCTTATTGTTTTTGCATGCATAAACACACATGGCAATTTCACTTGTACCAGCAGTTTTCATGGCTAATTAAAATGCAGCCAGATTGACATGGGTCTACATTTAGTCTCAAAATGACCTCGTGTTGTCAAGGATATATGGCTCCAGTTGTTGTTTTTCTACACAAGTACACCAAACAATGGCTGAAGCATTTCATAGAAGCGCCACATGTCTTTTTGTGGTGTTTAGGTATTGTCTTGGCTGCAACAGTTGCCAGGAATGCATGAATACCAGTCTGAGCAGAGCTGTCATGGGAATTTACACGAATGTAAACTCCTTCGATTGGATGGAGGAATGAATGGATAACATCGTTGTTTGCACCCACGTATGCAGAGAGAGTGTGTTTCTGAGTGTGTGATTGAGGGCTGTGTTTCAGTGGTTCTCCATAAACACAGTCCTAAGTAATAGTCAACAAATATATCATAATAATATCCTACTCCAGTGGTTCCCAACTTTTTTGTCTGATGTACTCCCACAGCCCTATCAGATGAATTAAAGTACCCCTTCATCAACACCACCTGTCATGTTCCAAATGTGTTAATTTAAATTGATTTTAAACTTTCTAAGTAGATGTTGTTACAGCAATTTCTTTATACAGTTTAAAGTGGTCATATTATGTTCATTTTCAGGTTCATAATTTTATTTTGGGGTTGTACCAGAATAGGCTGACATGGTTTAATTTTCAAAAAACACCATATTTTTTCTCATACTGCACATTGTTGCAGCACCTCTTTTCACCCTGTGTCTTGAACGCTCCGTTTTAGCTACAGAGTGAGGCATCTTACTTCTATTTGATCTTTGTTGGGTGTTGCACATGCGCAGTACCTAGGTAATGACTACTAGCCAATCAGAAGCAGAGTAGGACGGGTCCTGGCGAGCAAGGTAGTGTGATCCAAAACAAAGCTGCTTCAGCCGGTAACTATGGCTTGGGTTCAGCCGTACAACTCGAACCAGCTTCACAGCTTCTGGAGCAAGAAGTTTCAGAGTGGTAAGTTATTAATTTGTTTATCTTTCACAGGTAACATTTTAACTGTGTACTGTCTCTACACCACAGTAACAACTTTATGCCCATTAACTGCTTGGAGGTTATCTAAGGTTATTTTAATTTTATATTTAGGTGTACATGTGGAAACTGCTCAATTCATGCATTATGACGTGTGTTACATAGTGATGTAGATATGTTACTGAAGTAAAGGCTGGACTACAATTTAGCTGTTTTCAGTCAGTTCAGGAGCAGTGTTTTCTGTGGGAGATGGTAACTCCCTTTGGGGTGGACTTTGGGCTTTTTCACTTTGCAAACCTATTACATGTACAAAAAAAGATATATCACACAATAAATGATAGTGAAAAAGCCAAAAAGCATAATATGACCACTTTAATTGTAAGTGTTTAGGTCAGTTTGGTCAAGTTTGCATTCGTACTACTAGCACTTGGAGTGGCAGAAGCTGGTCATTTGCCATTTATTCACTACTTTTATCTATTTCAAACATTTAGCTACTACTTTTGGCTTTTTCACCAGTTTCCAGTACTGTTTTAACTGTTGGTCCAGTACTTTTAGCTATCTATTTCAACCATTACCCATTACTTTTAGCTATCTATTTCAACCATTTATTTCTTATTTTTATCTATCTATTTAAACCTTTTCTACTGCTTGCTAACTACTTTTCACATGCTCCCATTCACAACAACATGTAGAGTTCAGATGTTACAGCTGACTCAATATGGGGATATATTTTTTAGTCAAATCATAATTCCTATTTTTTCAAATTAATTGAGCTGCAGAAGTACCCTTGTTTGGGGATCACTGTACTACTCCATCTGTGGTGATATCAAAAACAAGCCCATGTACCAGTTACACCATTAAAAATACTGTATGATGGCCTGCCACTTTTTTTTTTTTTACCCAGTAACCTTTCACAAGCTAACTTTCATCACGCTCTCAAAGCAAGTCTCAGAAAAGCTGTGACATCACACTGATTGGATGGGAGGAAGTGGCTCCAAAATTGATGCCAGACCAGGATCAAAAGATTCCATATTTAGGCCTTAAAGGTTATAACATTGCCTACTGTTTCAGTGACTCACTGATTTCTGAACAACATCCTGAGCTACTGAATAGGTGATATTGATATTTCATGGCAGAGAGCCGCCACCAGCCAAGGAAGAACCTGTTGGCCTTCAGCAAATCTATTTTCCTTCATATTTCTCTCTACAGGAACAGTTTAAATCAGTTAAACACGAGAACGATGAGCTAAATAACACTTTGTAGTAATTGACATAAGTGGCAGTATAATGCTGTTTGTAAATAAATGCCAATCACCTCACCCTATGTGAGGAGTCTCTGTGTGACTGAATAAATCACAGAACTTAAACTGCACTCCAAAGAAAGACTTATTAAGCCTCTCCTCATGTGGCTGCCAGACAACAGTGATTTTGTCATTTAATTCCATTGTGATTATCCCGTGCCTTGATTGTCAAAAGCTCAATACAAGATTGATTAGCTGTCCTTCATTATGGGAAGTCACTGGGTGCTAGTGATGCTAAAATGTTTTCTAAGCTTTGGCTTACAAATGCAAAATACCTTTTGAATGAGGAACACAGGTGCAATCAGTGCTCACCCAGTTGTTATATCTTGCACAGTGTCTCATTATAAAGCAAAGTTATCAGACCATGCAGCAATTAAATAGGTTCAGCAAATCCTACAAAGCCTGCTAACTGCAGTCATGGGTGATCCCGGGTGTACAGCTGACCGCTAGTGAGTGAGTACTGTTCAGTGCAATGAGGTTGATTGCAAGACTGCAAAGGATCAGTTTAATTAATTGTCATAGTGGTTAAAGTGTGTTTTACTTGACTGTACACAAGAGCCTGTTTGCATTTCACAAGTGGATTCCGTAAGTGGATCTGTTAGTTACTGGTGGAAAATCTTTCTCTCTCTCTATATATATATAATGTTCACTTAAACAAGTTAAACAAGTGACACAAGCAGACAAAGTCATTGTATATTGTATTATCACTAGAATAGTAACATCACCACACGACACTTCTACACTGAATTCAGGTCATCTGACTCACATTGATGAAATATCTTTATAGGTGCTTTATTTGACAACATGTCCCATGATCACTATCTAGGACAAAGACTTATTCAGGAGGGGTTCATCCATCATGAATGCGTGGGTTGTGTGTGTGTGTGTGAGTGTGAGTGTGAGTGTGAGTGTGAGAGAGAGAGAGAGAGAGAGAGAGGATAGCTCAGCATTCACTTTGACTAATGTAGTAATGGGTAAACACCAACAGAGGTCACCTTTCTGCCTATTCTATGGCACCTTCAATCTTCACTGTGAGTGGTAAAAAAGGTGTGTGACCTTCTTAAATGTGGTGACATCTAAACCTCATTCATATTTGAGCAGCCAAGTTGACACAAACTCTGTTTAATTTACAGGAGCAACCTGGTGGTGTACTAACAGAAATTAGGTATATGCATACATTTACCCAGCTGTACTCATCACATCATTAAGCTGCTGCACTCTGCATTTGCTAATATCGATATTTAAATACTGTATATAACAATATGGAAAGTGTATTCAAAAATAGATTTAATCAAACATCTGTCCAATCCAATGAGCATTCTTCCACTGTTGTGCTTTACATCATAAAACTCACAAAACTTTTTTTTTGTTTTGAAATACAATTTGGACAACATAATTTTGTAAAATTAAACAATGATTGAATTAGTTTGCTTTAAATATATAAATATATATATATATATATATATATATATATATATATATATATATATATATATATATATATATATATATATATATATATTACTATATTTTGAGAAGCAATTTTTAATCATATCATGCAAGTTTTCGTCTCCATTGTTTCCAATCACTGGTGTCACAACACCCAGCAACCTCAGAGGAGCTGAGGTGCTCTGATCTGATGGAGTGGAACAACATTTAATCAGATTCTAAGTCCCTGTTGTGTTTTTGTTTTATTTTTTTGCAGATCTTAAGCCCCCCATCCACCGTTCTTTCCACTGACTTCACGCACCTGATCCCCATGACCTGAATGCAACAGAGAGGGTGTTGATCTGTTGATCTTACCCCCGGTGCCCCCCTCACTGCTACAGGCCAAACAAGATCAACTGGCCAGTAATGAGCCCCCAAATGTAAACCTGTGAATTTTTGAATGAGCTGAGCAACTTATCCTGACCTCTATACTGTGGATTAACAAATGTTTAGACATGACACAGCAGTTACTTGTTGTTTATTTTTAACCCAACTTTTACATTACATAAAAAAACAGGAAATATTCATTTTAATACTGAGTAATGGTCATTTGTCTTGTGTATGTACTCAGGCAGTTAGCGGTAACAGCTGGCACTCCCAGCATGACTACCACGTGTCAGGGGTCAAATTTGTGCCACCATCCCATTATGACACACTCTTTTAGACGCACACCCACAGATGAACACACACACACACACACACACAGACACACAGTGGTAGTCCCTCACGTGGGCTTGAGGTAGTTATAGAAGGCACTGAGTCCTCCTTGCAACACCTCCTGGATAGGTTTGAGGAGGGGGTTGTGGATAATATGAAGTCCTTTATCCAGCGGGTGGCAGGCCAACCTCCTAAGCCTGCTCAGTAGGTACATTTCTACCGGCACATTTTGCAGATCATTAAAGTCAACGTTGAGGAGTTCTAAAGACTCCAGGAAGCACAGTGTCTTAGGCAGTGTGTGGATACTGTTTCCCTCCACGATGAGGATCTTTAGGTTAACCAAGTCCTGGATCTGATCTGCAATGGTCTCCAGACGGTTACAAGCCAGGTGGAGAAAGACCAGGCCCTTCATGCTGTAGACGCAGGTGGGGATGTGAGCGATGCGGTTGTGGCTAAGGTTGAGTTTGGTCAGATTGTGCATGGTTGCCAAGCTGCCAGGGAGGCCTGTGATCTGGTTGTTGGCCAGGCTGAGCACTTCCAGGCAGGCGCAGGAGCCCAGCTCCTCTGGGACCTCGCTCAGGCGGTTACGACAGGCGAAGAGCACACGCAGCTTCTTCAGGAGGCCGATCTCGGGCGGGAGGCTGGACAGGTTGTTACCCCACAGGTTGAGGACCACCAGATTGTCCAGAGTGCCCAGGGCAGGGGGCAGAGAGCACAGGCAGTTCATGGACAAGTTTAGCTTCTGCAGTTCTCTGAGCTCCCACAGTCCAGTGGGGGTCCCATCAAGCCCCCGCATGGCCAGGCTGAGGGTGCTGTAGCCAAAGTGCACTGTAGTGTGTCTGCGGATCCTCTCAGCAGCTGACGACAGGCTGGGCTGCTCGTCTCTCGCAGCGCTCTTACTCGTTTGACTCACACTCACCTCATTCGGCTCCTTGTTGGATAAACTGCGAGATTGCTTCCCACCCATCGTCCTCGCAGTACTGTTGATTCTGTCGACTATAACAAGATGTCAGCATGCGATTAGCTGAATCGCCAGCATTGAGAACATTGCTAAGGATAATGGCTGCTGATTGATCTCCAGGGTTCTTGAATCAGCCACACACAACATGATCAGTTCTACAGGTTGTTGTAGAACTCCTGATGTTTGGCAGCAGTTACACTGAATCCTGAAAAATCTTAGTTTTTCTTAGTCGAGTTGCAGGCTGCTGTAACTGAGCACTATGGGGACTTGTGGTCTGCGTCTCCCTGACCAACTGCCTGTCGTACTGGATTTCATACCCCAGCTGGTCCTGTCACTTTCCAAGTCCACAGATAGCACCCTGCTCCAGTCCCCACCCACTACTGGGGATAGGATGCTGTGTGAGCTCAATCAGTTGAGGTCACTGCCATGGTCTCATAGCCTAACACACAGAAATACACCGGTGCTCACAAGCACTGTCACACTTTGTTCGTAACCATGTTTATTTTGTTAGCTACACCTGCTATCTTTTGTAAGTATATTATATTTTGCATTTAAAATAATTCAGATATTTAACATACCATCTCTGGCTGATTTTCTTTTCGTCGCCCCTTGCGCCTTTTGTACATGATCTCTTATCTCAACTTAAATATGGCACCAAGCTGGCAGCCGTGAAAGCACTGAATCATCTCTCAAAAAAGTAACAGTTCTTAGAGGTATTAGTGGAACCTTATGCACAGACGTGCTGGTTTAATCTCAAGTGCAAAAGGACATGGAACATTCTGGTGCGTTCCTAGAAAACTCTACTGCTATTCAAAATCTCATTCATGTGGCCCAGAGGGGAGAATCTCTCTTTATGTAAAAGCATTTACATTTTTGAATTTGTCTTTCACCCCAGCAACTTACACAATGAGGTAAAAAGTTCTTAATGTGTTTTCTCTAGAGAGTTCTTTAAGTATCTTCATAGCATTCACTGAAAGCTATTTGTCCCACTTCCTTTCACAATGTCAAATTAAAAAAAGGATTCAAACATTATAATTTTCCAGTATTTACCCTGAGTTGTGTGCATAGTTTCGTGTGCATCAGTTCAGAGTTGTAGGGCGGTGGTGATATCCCATCATGCATTTGTTGAGACGCAGGGTACTGTGTACTGGTCCTCAATGTATCACAGGGCTATACAGACAAATGCATTCACACCTACAGGCAATTTAGACTCCATTTGAGGTACTTATATGAGTATTTCAATGTCATGCTACTTTACACTTCCTATGAAGTCATAATTACATATAATTATAATTACAACTGGGTTATATTATATTGTCATTCATTATCGGTTTATATACCAGCACACAGTTATGGATGCTTGTTGTTGTTGACAACTATATCAATAAACACTTAAAAAGACCTTATATCTGCTTACATTAGTGTGTTTATAAACATCTATTAAATGTTTATATACTGCTTATAAATGCTAAATATGGGAAGTTAAATAAAGTTTTAGCATGTTTTCTAAGAATTGTAGAATAACATATAAGTAAAATTAACTTTTTTCTCTCAAAATAAACACTATTTTCATTCATATTTATTTTTTGGTATCAGTCATTTTCTAAGAGGTGTCACTCAAGTGATTAACGTGATTTTTGCAACAGGAGAGGTCTACATTCACGAGCTGTGAACACGTTATATAAACGTTAGGCGTGTAAATAGGACCTTGGACTTGATCCACTTTCCTCGACATCCTTACAGAGTCTGACCGGGACTTAGAGTGGCCTTAGTCATCATTCTTCTCCCAGTCCAGTTATCAAAGTACTTGGATGACAGTTAGAAGTGATATCCAACTCTGGGGACTCGGTGGCTCTGCTCTGAGCATGGCTACATCAGCACTTATGAATGACAGGGTGTATCGTGCATTTGCTGAATTGGACACTAGAGAGAGGGCTGTTGGGGTGCATTGTCCATTCAGGCAGCTGCTTGTGCAGCATGTCTCATCTGGACATTTTATAGTAAATGTTAACACCTTCATATCACGGTAACTTTGTGTAGAAATTGGTTTCCGGCTGACTGGTACAAGACAAAGTCTTTATACCGCCCTCAGTTTTTAGGAGGAGATGTGCTGCTGATCTTGTGTATATGTACCACAGCTGATTTCACAAACAGCAGGATTGCTACATCCTGCCATCCTTTATTTACATGAAAAATGACACCTGAGCTGTAACCATCAGAGCATGGTGCAAATACATCCCCGGAGAGGCTCAAAACACATGCTGTCGAATATGCAGAAAACCCTTGGCTTCATATGCGTATCCCTCATTATGGGTTAACTGTAGCATTGCAATACCTGGAAAAAGCTGAGGTGGATGGACAGATGGAGGGAGGGGGTGGGATAGAAGCTAGATAGGTAGGTGGATGAATGGACAGAGTGAATAATGCTCATTTCTGTGACACAGATGTCATCATGACATACCTCTCCATAACACACCATTGCCTAACACTTTGTCATAATCTGGTGAGGCACGAATCTTCATTAAATGCTCAGTTTTTATTTTTTTTATCCTGTGCATGCTTTTTTTCCCCCAAATGAATCTTATTTTCTACCAGAGGAACAGATGTGTGGAAACAGCTTGAGATTTAAATTACAAGAAAACGGGATTTACCATTCCTCTTGCATTCGCACAACACCTTAATACAGAGTCCCATTAGCACCAAATGAGGATGAGTTATTCACTCTGAGAACAGTTACACCCTCCAGTCCTCAGGGTGACAAAAATGATCTCATTTGAGAAAGCTCATCTGGTTATGTGGCACAATAATGACTCTGGATGAGCTACCTTTAGAGTATCTAGTTCAAGATATATACCATTATTACTTGTTCATTACTGTGGAGGCTTCTGGCAGTGACAGATGATATATGGCCTTGCTGCCACAGAATCTGCCGTAGGTGTCTCTGTGCTGTTGAGATGTAAGGAGTACCTGCCAAGACCTGAGGCTCTTTAGAGTCTATATTGCAGACACATTACTCCCTGAAGCCAACACTCTTATTGAAGAATATGCTCTCTCTTTAGACAGAATACAAGACAAGATCAGGTCTAAGAGACAAGAAATATGCATTTTGCATATTTGCAAGCCTATTGAGTATTCCAGACAAAATTAGCGGCATGAAATGGGAGAGAGCATGTGAATGGGGGTGGATGGCGAGCCACCTGAGATGATAATCGTCTATTATTCAGCAGGTGCACATGTGAATATTCACACCACTGGACAGTTTCCACTTTCCATTTGTGCACGCATATGCATCCTCCCCACTAATGGAGTCTGTGGAAGTGGCCTTGCATTTTTGTCAAAAATTGAGGATAAGTCACACATTTGAATTGTCATCTGGAAATTGGCTGCAACACTGCTCTGCCCAAACCTCCAGGTGACACAAAGGCTCTACACAGCAATGCAAATTAGCAGGGAGGAAATTTGATGCAGTGTCCAATGGAGGCTGAATACGAGGCCAATAACATTTCATTTCAAAATTTCAAATGTTCATTTATTTACCAGATTGGGCACACTGAGTTTGCCCCAAATGCTGTAAATTGTCACCATGGAAATGACTATATATCAAGGCAGTTTGTATTCAAACCTTCTTTGAAGACACATTGGTGCTAAAAGAGCACAAACACAAACTCATAACCATTCTACATCTTCTTAGAATATTTTTCACCGCCTTATCAACTCTAACTGAAGCACCTCTGCTGAGTATCTTGTAGTCTAATCTCTCTCCCCAGGCCACACACCCAGTATCTGTAGTTAGATCTGTAGTGAGGCAGCCAGATTCATCTTGAGATAAACTGGGACAACATGATGAATAGATAATAAAGGCACCCAGAGGAGAGCACTATCCGGGTTAACTCCACCGCATAAAGGTACCATTTGTAATGATGGCTGGAATCAACGGGGAAGTGCAGTGAACAAAGCTAACAGGGCTCCAAAGTGACCAAATCAGTCCAGACTTTGCTGATGCAGCAGATGAGAAGTACAAACCAATTGTGGCCATGACAACAACAAGCGGGGTGATGAAGTACCACCAAGCAGCCTATCTGGGTCTCACCTGCTCATTGCCACTGCTGTAGGCTACTGAGTGCTAATCAAAAACAGTTGTACAGTGAGCGTAGTTGTAGAGTGATCACGATGAGACTGTCAATGCTTTGAGATGGCACTGAGGTCGATTGATTCATTTGGAGTTGACTAAAGGATCACTAAGGGAATGTAGTATCAAGTGAAACTTCAGATAGTAGCCATAACAAAGAATCTTCAACCATTACAGGAAATATACTGGATATGGAGTTGAGTTGGATAAGTCTAACCCTCAAAACAACACAAAACTATCATATGCAATCAGAGACAATCACAACAAAAACAAAGCAAATCAAATCTGCAGGAGAAAAGGAATTCAGCATGAAACTTTGTTCTTGACCTTGGAAATAGTAGTTTGACAATAAAATAAAAAGATAAATAAAAAAACTGAAGCTCCACTTACCAGCTTTTTTGGGAGCTTTCAACCACATCTAACGGATGGAGTTTGCTCATTTGTCATGGAGATGGCTGAGTTGTCATCATGTGACCTAAGCTTGAAGAATAAAAGAGTAAAAAGAATGCCTTTACTTTTAAACAATGTTAATTTTTGAGAACGTTTGATGCAATCTGGTAGAGTATCCCAGTAGCTAGCTAATCAGTTTCAGACTTTGGATTTAAAACACTACCAGAGACCTTGGAAAGAATGGCAACAACCTAGGGAGAAATCCTACACTCATAATACTCAAACACGAGTATTCATACTATGTCACACTACTCCACACTACTTAAATCAACAGCAGGGAAGCACCATGATGTGCATACCAAACAACGGAAAGGAAAAATAAGCTCAGTCATTACAAGAAAGTAAGTGACAATTTATATCCGTGTAAATACTACACGTGGCACACAGATGGCAGCAACTAAAAGAGACATTAGCAGCCTGAAGACGCCAAGGCAGTGCCTACAAGCCTACAGCTAGCCTAAAAGATAACAGATAGTGCCAAGCACACAAACACAGGCTGAACAGACCCAAGACATTGACCCACAATATGCATATTAGCACAAGCAGCAAACGCATTTGTTTGCTTGGTGAAGTGAAGCTGTGATTCTAGTCAAGTCAATTTATATAGCCCAATATCACAAATCACAAGGGGCTTTACAATCTGTACAGCATATGACACCCTCTATCCTTAGACACATGATCATTGACCTTGCTAATTAAATGCTACATACGTGGTAATGGTAGCAGTAAGAGTTTGCATTACAGGATTAGCAAATGAGCAGGACAGCAGCGCAAAAGAGGGGAGGAGCACTGTCAGATTCAATAGACCGCCTTATTGCAAATATGTCATGTGAATGTAGTAAGCGAGTCGTCTACTTGAACTAGGCTTTGGTGGTGTTACAGGTGTGGTGGAAAAACTCACATTACAAAGTTTTTTTATTTTGACCGCAAGTGAACAGTTTCATCCAGGGGCGTAGGCCTGGGGGTTAAAGGGGACTGAGAATGCAGGGCCCTCGTGTGGGCCCTCATGAGGCTGCACAATATCAGAAATATGTCTCGGGATCAAATTCAAGTCTCAACTCTGTGTGTATTTATTTGTTCTCATTGTCTCACTATAAAAAAAAGTCAAAATAAGATATATATATATCAATGAATTCCTAAAATATTGTAGTGATGGCCCACACTTCCCATTATGCCCTGCCCAGTGATGGGCTGAGTAGTTGAGTTTGCTGTTTTATGTTCCAAAATGCAAATGATACTTTTTATTAGTGGTGGTTTATGTTGGTAATTATCATTTTTGTGGTGGTTAAAGTTTTAATCATTGGTGAGGTGGATGTTACATCTCTTGACTCCAGCTGTATTTTGCAGCAACAGTTTGGACTTGTTGCAGTTTATAGTTAATGGGCTCATGTCACTGAGAACTGTTTGCTGTCTTGCATTTCACGTTGCGTACTTCAACATGAGCAATTAGACATACCAAACATAAGAAATTAGAAAAAGAGCCTGCACCTAATAAAAGTCCCTGGGCGATTTTTGAGGAAGGTCAATATTTGAAGGAGTACGGTAGCTCAGAAGGACTGGTGGCTGCTTCGTCTCCCCCGGCAGTTGCTCTGATCATGCTTCGCACATTTTCTCATGTGTTTCTTAAATTATTTTGTTTTCCAAACCATTTATCAGACATATATAAGATGTACTTGATACCAAAGTTAGACAATATTGAGATATGAATCATGCAAGCCTTTTTCTCTTATTTGTCTATTTATTGCTCCATAAGGTTAAGGAGAAAACTCAGAAGCCTATGAGCACAGCAAAATAACTCCTGTTTTTCTTGTGTTTCTACTGTTATTCTCAAACTGGACAGGCTAATTTGTCTTAGATTGATTTATTCTTTGGCTCCTCATTTCTCTTAAGGGGGGGGTTTAGGAGAAACAGGTCAGAATTCAGTAATCTCCAAATAAGAAGATGATTTATTTCTGATGAGACAAAGCTAAGACTATTGTGAAGCACAAAAATGTACTGGGTCCAGAATTTTGTGCTACGCCCCTGGTTTCATCACAAGTTTCATCACTGATGATTTTTCTGTTCATGTCACCAGAACTTGAAACAATAGGATCTGACAAGCTTTGTTCTAGAAATTAGGATGCTTGTCAGGCCATCACTGCCAGCAAGCCATAAATGTTTCATGTGGTGCTGATATGGTAATCATTGGATCCCTACAATGACACCTTGTGAGAGTTGGATAACGATGGCTGTCTTTCAGGCCTGTGTGACTCTGGACACAGTCCAACAGCTGAGGCACAGTCTGAAGTGTGAATCTGCCAGTTAAAAAGGCCACATGCATCCAACAGGTAGATAAAAGTCTCAAAAATGAGCAAAGTAAAGGTACAACGGGTGTCCTGCAGGCATCATGCAGACATACAGACTTGCTGGTGAAAGATGCCACACAAATGCATTCCTCTGAATTAAATATGCATTCCATTTCATGAGGTCTGCGAGTGGGTCCAGGTGCCCGTTTGTGGCACAGACCCAGCTGGAGGATGTGGCTGCCTCGCTCTGCTGGCGCTCAGGCTGGCATACTAACAGAGCCAGGGGTGCTTTCACAGTGAGTTGAAAGAGGCTGGTGCCGGCGCCAAGGTTCAGAAACACGAGCTCCAGCTGCATATCCACTAGCTCGCATAGCTAAAGAAGAATTAGAGACTGGAAATCTAAAGTGAATTTTCATCCCACAACATGATTCGTGACAAGAATATCGATCTCATGACATTAACAATCATGCAGAACCCCACCACCTGAATCACACCTCCCTCTCGTTGCACGCGATATTCTGTGAGATGAATTGTTGGTGTGAAAAAAAGACATTTTCCAATCACAAGGGATGAAGCAATAAAAGGCCAACATGTCTAAAGTAGCTTAATGTATTATTTCTCTGAGGCTTGTGTAAGCCTTTTATTAAAGTGAAACAATCTTGTCAGACACCTGTTGCTCTTGCATGGGGGTATTTATTGTTGGCCTATGTCAGCACACTATAATCCCTGGCTAGAACATGGCTGTATTACCAGTGTGACCTATTCTTGGTCATCATAATTTCCTGAGAGCGTATATGTGTGTGTGTGTGTGTGTGTGTGTGTGTGTGTGTGTGTGTGTGTGTGTGTGTGTGTGTGTGTGTGTGTGTGTGTGTGAGAAAGAGCGAGAGAGACTGAAAGAGGGAGAGGCAGAGAAAGTGACAGCGTATAAGTGTGTATTTTTGTGTGTGTGTGTGTGTGTGTGTGTCCAGTGATTGCAGGCACCCTTCAGCCATTTCAGTTGAGCTTATTTTTTTTGACACCCAATGTCATGCAAAACAAATCGCCTATTGCTGACACCAGTGATTTCTTGTCTCCAGTGCTGAAAAGTGTGTGTGGAGGCAAACAGTTGGGTCTTACTGGTGGGGAGTTGGACAGTTTTGTGATTAAGCAGTAATGGCCCAGGAAGTGACAGGGAAACAGGGGACTTCATTGGTCACAGGGCAAGAAAAACTGCACACCCTTGGGTCTATGGGCTATTTTTGAGGGAGTGTATAATTATTTCAAGCAAAGTTCTAAACTGGCATTTGAACTGTATGAAAAATGCAGCAGTTTTAAGACATATGACTAGACAATTAAATTTTACAGACTGCATCACTGGTGTTTGTGAAGTACTAAGAAGTGATTGAAAAACACATAAGAAACATTAGAGTTTAAAAGCAAAGAGGACTCTCATCATCCCACCACCTTCACCAGGCCAGCCTTGAATTCCAGTGCCTGCCGATGGGCTTAGCCCACTAATTGTGGCCTGAGTTTCTATGGTATTGTTGCATGCCTGTGGTTTGGTTTAAGGCCAGTTATATTAAGACCAGGGTATTTTAACATCTACAATGGAATACACTATCAGTTCAGATAATCAGGGTGTGTGCAGTCTGATTTATGTGTGAGGTTGTTGAGGTACAGTGTTTCGCTGTTTAGAGGTTTGGAGAGAGTTGGTCTTATTGTTATGCACAGCTTGAGAAACAGTGCTCAGTGAGTTTGAATACAAAACAAGAGATGTAAATAAACAGTAATTAGAAGGTGACGTTTCTATGGGAATATATAAAAGTTATTTGAGCACTATCAGATAGGCCTCTGGTACTGTAAGAGGGTCTTGTGTGAGATAAAAATTGTATTATGGCGACATCTACTGGCTAATGTGAAAGTAGGTGAAGGAGAGTTTTTCTACTGTAGACCAGCCTATGTATTCAAATCATCTGGTAGAATTCCAATGATATTGTTTTTTGGGACTTATAGTAGATCTGTGTAGTGTTTCTGTGCGATGAGATCATTGTGTCATTATTATACCTTTAGTTCTCTCACTATAACATTATTCTGTTATAATACTTCAGTTGGCACTCAATAGCCAGTTTTTAGTGATCTTACTGTACAGGGTCACAGACAGAATTTTAGAAATATTGAGGTCATTGCCCCATTACAACCCTACTCCCTGAGAAATGTTTGTCTAGCCTATAAAAAGTCAGTAAAATATTCAGAATGTTTCATTTTATACAGCTATAATGCATCTCTCTACATAATGGTTTAAATGCTGTTTCAAGGCCATTGCCACTCTGCCAAGATTTAGCTAATATTTTAAATCCCTTTATTATATTTTCATTTACTTTCATTTTTTTGATGTAAAAACAACCACATTTAAAAGATATTTAATCTTAATGATGTCAGAGTCAGCAATCAAAACTTACCATGGGTAATTTGTGTTTAATTATAGAACGTGAACTGCTCCTCAGGTCGTTCCCAGAAACAATACAAAGGAGCTGATGTCTGTGTCCTCAGTGGTAGCTACAGCCCTGTTAATGCAATACACTGTGGTTTTGTTTTTCTTTGTGTCATAATGTCATTCATTTAGCTGTTTATTGCAGCATATGGTCTATATTACTCACTAGTGAGTTTACAGTGCCCTCTTCACACTGATCAGTGGAAGAAGTATTCAGAACACTTAGTAAGTAAAAGTGTAAAATGCTCTGTCACATAGAAAAGTCCTGCCTTCATAAATTTAAAAGCACAGATGTATGAAAAGCATTATAAAAAAATAAAAGTATCCGTTGTACAGAATATACCATATATATATACACATATACATTCAGAGTGTGTGTATGTAGAATTTTCATGCTGTATGTTGAACAGCATTGCTGCTTTCATGTATGTCACATCTCAATTTGCAGCAAGTAACTGTTAACTAGTGCATAACTAGGTACATTTACTCAAGTACTGTACTTAAGTACAATTTTGAGGTACTTGTACTTGAGTATTTGCATTTTCTTCTACTTGATACTTCCACTCCACTACATTTCAGACTGAGGCAAATGTTGTACTTTTAACTCGACTACATTTATTTCAGTTACTAGTTACTGCAGATTCAGATTAAAAATACAAAATATAATCGACAAATAACATATGATGTATTATTACAGGTTAAGATAAGATAAGGGGAGACATTCACATGTTAGCAGTGTACAAAGTAGTTAAAATTAGCTCCACCTTTACCAGCTGCAACATTAAAGTGATGTACACATTAATGCATCAATAATTATAATCCAACAGTATACATTATTCTTAAATGGGCCATTCTGTATACTGAGTACTTTAAGTATATTCTGATGCTAATACTTAAGTAAAATTTTGAATGCATAACTTTTACTTGTAACAGAGTATTTCTCCACTGGAGTGTAGTAGAATTTGCAAGTACCAGAAAATGACAATATTAGTACCCCCCCAAAAAATGTACTTAAGTAGTCCTACAGTACTTGAGTAAATGTACTCAGTTACACTACATCACTGTTAGTAGGCTATATATGGTATTAATTTTTTTACATGATGATGTGTCCTTGGTACCAAATAATGAGTTTATAGTAAGATATAAGATATTTATCTTATTTTTTGCTCTTTCAGGTTAGGCCTACTGTAAAACCACTACAAGAAATGTATGAGGAATAATATTTTTACAGAGACTATTGTGTCTTACTAGAGGTCATTACAGAATTAGGGCCTACCACAGGGTGTCCCTGTAAAATAAATGTAAAGAAAAATGACATCTTACTTGGAGCAGGGAGGACAGTCTCCCTGCTCCCTGACCCTACAGACATGAATGACATTGCACTCGACCACCCGGCACGTCATAATGCTTGTAGCAGCCAATCATATTTCAGAAAGCGGGCCCTGTTGCTTGACGAACAGCTGTCTCATCCAATCAGAGTTTTACAACAGGCATCAATGCCCTCCTTCACCCCGCGCGTAGCCAATTAGGACGGAGCAGTAATTACTAATTCATTACATTGCAAAGGGGAGTGACGCAGTTATTGTAGATCTAGAGATACTCCATGCTTTCTTATATGACCTGAAATAACATTTTTGTTTCAAGGCGTGGACGTGAAATTTCTCATAAACAGAACAAAGAAGAGAGATTCCTGCTGTCATCTGGAGGCTGTATGTCGAATCGGTGCGCCCCTTGAATTTGGATGCCATTCCGGTTGGAGGTTGCGGTACACCCCGAGGACTAGATGCGATAACCACAACGAGATATGCCGCAGCCGAAATCACGAAA
This sequence comes from Siniperca chuatsi, assembly GCF_020085105.1. Lineage (NCBI taxonomy): Eukaryota > Metazoa > Chordata > Actinopteri > Centrarchiformes > Sinipercidae > Siniperca > Siniperca chuatsi. The sequence continues at coordinate 8,379,290 of NC_058054.1, forward strand.
AATCGCCATCCTCGGGTACAGATCCGTAGGTGAGTTCCGACCAGATGACAGGCAGAGGGGGGATGATACCTCAAAGTCCTGGGATGCGACGCTGAGGCTAGATTTCAGCGGCCTTTCGGCTCCATTTCAATTCATTATAAGAGCGGTTTACGCCTCCTATAATAGACTTAAATTATAGGGAGTAGGAGCTCACGCAACATCTCAGAGCGGGCGAAGGAGCGCCACCAGGTGAGACGTGGCCTTGTGGGTTTTTAGCACATGAGGCCTCCCACAATGTGTTCCAAGACAGATATTTTAACGCTGACTGATTTTATTGATGCGTTTCCTATCAGTGGCGACGTTAGTTAGTTTCCATGCTCTGTGTGTGAAGAAGGCCCGAAGGACCACCGGATTTGACGCATTTCTGTGCGCTTTATTTGATCGTATCTGAAATCAAAGAAGCGCAATTTGTATGCGGTGAAAGGATGTTCAGGATGGCAAGATGGCACACACAGATAGCACGGCTGGAGGCCCAGCCAGCATTCCGGCACTAACGAAAACCCCCTGTATTATTCCCCCTGAGACTTGTATTGTGTTTATGGTTGCCTTATGTATAATGACTTTATATAGTAAACATCTCCCATGGTATTACTATGGGTTTTTATTGTGTATTTTATGGCCTTTAGTAGGTAATTTTAAGTTTAGCTGGTGTTCTGATAGTGAATGTAGGATTTATATATTGTTTATCTTTTCATAATATGGTTATCAGTAACTAATCCCTTTCATTTTTTGTCATCTTTATGCTGAGATACTCCTGAGCTACAGCACATGATTGATGAACACTAGTTATGAAACTAATAAACTTTTGAATTTATTTCCACATTTTCAATGCTTTTCTAACATCTAAAGGGTCTCTATTTACAATATTTCTTTGTATTTCACAGGAAAGTCCTCCTTGACAATTCAGTTTGTGGAAGGCCAGTTTGTTGACTCCTATGACCCAACAATAGAAAACAGTAAGTGGGGATTTCGCAGTCCTTTACACCTTGATACACAAACAGGAAACTGTTTAGTCTAAGCGGTAAGACACTCAGATCCTGCAACATCTCCTCTTGTGATCAGTTTAGTTAGTAGAAGACGACCTAAACAATAGCCCCACTAAATATTTGCTTTATTTAATAGCACCTCTGCTCTATTTTCCCTCATGTTGTATTTTATAAAAACTGTATGTATTTGTTATGATGTTAGCAAAGGTGGTCTTCGGGAAAGGAGGTCCACCTCGGCAATGAAACACTGCAGGAAACCCTGACAAATAACTTGACACTTTCTCTGCTCAGCGTTTTCTCCTTTGTGTGTGATTCATCAGTTATTCACATGTAAAGTCGTGTTTGGTTATCAGGCTGTTGGTCAAAGCTGATTAGTTAAGTCAAGTCTAGTCAGTTTTATTTACAGAGCCCAAAATCACAAATTTGTCTCAGAGGGTTTTACAATCTGAACAACATATGACACCCTCTACCATTAAGACCCTCAACTCTGAGAAGGAAAAACTCCACAAAAAACTTAAAAGTAAAGAAGAAAATTCACAAGATTGGTCAGTATGGTTGAAATCACTTATTATATATTCACATCACAAGGCCCACTTACTTGGGGTTTCCAAAGCTTTCAGCCACATCTTGTGGCCTTCCTCTGTGGATAAAGTTGCTCAGTTGCCATGGAGATGGTTTACTTGTTCAGAATCAGAATCAGTTTTGTGTACACTTACAAGGAATTTGACTCCGGTTGTTCGTTGCTCTCAATGTACTTACACGCAAATCCAAGAACAATTTTAAGGAAGATAATAATAGACATACAGCTAAAAAACAAGGGCAACAAAGCTAAACAAAGACAAGAAATGTACATACAAGTAGGTGAAAAACTAGATGTGTGTGTATAAATATACAGTATATAAAAGCAACAATGAACAATAACAATGTCTATACACACGTTAAACTTAAATTGTAAACAAGAATACAATAATGCAAGGGTGCAGAGTGTAAAGAATGCTGGAATAAATATTGAATAATTAATGTAATAGATTACTTTATATACATACAGTGGGTGGTTATGTACAGTATGTACATGTATATACAAAACCTCATGCAGTTTTGCTTAAAAAATTGGGAAAACGATCAAAATAGTTGCAGATTTCTGGTCGATCGACTAATCGATAATCCTTGTAGCTCTAACACAGTATCACAATATCAATTTGATATAAATATTATATCATTATATAGCTTATGTTTCAGATTTTACTCATTCAAACCTATGTTCATCACATTGAACTTGATGATGGATGGTTGGAAAGTGTGTTTTCAGACAAATAATCTTCCTATAAATGTTCCATTAAACCTCATTTGTTTTTTGTTTTTTTACATTTCTTAAAATGTTGCTTGTTATCATCAATGTAGACATCTGAATTGTGCATCCTGATAATTCTAGAACATGATTTCACTGAAAGAAGAAGAATGATAACACTATATTGTTACCCAGCAGGTTGTAATGTTCCCTCTAAACCAATGTGTCCAAACACTACACCAGCTGATTTCACCAGTTCCCACACTTTAAACCAGAAAGAGAAAACTTTCTTTTGAGGAACTTTTGAGAGATCAGCTGGTGCAGTATTTAATAAGAATTAAACCTTGCTGACTCTAGTGGTATAAGCTTGGACATCACTGGCTCAGAGAGGGAACCTTTCTTGAAGGTACTTTAACAGTACATTTTGTTGAAGGAGAGAACATACATTAATGCATCTACCTCCTAAACACACATATTCCCAGACACTCAAGAGATTTGAGTCTAAACTTCCCCTGTAGGCTGTTTCTCTTTTTCCCGACATGTTCGCTCACATATCACCCTGCGTTCCTCGAGTGTGTGTGGTCTGTATCTATAAATAATCTCTGGATGGTTAACATAAAGCGAAGTGTCAGCGTTATCAGCAAGATGCTGCAGGCAGTACAATCCCTCCGTCCCGCTATAGATAATATGACCCATCTCCAGGCAGATATTGACATTTCTGTGCTGAATGAACTCAGTGGTACCAAAATGTATCCATAACTGGCTTGTGTCTTGTATGTCTCAAGATCTGCACACTAATACAGTCAGCGGTATAGTTCTGTACAGTAGAGGTGAAATATGGTGTTGTAATATGTGTGTTTGTCAGTGTTATTTTGAAAGGACATTTCTTGCTCTCCATCCATTGAAATGTTTAATTTGTCATTTCTATTGGTTATCTTCTAAGTTGTCTTTTCTTTTAACTGCAGCATTTACTAAAATGATCACAATAAATGGACAAGAGTACCATCTTCAGCTGGTAGACACAGCAGGACAGGTATGACTCAGTGCATTAGCCTCTCAGTGGGTTATTTATTTATTTATTTATGATAATGTTATTTCATAGTTTGGTGTTAATTCTGCTTCATTAATTAGTCAGAATTACTTTAATTTCCTTCTATTCCAAACCTGTAACTTTGCATACTAATTTCTTCACAATTCCTGTCTCTACAGGATGAGTACTCTATCTTCCCACAGACGTACTCCATAGATATCAACGGTTACATTCTGGTCTATTCAGTCACGTCTAATAAAAGGTATACTTCATCTTTTTAAAAGCAAACAAATATCTATTAAGCTCTGTATAATCAGTTCATGAATGCTAAAGAATAAACTTTTCCCTCCTTTCTTCCAGCTTTGAAGTTGTACAAGTTATCCATGAAAAACTATTGGACATGGTGGGAAAAGTTCAGTAAGTACTTTTTTTGCTGTCCAAGGCATTCAAAGATGTATGTAATATATTGTGCATAAATAACAGTGCTGTTTACTTTTCCCTCTAATGTAGAGTACCAATTATGCTCGTCGGGAACAAGAACGACCTACATATGGAGCGGTATGTCCTAACACACACTTAAATTGTACATTAGGTCCACTGTAGACAGTAGGTATACAAATGGGGAATAGCACTTGCCAGTTTTAGTTATCTGTATAATTTCTTATAATTTTGTGGACTCTTGGTGGCAGCAGTGCAAAACTAAATATGTAGTTATACTTCTGTGTGTGTGTGTGTGTGTGTGTAGCCCTGCAAATATACCTTGTCAATGGAAGTGTTTGTAAGAGCAGATTTCTTAGGAATTGAACTCTGCAGCCTGACTGTGAAATATTAATGTGTTTTATCCTAACTAACTGACTGTCCCGCTGTCCTTGTGTGTGTGTGTTTATTTATTTTCTTTAGAGTAATCAGTTGTGAAGAAGGAAAAGCATTAGCTGAATCCTGGAACGCTGCCTTCATGGAGTCCTCAGCTAAAGAGAACCAGGTAAGAGCCAAGGCTGCTGATTAAATTGTCACAGAGGTTCGGTGTGATTGGTCTGACAAAGGGCTCAGTCTCATTTAAAGTTAGAACTCTGCTGATTATACTGATCAAGATGAATTTACTGATCATGGGGAGGAGCCTGTGGAAACAGTTGTATTATTCTGTGGCTCTGAAGGGAAATTTCCAAAAGAAATACAAAGTCCACCAAGTTTATGGAAGTGCTGTAATACATCACTGGGGTGCCTATTTAAGACCCCAGACCCCATGTTTTCAGAATCAGAATCAGAATCAGAAATACTTTATTGATCCCCGTAGGGAAACTCTTTGTTACAGTAGCTCGTCTTTACGTCAGTGCACACAGGAGAAAGTACTAGAAAAAATAAACACTATAAAACAGGTCAGAAATAAATTAAGTATCCTATCGGTATACTTAATTTATTTCTGACCTGTTTTATAGTGTTTATTTTTTGATACTATTTATGGCCAGCATTTTTTTCAGCATTACCAATTCAATCATTTTGCATTCTGTAACTGCCTCTCTATAAAGCACTTTTCATTGTTACTGGTGGAGTACACCTTTCCTCTTTTTCTGGTCCGTATCTGACAGTCTGCTTAAGACCATTTTGCTGTCCCCTTGGTGGTTATATGTGTCATTTCAAGAGAAACTCTTGAAACTGTATTATTAAAACTCTTGAAACTGTATTATTAAAACTCTTGAAACTGTATTATTAAAACAAACTTGAAGTTACTAACTACGTTACTGGTAGTAGTTACTGGTAGTACGTACTGTACCACAGCACCAAACTGCACACAGACACAGTTAACGACAAGCTGGTGAACATAGTGGAGCATTTAGCAGCTAAAGAGCAATATATTTACCTCAGGTGAGTTGGTGGAGAGCAAACCACAGCTAAAAGAGAGTGTATTGGACTTACATTCGTCAAGTGGCTTGTTTGCTAACAAGTTTGCTATATCAACTCGAGGAAAATATGTCAATATTGTGTTTACAGCTTGTTGCGCTGCCCCCAAGTGGCCAAAAAAATCAATTCATGCAGGTTTATCCACCACAGCCTCCTCGATAAAGCATGTTCTATCCACTATTCTTTACATTTCCTAAACTTGCCAACATAAGCTAAGAGTAAACCACAAACTTGCAACACGAGCAACAGCAATTGATTCTTGAAACCGTCTTTCCATTTACTTGTGGATGTATTTCCCAACATAGCTAAGGACATATAGCATATTCAGGAAGTCTGTTTATCTCCTTCAAATCAAGTTAGCAAACAGTATTGCTTGATTTTCTTTAATTGCACATAAAAACAATGCCATCTCTGTTGTGCCTAAAGCCAGTGAGGCTCCACTGGATGTAGTGTGTGCTGCTGGAAAATTAAATGTGGTGTGACTGAGACATGTGACAGCATCCTGTGTGTGTGTGTGTGTGTGTGTGTATCTCGTTCTCTTTCTCAGACGGCCGTGGAGGTTTTCCGGAGGATGATCCTGGAGGCAGAGAAGATGGACGGCGGCGTGCAGCCAGGAAAATCACCCTGCTCCATGATGTAGAGCCGCCCAATCAACACACAGGACACTGCACTGGGATATCCCGTTACTTGAAGGCTAGCTGCCAGTTCTCCTTCACCTCAGCTGACTCCACCCCTCCAGGGTCCTAAATATCCAATACTGTCTATTTATGGCTCTGATTCCACTGTTATTTATCAGTATTTCCTATTCCCTTTTGTCATCCTTGTTTTTCTTTGTGTGTTTGATTTAAAAAAAAAAAGGATGAGTGGTGGTTCCCTTGTCTTATATTTCCCACAAACCACCTCTCCTCCATCTCTGTGCTCAGCACTGATGCAAAACACAGAACATTATTTGGGTGTATCAGAAAAAATGTTTTCCTGTGCTCGGTAATGACGACAACCGGAGATAGTAGTGGCTTGATGCATCTTAGCTTCTCATTATGCAGCTCCTATATAGGCTATGAGGCCTTCTCCCCCTAACTAACAAGAGATAAGAGAAATGTCATGTCTGCCATGCATACGCTCTGAAAATGGTTAAGTAAACACGGACGTTTCTTCTGATACATCACCAGCTGTCCCTCCAATATACAGCTCTTTTTCTACTTCATCTCCACGCAGTACACTCCACTTCTCTGTCCCTCAGTTTGTTTTCATAGCAGTTACTGTCAGCCAAAAAATCTGCATCCATTTTCTAATGTTGAAAATGTTGTACAAATGTTTTTGATTGTAATCATTAAAGCAAAAAGTGGTTATGTATAGCAGGGCTGAGTGTGGATTATTATCTTTGCTGATGATTGAGATTTTTGTCACCTGTGACACAGGCCAACTTTATTTATTTAGCACCTTTCAAAGATAAAAAGACTAATAATTACAGTAGACGCACAACTTTAAAAGGATAAAATTAATTGAGGAGGGTGCAGGATGGAAGTGGAGGGTGGATATTATGATCTTACGGTTTTGAGATTCAGTACAAAGCAATGGACAAACATCAAAATCTTGTAGTTCCACCTCTGTGTTGCATAATAACTAAATGCTGCTTTTCCATGTTGTCTTTTGAACAATTAGCAGAACACTAACAGATGACCTGAGTGGCCGAGAATGTTTAATATAGCAATAGAAAATCAGAGATATATTTTAAAGGTCCTGAAATTTCTTTCACTGAGCTTTTTACTGTTGTGAGTGATGGGATCCTGCACACACAATTTTATTTAGTTATAGCAGTTTTGGTTATTTCACATTAGAGATTTCTGATTTGCACATACTTAAGAGCACCAATTAAAATTTTGCAAAAATCTGAATCTGGTGACAGTTGGTAGGGTGTTTGCTCACTGTCAATCAAACCACACCCACTCAGTCCTGATGAAGCTAATAAGTGTAGTTTTTGAAATGAAACTCTTAATAAATGAAACCTAAGGATAATTTGTTTTTACTTTGTTGTGTATTTAGTCATGAATATTCAATGTTATTGTGAAATGTAGTCAGAAGTCAGAGTCCAAGCCGTGAGAACCGTTGTGATATGCTTTTCTTCATCTCTGATAGATGTATTACAGTAGCAGCAGTGTTCTGAATGAGCTGAAGTTGTCTGAGCTCCTTTTTCAGGACCCTTGAGAAAAGGCCATTACAATAACCCAACCTGCTGCAAATGAAAGCATGGATAAGAAGTCAGACTCTTGCCTGAACATGAATCCAATAATAATATTTTTTAGGATGATAGCAGGCTGGCTTTGTTTTTGATTTGATGTGGCTGTCAAAAAGTAATCAGAAAACTCCAAAGATTTCCAGACACAAGAATGAGAACAGGCTCTTTTTTATTTGTCCAGGTAAAGAGTTGACAGAGCAAATTTAGCTGTTTTAAAGAGTAGCTGCTTTGAATTCCTACATGCGTTCACAGTACCGCAGTCTGCAGCAGGTTTTCAGTGCCTTGCTCTTTTTATATTGAATTTTCTAAGGTGTTGCACATGTCGTTGCTACAGCACTTTATATCAATGTAGGCGTTCATCTTCAGCATTTCACAGTCTGACAGAGCCATGCATTTCTGGAAATGGCCATCTAAGAAAGTAAAAAAAGGAAATGGTTGACTTTTAACAAAAACGTGACCTTTTATTATGTCAGAAGCACCTCCATTGTATTTTGATACAGTATATTCACATGATTCACAAACATTTGGAAAACAGTTTCAGTTATTTGACATGCAGCTGACTTTCTAATGTTTGCTACCTTGCCTGATACTGTTTAGCCACACGAGGGCTTAAGAAGGTTTCTTTCTTTATACTGATAAACATTTTTCAAAAGTTAAAACAATTCATTTACATCACCATTAATACCCTGGCCCTCTAATTTTGGTGCCATGGTATGTATGTCTTTTTTCAGCTAACTTCTCCTTTAACTATTTTATTGTGGTTTATGTACTGCCATTCTCGAGTCCATGTATTTGTTAGTGATAGAACAGTTTGAGTGTGTTGAGAAACTCACTTGGTTCTCTGAGGAACCTGGCAGCAGCACAGCCATCCTTCTCTGGTTTACAGGTCTCCACAGTGAGCTCACAGGTTCCTCCAGCCTTTTTGGGGATACACCGGTGGCAGTTCAGGGCTTCACCTGAAAAAAAACAGAACACAGCAAAAGAATATATCAGTCATTATTTTTCTGTCTCTGTGACCTTATCTGATTCTGTCTTAATGTGGCCGATGTGTTTTCTGGAGGAATCTATCCTGAGACAATACATTTTGCAAGTTATTAGTAAGGTTTGGTTTAGTCTACTTAGATGTTTGCATGAAGCCACATAGGATGATGCTGTGCTCTGACCGTCAAGTCAATTGCTTTTTACGTAATTACTTTCATTTCTTAGATATGACTTCTGCAATCTGTTGCAGAATGAAAAGAATGCCAAAGAGTTTCTGACAGGCCTGCTGGGATTGTGCTCCTGTACAGTAGACTCAAAGAGATAGCAGACGTCCCTGTTGCACAGCAGCAGAGGTCGTGTTTATTCAGTGGAGAATCAGTGACAGACTCACCAGCTGTAAACAGCAGGGTGACGGTCAAAGCCAAGACCAACAACTTCATTGTTCTGTTCAGTACTGCAGCCTGTGAGAGATAAAGGACAGATTTGATAATACAGTATGTACAATACTTACAGTACTCCGAATTTCATGACATGTCTCCCACTGAATAGTGTTTTACTGTCTTTTCTTAGAGGTGATTATCTCATGAGTTTTAAGAAGGTATTTTATAAAGTCTAAATTCTAAAGAATTCTGAGCAAAAGCAGGTGTATTAGCATGCATGCACACCCATGCACAGTGATGTTGACATTTGACAGCAAATATATGACAAACTTGTCAAGCTAACATTGATTTTATATTGATTGTTGTTACACATATTTCAAAAAGAATTGAAGGTTAAATACACAAAATGAGATAACTCAAAAAAGAGTAGAAAATAAAAGCATTGTTTTATGTGTACATACCTTGCTGATTTGTCTGTCTCGGTTTCTGCCAGTTGACTGAGGTGTATTCATCGACTTTCCCTCTTTTTTATACCCGTTCATACTTTGTCCTATCATGGTAACGTCACATTAAGTGTTGTATCTCTGTTAAGTCTATTTGCTTAGCACCTCACTCACCTTGGGTAATGTGTTCAGGGGTTACAGTTTCCCAATGCTCAGATTCCTGCATTATGCAAGAGCTGTCCACCCTTTGTCCACCATGTATATAATTTACGAGACTTTTGCAAATACCAATATATGCATTTGTCACGGACTCAGATAAAGCTTTGTATTAGTTGGATGTGTACCTAATGAGGACAAGAGGGTATTTGTCAAAGGTACAGTATGTTTGCTTTAGGTGGATTATGTCTGGCTATATGAGGTGCAATAGCTTTGGCTTAGTGCTCTTTAACCAATGTCAGCACCACACATGAATTGACTCAGTACAAAGCAAGTCTGAATTGACTAGCACTTAATATAAATGATGAACTAATGAAAGAGAATGAAAGCCTGGCACTCTCATCAGCTGTCATACACGTAAAGTAAATGCCTTTCACTATTACAGAGATGCCAAAATATTTTCATTTGTGCAGAAGAAATATCACTTCAGTTCAATTTTCAAGTCAGAATACATGCAGAAAATTGCTACAATACATGAAAGGCTAGCAGAAAAATGTAGCTATTAATGCTTTTAAGCTCTTAAAAATGTTAAGAATATATTCTTAATATGTCCCATATTATCTCTTTTGGTGTAATTCTTGCAAATAGTCTGTTAAAAAGAAAAAACCCAAAGAGGCCAACTGGCCACTGACATCTATTTACATAAGGTGTAAAGGTCCAAGTGATTTCTAAATCTATACACTTATGGCTTTGAATGATTTAGTGTGTATGTCAAATCTTGTACTTGTTCTAATCTCTGAAAATCCACTCAAGTGCAATAAATCATTTCAACTTGTGTGTTTTATCTCTGATACTGTAGATGGGGAGGGAGGAGGCTGAAGTCATTGAAAAACAGGTTTTGTTGTATCCTGCTCCACCTGCCTAGTATTTGATGTTGCGACTGAGAGTTTCCTCCCAAATTTCCATGGGTCAAGGTCTAAATAGATCTGGGATCCTCTCTGAATCAGCAGCAGAGAAACAACAACAGAGAGGGATCCGAAAATAGTATGATAACTGGGCTGCTCTGCTCACCCTGCTGCCATCAAAACTCAGACATGGTCAAGTAGCTTGAAAATGGACTGAGACCACACCTCATTGTTTCTACATTTACTTGCCAGCTTGTCAGAAGACAGATTTCTTGTCATGTCCTTTCACCTCTGCTTTAATTTTCCCTCTCTGTTTGTTTTCCTCCTCGTCTGGACATAACCCAAATATTACTCTGCAACCCCGAGTGCAACATCACTCCCAAAGCCCAATCAAAGCAAAATCTCTCTCCATTGTTTCGCCCCCCAGAGCCAAACTCCAATATCAGCACTGGCACATGTAAGGGAAACTGTCCATGTGGCAAAATGTCTAAACCCCCCATTGTGTGCTTTTGTTGCCTTGGCCACCGCGCTCACTGTCAGCCATATATATCTGGGTGTCCAAATTTTTCCACTCTTATACTGTGTGACTAGTCTGGAACAGCTAACAGTGGAAAATGTCTCAGTACTCAGGAAAGGTGAGTACTATAACAAGGGAGTGTGATGCAGCCACAGTAGTTCCCAAACTTCTGCATGTGTGGCACAGACAAATGTCAATCACAAAGGTATTAATGTAGATGACTGGTCCAACCTCAGACAATACTTTAACATTGTTGAATCACATTTTAGCACGATATCTTTCTGACTATCTACAATACTGTTAGTCAGGAAAAAAAACTTTTTGGTGTGTTTTCCATACAAGTATCTGTTAGCAGAAAAATATTTCAATGTTCACTGTTGTGGCAAAAAACAGATTGTGTTCTATGAGGGGAAATGTTTCACTGGGCGAAAGCTGGAGATCTGCAGCGATTGCGACAACTTCCAGGACCGTGGTTTCATGAACAGAGTTAACTCTGTCCGTGTGGAGAGCGGGGCCTTCATCTGCTTCGACCATCCAGACTTCAAGGGCCAACAGTACATTCTGGAGCATGGGGAGTACCCTGAATTCCAGCGCTGGAATGCCCATAACGATCACATGGGCTCTTGCAGGCCAATCAGGATGGTAAGTGTGTGTGTGTGTGTGTGTGAGAGAGAGAGAGAGAGAGAGACTCCAGGGACAGACAAATATTTGGTTGTTAAAAAATAAAAATCCTGGCAGACTGGCATATGTGTGGCCTCATCTGTTTTTCAGATAAATCAAATTCAGAATAATTGTGATAACTTGGATTTATAATAAGGCAGGAATTGGTCTTGCAGCACATATTACCAACTTGCAGGTTTTCACATCACTTACTGACACCATTAGCTGAAAGAAAATCACACATTTAGTATACCTGAGATATAGACAGTGGGCTATACATATCGTCCTCCGCACACATTTAACCTTTAGATTTCTATAGGTGTGTTTGTATGAGTGTACACACTACAGTCCCTGTCACATAAAGGAGGAGGCCATGGTCCTTTTCTGTGAGGTGAAGGCGAACATTGTTGCTATGACTCAGTAAGAGGGCATGTCATTATCCTCCCCAGCATGGAGAGCACTACAGGATGGAGCTGTTCGAGGGAGACAACTTCACCGGCCAGTGTGTGGAGCTGTGCGACGACTGTCCGTTCCTGCAAGCACGAGGCCTGACCAAGAACTGTATCAACTCCATCAAGGTTTATGGAGATGGAGCGTATGTATCTCTGCAGCAAGGGATAGTTAGTGTTTGAGACCTTTAACATGTGCTAGAATTGTTTTGTTTACTGTACTTCGTTGATGGACTTCTGTGAAATTGATAACTTATGTGATCCTGTCTAAATTTGTAAAAATTTGAATGTATATTTTTAAAGATTATTTACCTATTTATTTATTTTATTTAGAATTTTAGCCTTAACAATGTCAAGGACTTGACATAGATATATAATGCAATGATAATATTTTTTGTCACAGAATTAGAAAATGACCTTCAAAAATGAACAGCAGCATCTCTCTCCAGAAACAATGTCCTTGTTACTCACTCACTAAACACACTGTCAACAGTTTTAAATGGGACTATTTCCTTGGTAGAGGGTAATTACAGTGGACCCCGTTCACAGAGAGGTCTGTGAATTATCCAGAGTAACCTGGAAACTGTTTCTGCAGAATTCATTACATGTAATTTTTCAATACTTTTAGCAACACAAACAAAATTCCATTCACATGCTCCGTGTTGAGGTGGCATAAGAAATCTCTGAAGTGGGGTGCCCTTGTGGCCAGGGAATTTAAGGCATTGACCATGAACCGCAGTGTCCCTGAGTTTAAGTCAGACGGAGGGCCTTTGTTGCAATCCTCTCTCCACTCTCAACAATTTATTGACGACATAAAATTCCCCCAAAATATCTATAAAAAAGAAAATGTTTCTTTGAAAAAATCTAAAAGGTGGATATCTCAGGAACCTAGGAACTAAGAAAGTGTAAGAAAATGTGTTTTTATATTTGAGTGACCCATTAAACCCAAAACATTAATTTTACACACTATATAAGCCAAGTCAGATAGAATATTGCCAGACATACGTCTTTACCTTCTATACCCTGACTTACACTAGATATTGCATATCTGAAATTTTAAAGGTACAATTTTTAAATCTATTTTTATGTTATTTATCTATTTTCCCAAACAGCTGGGTGTTGCATGAGGAGCCTAACTACCGTGGCCGCATGTACGTCGTGGAGAGAGGCAACTACTGCAACCACATGGAGTGGCAGGCAGAGAACCCCAACATCCAGTCTGTTCGCAGGGTGGCAAACTACTTCTAAGCCATCTCACTGTCACCGGCAATATGACTGCAAGGGTGAGATCATCCACTGAGGAAAAACACACCACATTGTCAAGTAATCTCACGCTGACTCTGTGGGGCTGTAAAATAATAAAAGATGAAGAAAATGTTTGACATTGCTTGTTGTTTTATTTTTGTACTGAATTATTCAAAGGCTGAAATAAAGTAGTGATCCTACAGTATGTTCAGTTTTATTTCCATTTCTTCTCCTTTTATGCTCACTCACTGTGAAACTCTTAAATTAACCAACACATTTCATTGTAGAAATGGCTACAGGCTATGATTCAGGTAATTGCTTTCTATTATACGCCATAACTACAAGACCTTTAAGTGTTCCTCATACTAATGGATCCACTACCAAGTTACATGAGATACTCTGGATACCACTGAACACAGATTAATAGATAGATAGATGGGCATTTTATTTATCCAGGAGGGAAATTAAAATTGTTTCAATAGTTTTAATAAACTTGCAGCCTGATAAAAAACAAAACAAAATTCTAATTAAAACTTACATAGACACAAGAAAGCAGTCAGCCAGCCTTTTAGCAAACACATCCCCCCATACAATAGAAACTGTGTGTCCTCCTACAGTGAATAAATCAAGAGTGAAAGAGAGATATTGCACAGGTCGAAGCAGTATCTGCACCTGCCCTGGGGAGCTCTGCTACCACCTAGTGTCATTTATCTATTTTACTGTGAAGTCGTAACACTTACCTCTGGGTTTTCAAAGTGATCACAATGGGGACTTTCAACAGCAATGACACAAACACATGAAAAATATCTGGACATGTTGGATTCTTCCTTGAATGAAAAAGAAAACCAAAGAACAGAAACACTAATTATGAATAATGCATTAATTAATGTTGCCGATTCAGGATTTATACAACGTAATTCTGTTGTCCAACAACCTTATGTGCAGATGTTCATCATATTATGCACACAACATGTATGCATTATGTATTTATGATATGTACAATACAGTATGAGTAGTGACAGACTGGCATAAATTGTATGTAACAGCCTTTTACAACACTATTATCTCATAGTGTTCTGGGTTTTTTTTGCACCACTGCATCATTTCCCCACATGCTCTTATTCTTCTAGTAATGTCACACTGTGGTTGTGGCTCTTGGACCTTTAATGAGCACTCATGTGCTTTCTCTTCTAACTGTCATGACAACCGATCACCTATCTTTACAATGTTTCGCTCATGGCCTCTATCGAGTTACAGGGTCAATATAGTATAGCTTAATGAGGAAATGCTTTGTCTTGAGTTACACTCAACAGCACTAGTTTAAGGGCAATTACCTATAGCTAACCTTATTCCTAGGCCATTTGCTGCTTGAATTGGCTGGGTGTCACCAACATGCCATTAGTCTGGATGTCAAAGACGAGAAAGAAAGAGGGACCTGTGAGCAAGGCTTAATGGCATTTTAACAATGTCATTGCCGATTTTCTATGATGATGGGATTTATTGTTCTACACAAAGGACTTCAGTTTTGAAAGAGCGTGTCTTGAATGTTCAGAAGTGCATTTAAGACAAGACGCCTACATTTTTTTTATTATAGACATCTATTTTATTTAATAAATAAGCCTTTATTACTTACTAATGGAGGTAAGCATGTCTTCTTAAGTGGAGAGAATACAAAGAGAAGCATACCCAATTAGTCAGAGAAAAACGACTTGAACTTTAACTCTTTTGAGGGAAATACTTCTGAAAGTGATTGTCTGTTGCCTGGGAGACTTGATGAGTGGGCAGGCTGATCAATCCTTTGACACAAAACACATCTTTTTAAAACAAATGTCAACAGAAATACTATTAAAAGATTTTCATATTTGGAAATTGGGGAAGATTATTGTCATACAGTTCCTGTTTTGTGATAATAATAAAAACTGCTTAGTGATTCGTTATGAGCCATGGTTTGGCTCTATTTTGGTTTTGCTGTGTGAGATATATTTTATATTTAACACTGTCTGGCGTTGAAATGAGTAATTAGAACGAATACATTTTAAATAGCATTATTGTATCCTGTTACTCCAAATTAGGTCAGCTATTTTTAGCACAGCCACTTATGCATAAAGCCTCAAAAGACAAAACCCCTCAGAATTTATCATATTATTTGTGAAGCTGTAATAGATATTTATCACATTGACACGGACAAAAAGCTATACTATATTATGTAGGCCTAAATATTGCACGAGCTAATAGATTTATATTTTGAATTTGTAAGAACTGGCTAGTTATATTGTACTGATATATTTTTTTAAATAAGCTAAACTATTGCACTATCCTCTGCGTGGAACCAGCGAAATCAGTACGCCTTACCTGAAAATCTCATTTAAACCCCGGGCTAAATGATAAGAACCGAGAAGTACATTATAAAATACCAACTCTGACCACAGAAAGTGCAAGTGTTTTATCAGCTGGAGCCGGGACAGATTCCAACGTGGAAATCACACATCTTTCACCAACGCCTCATATTCCTTCTGTTAGGATTTTTTAACATTTCAAACACGAAATAATTATCTATGCGAGGCAAAAATAAATAAATAAATAAATAAAATCAAGTCATTTCAGGCGTGTATCTACGGTGTCGTGTTAAGGTCACTCGCTGGCTGCCTGAATTCCCCTCTTTGTGTTTACACATCCGGGTTTCCCTGTTTGCAGCCCATTCCCCATTTAGAAGCCATTTTGGACACAGATCAGTAACATGCATGTAAACCCCGACCGACCTCCCGATGCAGCGGTGCTACTATTCAAGTGAATAACCTTAAAAAAGAGCGCTGATCTTTCGTCTCGGATGGTTTAACGGCTTCCCATTCGGTTTTTAGATCCACTTCCGATGCGAAATGCCGCACCTATTAATGGACTAACAGTCTGGCAGTCAATTAATCGCTCCCGTCTTTTCTTGCAACATTGTTGCAGCGTCGCGGCTATTGACACGCGCTGTGGTGGTTGGTGGTTAGGCTGCCGAGGGACCGGAGGCCTGTGGTCGGTTTGATCCTGGACTGATGTTTTGGACAACCTGAGTTTTAATGTTCGCTACGGAAAGTGGGGGAAATCTCTGTCCTGTATTTAAAACGGAACATGTCTTTTTCATGGCTGACTTGTTCACTTCTTCTGGGAACTTTATGCGCAGGTAAGCTGCTATTGTTGGTTCCGAATTTGCAACAGTTCCCCGAGTCGTTCGTCCCGAGGCAGACCCGTTTTTTTTGTTTGTTTTTGGTGTAATTGTCAGCGTTTGAAATTTCGACCCGCGAACGAGTTTACGTTTGTTGGTTGATTAAACTTTGTCGGCAGTGGATAGTATCGTTCAGCTGTGGGGTTTTTATTATCTTACCCATAATCGACTTGTCTCTAACACACGCATTTTACACACGGGGTTTATTTAAGCAATAGCTGTGACTTTTATGTCAAATAAATAAGTAAATGACATTGAATACAGTCTTTTTATGCTGAGAAATTTCAACAAAATATATCCAAATGTAAAACTGTTGCGTCCCCCCCTTCGTCTTCCTTAACAGTAGCAGGAATAGAAGGCAGCAGCTGCATCAACATCCTGAAACCTTATAGGCTACATCTCAGGTCTGCTCAGGTCTTGTTTGTGGTCACAGCCTGAACAAGAGTCGTTGGAAACACTCTCTGTAAGGATTTTCATAAATCAATGGCGTTTGATTTGAAGAGACAGCAGCTGTTTGTCAGGTCTTTACCCTGAATTGAGGTCACTGTTACACAGCTCTGTTTCCACAGCCTGTGACTTGGTACCACGTGAAATTGAGCATGAGGGTTGTTTTTCTTTTGTTTGGCTTTCTTTTTTTTTGCCAGCGTTTGCAACTCGTACGGGAGATTTTATTGTGTGTCCCAACAATGATTGCCGTTATTCCCAGGCTAGGCACTCCCTGCTATGACTAAATAGTTGTTTTTAAAACAATAACATCCACTTTCCCCCTCCATGTTTTTTTTGCTTTTCCTCGAACTGTAATAAAACAGTGAATTGAGGCACAGCTGTCGCCTGTGTGGCCAGTAGCGCTGTGGCTAATACCTTTTTATGCTTTACAGATTAAGACTCGGAGTGTAGCCATAGTAAACTGCATCTCTAGAATTCATGTTGTGGTGGTGTAAGCCTCATTAAGTGACAGAGGGAGGGGGGTTGGGGAATGATCTCGTAGTAAAAGTCCTCCCGGATCATGTGACCACAGATATCAGAAATGCCATCTCGGCTCAATGAAGCAATGAGCATCACTGCTTGTGTGTGTGTGTGGTTTGTTCGTCCTTAATACCTTCCTTCCATTCTTAATAATGACCATGTCATGTTTGGTCATTGCATGCATCCCTATATACTATAATGAAATCCATTGTATGCTGCTGGACAACTAAATGCATGTATGCTTAAGTGGATGCCCGTGTGTGTTATGGGTTGGTGGGGGTAACACTGGGGGGATGGGCAGCCTCCTATAGGCAGGGATTTAAAGAGACATGCACTATTTTTTCTGTGAACAAAGATTAGGCATGAATGTCCAAGCATATTGTGAATGACGTGCGGGATGTTATCTGCTTCAGTATTCGTCAAAACATGCCTTTCATGTGTCCAACATTAAATCCACAAAGAGGAATAATAAAACCTTTTCAGTTAGGAATTGTGCAGTAGTAGGATACTGACAGCTATTGTTACCTTTTAGCTTGGAGCTTGGTTATGGAAGCTATTTCCTGCTAAATGACAGTAAAAGCCCTTAAAGAAGAAGGTCTTATCTGTCTTTGCAGATGTGTCATACTCCAGCAGGATACAAGAGTCCTTATCTATAGAAGTAGCATGCTGGTGTGTTTCTATACCACAGTAGGGCATGCCATTGTTTTTCTATAGCTAATTAAATTCTGTTATTTTCCTTCCTTTTTAGTCGTTAGTCTCTTTTGGTGAATGGGATTATGCTGAACTTCTATTTAGCAACACTTTCTTAGCCCTGAGGAACTCCCTTTTTACTACAGAGAGCTCCCAAACTTGGCCATGTGCCAGAGTGATGATAGAGGCTCTGCTCAAAGATGTTTCTTCATGGCACACAGCGGATCCTGCGCCACATGTCTGTGCTTCCGCTGTTGAATTTCAATTCATTACGATGTGAGCTGACTGAGGCCTTCTGTCCATCTCAGGGTACAGTCTGGGCGAAGCAGAGACCCGGGAGTGTGTGTACTACAATGATAACTGGCGTACGGAGAGGACCAACCAGAGCGGCTTCGAGCGCTGCGAGGGGGAGAAGGACAAGCGACTGCACTGTTATGCCTCCTGGCTCAACTCCTCAGGGACCATCAAGCTGGTGAAGAAAGGCTGCTGGCTGGACGACTTCAACTGCTATGACAGGTCGGGTCACTGAGCGAGGTCATCGACACCGTGCATTTCCATTTATATTTTAGGTGTCTGGCTTGTACCCAGAGTGACTGGCAGCGAGTACAACAGAAATATCTTCCTCAGTACCCACACGTAGTCCAATGCATCTTTATCTGTGTGACCAGGGGCATTTTCAGGACAGAAATAAAAGCCTGACAGGTCCATTTATTGAAAACAACAATTTTTATAATCAGTCACTTGAATAATTTATCAAAGGAAAGATGACAAACATTTGCTGGTTTAAGACAGCTCTTTTCATATCACTAAATTGAATATTTGGGTTTTGGCCTAGACAAAACAAAAAACCAAAACAATTTGAAGATATCAGGTTGTTGGATTGATATATCTGTTATTTATCAATATGGAAATCATCACTGGCAGCCCTAAAAACATCCAAACTTGAAATAAAACATGACCTAAAATAAAAAGATGCAAGATATATTACCAGATTAACTGAGGTCCATTTACATTGGCTCATTTACAAACAGTATTTACAGTGTTTTATCACCAACGGAAGTCTCAACACACGTCACAAGACAGCAAGCAAACATATTCTCTTGTTGTGAAGCACACAAGTACTTTGTTTTGATAAGTGCTCTCTAAATAAAGTTTTATTATTATTATTTACATGTCTATGGATACCGTACATACACATGGTACTACTTACACACTACACATAAAGCTAAGAATAGAATGGTATAGGGCTGCAACTAAAAATTTGTTTCACTATCAATTAATCCGCCTACTATTTTCTCAATTAATCATTATCGATACAATGTCAGAAAATTGTAGAAAATGAAAAATGCCCATTGCAATTTCCCAGAGCCCAAGAACACATATTCACATTGCTCGTTGTGTTTGATCAACGATCCAAAACCTAAGATATTCAATTTACGATATAAAACAGAGAAAAGCAGAAAATATACATATTTAAGAAGTTGATACCAGCAAATATCTAGCGTGTTTGTTTGTAAAGTCACCCAAAAGATTAGTGGACTATCAAAATGGCCGTCGACTTATTGTCTGTCAATTGAACGTTCAATTAATTGACTTTGTGTTTCAACTCTTCAATGGTATAGAAAGCACGTATAAAACCAAATGTAAACTAGAAGGCACGTAGCCTACTGCATCCACACATGCAAGTATCTATACACACACAATATACAACACAGTATATCGAGTGTATATTTAATATATTATGCAATACAAGCTGTAAATTCAGAAAAACAGGTTGGCTTAGACTGGAGTAAAATAAAATGTGGCTTATAATCATTTTTTATTTTGATAGGACCAACTTCTCTATTATGAAATGATTTCCAATGTAGTGATGTATGTTGGGCAAATGCTCTGCAACCAGCAGAGCTCACATTTATTCTCTCTGGAAATAACCAGATAGCCTCCATCGACAGTTCAGTACAGCTCAGTGTCCACAGCCTGATGATGGCAGAAAGAGACGGTGACACCAGGCCACTCAGGATTTTGTAAGTCAGGTGGAGAATTTTAAACTAACCTTTATCAACAGACAGTATAGAGCTGTGTGGCACGACCAAATTTTCTGGTCTTTAATATTCAAGCCACAGCATTTTGAACAAGCAGGACACCTCTGGAGGCTCATGAAAGCAAGTGGGAGAAAACAGAGCTAGGATATTCAGCCCTAGATGATACAGCTGTGTGTTCATAAAGAATTAACCAATGTGTTTTAGCCTTTCTATTCCTTACTGATTATTAAAAGTCATTCTAAGATTGATCTGCAGTCTTTAAGAATTTCAGGATAAAGATGACTGCTATTATGAGTGCCACAGTGGCATGTTAATGTTGATCTTCATGGACTACATTAAACATAGCATATTTTCAAAAGCTTTGCTGGAAAAGGATGTGCACAAATTGTTGGATTAGACACAGGTACATATTTGTTGTCAGTTTCAAGGGAAATAGCTTCAGTCTTAAGGGCTGTTGGCTGTAATGATCACTATTAAGGGATTATAGTGAGACCTGGAAAAACAAGTTTCATTCTGATCAGAATAATCTGAGTGGAAAAAGCTCCATAAAATAGTGACAGAAAATGAAGAGTGATGAATAGATGGGCAATTTTGAGTAAGTTAAGAGACAATGTTACAAAGATTAATTGTAGTATTTACGTGCAGTTCTGCAGTGTTAGAAACCCCATGATTCCTTTGAATTTGGAACATGGGCTGACAGTTCCGTAAATTATGTTGATAATTAATAAGGTTAACAAGACAACATATTCTCAGTAAGAGATTTTGCTCATTTAAGTACCCGATAAAATGTTGTCTTTGTTGGCTTACACACTGGCAACATTACCAGTAATAACGGAGTGCATGGGTTAGAGCCAGAGTCCTGACAATGAACAGGATAAATATTACTTTGTCTGTAGTAGGTTTATGTACAGAAGCAGCAGAGGGTATAGAAAAACAAGAGTCAGACACACTCTCTAGATCACAAAATGCTACGTTAGTTTTAGTATCTTGATATTTTGGCCATATTGTTAACAGTTAGACGTGTATCTGTTTTCGAACTTGGTTATCAAAGCAATAATGCAGGTGTGTCATCTACTGTTTTAGGCAAGAGTGTGTCTCCATGGAGGAAAACCCTCAGGTCTTTTTCTGCTGCTGCGAGGGTAACTACTGCAATGAACGATTCACCCACCTTCCTGACATGATTGGCATTGGCAACCGAGGTGAGCTGCAAATGCATCCCACATATAGTACAAGCAAAAAATAGGTCTTAGCTTTTCCCCTCAGATTAGTGTGAGTGATGCTTAGCCTTGCATCTAGTATTAAAAAACGGCATGCATATCACATTAGGACCAAAACACGGATGCATTTTGTGTTTTTTCCTTTTGAAATATTACAAAATGATGCCCTGTTAGGTATGCGGATGAGAGGCATTGTCAAAGAAATCTGCCTTCTTGACACTGTAGTTTTTAAAATGCCATGTCAACATGAGACTCAAAACTATCACGTTAACATAATTTATGTGTTATATAATAATAAAATTATCAAGTACACTGAGGTCATTTGCACTTTATGTATGTGGTATTGCAGCATTCAGTACCTTTTTTTTATTTGCATAGTCCAATACTGATTTTCAGCTCACTAGAAGGTGACAAAATGTAGACTTTAAACACACCGTCATGTGCCTATTTGTTGCATTTTTACAGACTGTGTAGTTTTTCAGTCAGTAAGGGTCAAGATTGGACAATCTAGATAAAATGTTACCCTTCACTTTTAAAATCGGGTCTCACAGTCCGTGAGGGACGCTGCTAATAACCTACAAGTCATAAAGCTGACACACTGTAATTATTCTGTTCCTCCTTGACAGTGAAAATCCGGCCTCCACCCCGAGTGCCGTCCCTGCTCAACGTGCTGGTGTACTCCCTGCTGCCTCTCTGCGTGCTGTCCCTGGCCCTCGTTCTGGCCTTGTGGATGTATCGCCACCGCAAACCTCCCTACGGCCATGTAGACCTCAGCGAGGTGAGAGAAGCTATTCCATATTTAGTGGTAATCTGTGACATCTGTGGCTCTTTAATTTCTGTTGACAGAGTTTGAGTTTCTATACTGCTTGTCAACCATACTGCTAATCCTAATTGACAAGTTCTTCTGTTAAACTCCTGTAATATTTTGTAGTAAGGGCAAGAGAAGTGCTAACATCTTTGAGAGAGATTTAGCAGAATAACAAGACTTAACTGGTTTTCCTGTCTGTTATTCAGGATCCTGGACCAGCACCTCCTTCCCCGTTGGTGGGTCTGAAACCACTGCAGCTCCTGGAAATCAAAGCTAGGGGGCGCTTTGGTTGTGTTTGGAAGGCCCAATTGATGAGCGAATATGTTGCTGTAAAGATCTTCCCTGTTCAGGTATGTCCACAATATTAATTCAAGACGTTTGTATCATTTCTTTATCTTATCGAATGCTGCTTTGTAGATCCAGTTTGTGCCTCTCGTGTATTAGCATTACATTTGAGACACAACAGCAAGTATCCGATTTAAAAAACCCCCCAAAAAAAAACAATATTTATACCGTTTGATGTTTGAAGTCCTCAAAGACTCTTCTAACCACCTAGATAAATAATTATCCCACCTATTGCACAATAAAAAAGATTTTTAACCCTCAAGTGTGCACTATATTGCTTAATCTGACATAAGTCCTTGCTGTTTTTTTGTAAAACACAAGCAAACTATTAACATGTATTTTGTATGAAAAAATAAAATATTGGAAAATAACATCAGTGTATACCAATATAACTGATATTTTTAATTTTATTTTACAAATTGAGAAAGGTGATATGTAATTTCTGGCTGTCCTCTTTGTTAGGAAAAAGAGGTGCAATTAAATCTTTTTTGTCATGCAGTAGACGGAGTAATTTTTCATCCAGATGGTTAATAGAGTCTTTAAGGCTTCTGGAAATGCATTCATAACAACTGTAAGTATTGTTAAAAGAACTTCTGGGTTTTTCAAAGATTACCGGGTTTATAGTTTTTGGAAAAAATCATCAAGACTTAAACACAACTTTCTGGTTTGCGTGTGTTTGTATAGGATAAGCAGTCATGGCAAAACGAGCGGGACATATTTATGACTCCAGGGATGCGACATGAAAACCTCTTGCGTTACATTGCTGCAGAGAAGCACGGAACCAACCTGGAGACGGAGCTGTGGCTTATCACCGAGTTTCATGAGAGGGTGAGTGCACATCTATCTATCTATCTATCTATCCATCTATCCATCCATCCATCCATATAAAATACACACACACACAGCTGGACATTTTCCAATATTGCCAGAGGTGTTTATTTACCTCAACAAAAGAGCAGATTTTATTAAAGAGGATTTTATTACTTATGGCAGGTCTGCAGACCCAGTATACCTTAAAGTGATTGAATTTTGTTGCTTAGATTTATACAGTTTATTTTTAAGCATGTAGTGTAAAGAATAATATAGGCATTTATGTCAAATACTACTAGTGTCAAAAATAGCAATAATTACAGGTGTGCCTGAAATAAAAACTGTATGATTAAACACCTCGAGGCTACCAGAACATCCCTTTCATTGGTCTTCTCATCAAAGGTATTAATATATCAAAACAGGATTAAACAATAATTACCATAACGACAAATGTAGCATTACATTTCAAGGCTAGTCCTCGTAGCACCTTCTATCCAGGGCTGAGGTACAAACATATTTAGTTAGTTATTGTCAGATGTGTCATCTGTTTGGTTAAATGTTTCCATTTCTGTCAGTATTTTTAATGATATTTTAAGCTATATTGTGTGAATTTAAATTCTTCTGGTAATTCTTCCAGACTACGCTATTTTGCTGGCAAATGAAGTGAAACACTGGACCAAAAACAATCTCTTCCAGGGTTGTGGTTGGCTAACTCAATGGACACTGACTCGCAGTAGAGAGCGAAAATGAGGGAAAAAAATAAAAATTTGTGCAGTTATTAATCCTCGCCACTGAATCCTTTGTGTGTTTTGCGTGTGTGCAGGGCTCATTGACAGACCACCTGAAAGGTAACACTGTGACCTGGAGTGAGCTGTGTCACATAGCAGAGACGATGTCCCGTGGCTTGGCCTACCTTCATGAGGACATTCCCAGCTACAAGGGAGAGGGGCCCAAACCCACCATTGCACACAGGTAGGGAAAACATAAACATGTTCCCGACTTTCCTGAACCTCCAAACACTAAAAGCCAGACTATGTTTGATTTTTGACATCTATATAATTACAGCATTGTAACAGATTTGAAATTAATTTCTCAGGGACTTCAAGAGTAAGAATGTGATGCTACGTGATGATCTGACTGCAGTCATTGGAGACTTTGGGCTTGCTGTACGATTTGAACCAGGAAAACCTCCAGGAGATACTCATGGCCAGGTATTGAATCACTTCACTATCGTTTTTTATTTCCACATTGTCACTCTAAAGCAAGTCTGAGCAATTGTCACCTGATTTCTCTGAAATGTTCACATAGGCTTTATACCGTTGTTGCAATTTATAGGTTCTCTAGTAAATATTGTCTTGTAAGAGGTGAATATTCATGGAGTCAAGTGCTGTGTTTCTTATTCATTGCAGTTAATTTAATTTGTAGAGTTTTTTTTTATTTTGACATTAAATTATATGTTTCTGTTGACCCATCAAAAAGTCCAAGTGTGTTGTTTTTATAATAAGGAGGAGTTAAGAATAAAGCACATAGAGGCTGTTTCCTATTGTAGGGTTTGACACTGAGATGGTGTTGATAATTAAGTGTTTATTCTGGCTGCAGAGTAACTTGGATACATTTGGTGATTGCTGCTTTGAGTAGAGTCAGTTTACCCAGCTGTGAATAAGGATGTTGTTTGATACTAAAGCATTGTTTTGCATCGCTGTAACTGGCTCATGGTTAGGTACATTAAGTGCCTTTGTGGCCATTGGGTAGAAAGTTTCAAAATCTGTTCAAAAAACCCCACAAACTTCTAGAAATGTTACCAGCCAGCATGACAGCGTGTGAAACCTGGTGGGCTCCAAGTTTGGCCGTTGTTAACACATTTTAAAACACACGCAAGCACATATTAGTTTGATAGCATAAGTGCTCTTCAGAAACCTCATTCATGCACATGCTCAATGAATCCATTGTCCTGCCAGGTGGGTACGAGGCGTTACATGGCTCCAGAGGTGCTGGAGGGAGCCATCAACTTCCAGCGAGACTCCTTTCTGAGGATAGACATGTATGCTATGGGCTTGGTGCTGTGGGAGCTGGTGTCTCGCTACTCAGAGACCGACGGTGAGTCAAACAGTGCAGGAATGCTGCTTCGCCCACAGGTGAAAGGTCACTGTGCATCAGACTGACCTAATAAACAAAGGATTAGTTTTCGTTTCGTCTGGGAAAGCCAGCCGATCTAGGTTAAAGGTGTAATGTGGGCGGTTACTTTTTAAATAGAGAGCAAGTTTCGGATTTTCAAAATCCAATTATTGCACTGTTTACTTGACTTGATCTCCGTTTAATGCTTTCCATCCTGTGGCCTTACTGCCCCTCTTCAGGTACAGTTGGCGATTACATGCTGCCGTTTGAGGATGAAATAGGCCAGCATCCCTCCCTGGAGGATCTGCAGGATGTGGTCGTGCACAAGAAGATGCGCCCAGTCATCAAGGACTGCTGGCTCAAACATCCTGTGAGTAACAGTGGAAGAATATCACCCGCAGTTTCAATAGCAGTACCAGGATGTCATGTATCCATTTTTCCAGTGAATACAGCTCAATCATCATCTGAGGTCATAGTTCTCTGGATTAGTTTTGCGTTTTGTTCTGAAACTTCTGTCAGTTATGTCTACAGCTTTAGGCCACAGAAGTGAGGGATTTCTGTCCTATGAAATAGATTTTAATTTAATGTTTGGGTTTACAACATATGCACAAAAAGAACTGCCCTGCAGACTTACTAACTTCTGGTTTGGGGCTACAGGGTCTGAGCCAGATGTGCGAGACCATCGAAGAATGCTGGGACCATGACGCAGAGGCGCGATTGTCAGCAGGTTGCGTCGAGGAGCGCATCGGCCAGATCGCCAGGATGATCAGCAGCACTACCTCAGACGGCCCCGTCTCCATTGTGACGTCTCTCACCAACGAGGACCTACCTCCCAAAGAGTCCAGCACCTGAACCGGTGACATCCTTCACCTGAGCTCCTGACTTTTTATTTTTCAAATCCAAACTCAGCGGATCTCCGTGAATATTTAAAAGCATTAAAAAAAAAAAACAATTAGCAATTTGAATGCAGCTGCTATTTTATCCCAATACTGGTATTTTCCCCCCCTGTTTTAATGTTTTTGGTGTTTTTAAAGTCAGATCTTACTAACACATCCATCTGCTGTAGTTTTAAAGTAGTAATAAGTTATGCGATGGGCACATCTGATAACACACATGTCAAATCTTAAATTGTGTCATTACCTCATGTATTTCTTTTGTGTTAGTCTGTTTTTATTACCTCACAAGTTGTTATCTTTGTCGTTTTCCTGTCTTGGTCATGATCGTCTGCGGCCAAATGAAATGAACCTTTTGCTCCAAACCTCGGACGATGCGCTGCACACCTCGGAGGAACCGTTTTGAGACTGTTAGACAAAATATATTCATCTTCCTCAGGGGTCGAAGCTTCTCGATTTTTAATCTTGTGTGCTCCCTTATTTTAAACCTGTGAATGCCTCTGAATGAAAAGATAAAAAAAAATCAGAGCTCAGCTGTTTTATCGCAAGGGAGGAGTTAAAATTGGAGCTAAGCAGTTGTATTGGACATTTTGGACTTTTTGAAGATTTGGGACAAGTGTCTCATCCCCGGGGAACTACCTCTCAGGTATCCAGTAGGCTTCTTTGGAACACTTTCTCTAAGTTGAGAGCCAAGCTATCCAGCTAGCTATCATGGACATATTCCTGGAATTTTTTTTGTTTTTTAATTGTAGAAATTCTCCTTTAGTTACTCCTTTGCCAGTGCCAGGGGCATTGACGGATGCTGCCTGGAGTTGCAATGTTACACATTCTTGATTTTAACTGTCTGCTTGAGTGTGTGTGTGTGTGTGTGTGTGTGTGTGTGTGTGTGTGAGAGAGAGAGAGAGAGAATTTGAAGACTAAATGATGTGAGATAGAGAGCGTATTTTTAAAGTAAGAACCATGTACGGATAGTTGGGGTTTATCCTTGCGAGGGCCATACTTGAGTAAGCAACATGTCTGTTTTTAATTTTCATGGGTGTTTGTTCAATCGACTCAGTCGGACACCAGTCCCCAGATACCTCAGTCACTGTACATCATGCAAGGAGAGCTCAAATGGTTGCCTTTGTCTCAAATGCAATGCCATAGTTGTACCATAACATGAATACCATACATTGAATGTCCGTTATGCTGCTGTGACTATTCCAGGATACTCAAGGATTTGTAGATGTACATGTATTCTTTGTTAATATAATGCTAATGATATTATGTGAGGCTAATATTTTGTTTTTGTGTTTTTTGGCCGGGTAAGCCCTCAGCTGCTTACTCCTCCAGACTGACCTCAGATATTCTGACAAGTACCTCAGGCTTTTTCTACATGTATATGAAGTTGTGTTATGTATTTTATTGTGTTTTAGTAGATATTTTATTGCCGATTGGGCCTCGTTGTGGAGATTTTTTTTTTTTTTTTTTTCAAATAGAGCCTGACCAGTTGTCACGGTGTTAATGCTGTACAAACCTAAAAGAAGAGAGGCAAATTCTTGTAAATAGACCTGTACACATAGTTGCCGAACACTGATCTGATTTTTAAAAATACAAAGTCAGGGCAGTACTGTTCTCATTTCACAGAAACAGAAAGGGATTTCTCAGTTCCACCTCTACATATTTAAAGTCATTTTGACAACTAGCCCTGTGATTTTTATTTTGTGTGTGTGTGTGTGTATATACTAAATGTACAGTATATATATATATATATATATCCTTTTTTACATTCAGATTTTTCAAGAATGGTGGTTGTGTTACTGATTATTATGAATAATGGTATCAGTTCCTCTGGATCAGAAGCTGTGTAGGTAGCCCTTCCATGAGAAAGCTTAGTGTGTATATCATCAAAAAACAAAAAAATCCCTGATAGTTTGGTGCTGGCGGCTTCTGTGATTGGCCACTCACTGGAAATGCCAGTTTGAACAGTATTACCTCAATATTAACCCGATCATGTGATGTTCAGACTTGTTCAGTGATAGTTTAGCCACGTTGGACAACACACAGGCTCATCTGTTGTGCTTTGATTAGTGCTGTGCAAAGATGGTGATTTTAACAGTGGTCTGTAACGCTTGCTCCTGTGCAGTTTTGGTGAAGAACGTGTGGGGGAAAAAACCCATCAATCAATACAGAACAATGTTTTTCGTCTTTGGAAATCATCAATGTGTCTATAACCACATGATTGATTGATTGATTGATTAATAATGCAGCCCCATTACGATTCATGTAAACAGTCGCATGTGCGTGGTCCAAGGGTCTAGCAATATTTATTATACAGCAATAGTCACTAGAATATCATAGTTTAAGTAATTAAACTCTGCTGTGACTTAATAGTTGTCTTCTTTGGATCGATGAAGTACATCTCATCACACCTGGATCATGTTCTGATAAGGACGCATGTCCAAGCCTACTGAAAAATTCTGTGGGTTGAGTTTTTGTGCGTGAGCTGAACGTGACCCAGGTGCTTTCACGTATTGTGCCAGAAAAACAACGATCACGAAGGAAAATCTGCCGTGATCGGTTGTTACCTCCAAATGCTGTTTTACACCCAGCTCTTTGAACAGAAAAAACAGTTACCTCATGCAGTACCTCGTTAGTTAACACTAACATGGAGTCAGTCTCATCTTCAAAAAAAAGGAAAAAAATATCAATTATTGTGTATATATTTACTTGACAAATGTAAAAGGTTTCTTTCAATGTGTGAATCCTGTGAAAGCAAAATCCTTTTTTTATTTACAGTCAACATATTGTTCATTTCTCATAGTGTGAATGGATGTTTGACTGAATCCTGTGACCTTCCCTGTTTATGTGAACTTTGGGTGCGTGTGTGTGTGTGTGTGTTTGTTTCACTAAAACAGTATGAATGGCAACTTTATCTGTAAGTTGAAATGCTTAGAAATATAAACTAGATGAGAATACATCCATCTTTTTGTATATTAAAATAAAGACCAACACTGATTAACCATGTAAATTGAAATCTTTGCTTTTTTCAGTTCACATCTCTTTCATCATGTTTACATACTCTTACATGACACATCACCTCAACATAATACAAAAACAAGTTCCAATTAATAAAACCAAAAAGGCAGTTGGTAGTTTGGTAAAGCATCTAGCAGTTAAATTTCAAAAAGCTTTTTAAGAATCTAAATAATGCCATTAGAAAGACTTGAATTAGAATGCTTTATTGTTTTTGTAATGCAAAGCTTCTGTAAAAGAGCGTTTTGTTTTTGTTCTGTATAAAATTATGTTTATATCCAACATCTCCAAACTATACCCTATCAGGGTCTGTAACATTCTGTAAGTGTTCAATGGTTACATATGAACACTAGATGGCAGCAGTGGTGCCAGTAGTTTGATTAGTTTTTTTTATTTTGTCTGGGACAATACCATTCATCAAAACTGTAAATGAACCAGAGTAATGAGGCTAATTATTGATTTCCTCTGCCTAGACATGGAAAGAGAACCTTAATATCTATTAAAAATGTAGTCTAGCAGTATTTTTGATCCAAATAGCATATTACATTTTCTTTCATTCCTTTAACCATGTGCTTAATCTTTCATGATGATCTGATCTTTTCTATTCTATTCTAATTAGTAGTGATATTATTTCTTGTCCTTGGGTCTGATATAGGATCTAAATTTGTTGTTAAGGCTTGTGCTCCGAAAACATCACAATTTATTTATTGCAGAACAGGAACAGAACAAGTGCAGTCCATACATCCAAGGTGTGCCCATATAAATGATATAATTAATGCGTCAAAGGTAATATAATGATACTACTATTACCAATACTACTACTACTAATAATAATAATAATAATAATAAGAATCAATAATGATTAATAACAATACTACTACTACTACTACTAATAAAGTAACATTTTGACCAGTTGACCTTACTTGGTACTCGAGGCTTGTTTTTAACTCCTTAGCATACCTTTCAGTGCTCTTTGTATGTCAAATAATTCCGCCACTGAAAAACAAATTCCAAGTTGAAAAAAACGTCATAATTTAGCAATTTGGACAATGTCTGTATATTACACAACTGTATATTAGTACTAAATATTGTTCGAAATAAAATAAAGTCAATATGTTTTTATGCGAGGATACAATTACAAAGATTCTTTATTTGACGCGTCCTCTTAAATTTAACATATATTCAATAAAAATGCAATACACTATCTCGGCAAGTTAATGTAAAACTAATCCAGTTCAATCGGTTGCAAAATCGTCCGCCAGTACCTGAAGGCATCACAGCTCCATTCCATTGAGAGGATCTGGCCAATCAAAACGCGTCTATACCGTCATGTGACAAACCAACAGACTAGTAAATTACGTTTGACTTGAGAGCTGCTGATTGTAGGCTACTTTTCGATGTACAGTCAGTCAAAGCGGACAAGTTTCAGCTGTTGTTGGAGTTTGTTTTTTTCTAACGGAAATACTCTTGGGTTTTCATAGGCTCCATTGAGCAAAGTTTTGTCCTGGGCATTATGTCAGTAAACTGCCAAGCAGGTGAGTTAAAACAGCGTTTTTTGGCTGTGCCAGCAAAGCAGTTTATGACCCGGGTCGACTGTTTTTACCGGGACAGCAGCATCACTTTTCATTGTAAACTGCCCGGAAAAAGAAATGTTGAGGTCGCATTGTTTTTGATGTTGTTGGAGTTTTGTAACTACCTCTCGTGATTGTACTTCGTTTTGTTCTTTTAAATGTGTTATTTTCATTAGTATTTTCTTCGTATTCTAATGTGAGGAAGTGCCTTTATGTATTGACAGATAACGTTACTTTACAAACAAGCTAGCTAACGTTAACAGCAACACGTTGCTCAACGTTACAACCAACGGTTAAATGTTAACGTAAAAAGTACAGTCAATCCTATTGTGACACAAAAGAAAACATTTAAAGACATTAAATTACTTTAATGGCAGACAAAAATTACCATAAAATACGTTGCCGTAAACTCTAAGTTAAACTTAGTGTCACAAACATGAATAACTGTAAGGATGGTGAGTGAAGTGATTATCTACATGACAAATGGATGTGATTTTTATTTGATTTTTTGTGTATACTTTGGGTCCTCTTGTTTAAGTGGTTACTATACATGTGTAACAGGTCTTGTAACAATTCCGTTATACAGTAGATTAATGAGTTTGGAGAGGAGACCCCCCCCCAGCCACAGACACAATCACACACATCATCTTCACCCATCATTCTCTGTCTTTCAGCCATCCAGGGAACAGGGCAGCGTGGTGAGTTCAGGGGCTAGCTGGCCTGCTGTAAAGCGTGGCAGCTGGAGTGGTTGCTGGGATGCTACGGAAGAGCAGCAGCAGCAGCAGCGGTGGTGGTGGTGGGACTAAGCACGCCCAGGGTCTGCCTGGACACCTCTCCAAGCCACACACAGGATCTTTGTCAGCCGGATCCACCAAGACCTGGGGTATGGGCCCCAGCTCAAAGAACCCCAATCCCCTGAGCAGCATGGGGCTTACATCTCACCTGGTGGGGGCACCAGGAGTGGATCCAGAGTATGTAATGCAGCTGGTGAATGATGTACGGTGGTTCGCTGATGCGTTGCTCAGCCTCAAGGAGGCTATCCAGTGTAAAGGTGAGTTCAGGGGGAGCTGGAATGCGGAGGTGTTTGTGCAGGTACCGTGGAGATCAGGGAAGTGGAATGTTGTAAAATGACATAGTTGAAGAAAGAAAACCCATCTTCGGATACGTGTTACCACTAATCAGTGTTGCGTGTTCAGTGCATTCCGTGGATTATATTCTGATCAAGTGCTCTAATTACATTTTTTTGTGTGTGTCACTTTCCACTCGCCCACTTCTACTTCAGTTGAAATTTCTTATTATCCTAGATAGACTTTCAACAAACCCCAGATAGTGGTGGGGAATGTGTTGCATTCAGGGGATGGTTGAGAGAGTAACAGCCATAGCATGAGTAAGTCCTTTACTTAAAATCAAACATGTCTATTAGCTGCATTGCCTTCTGGTCTAAAGAGGCTACTGTCTATAGAGAACATAACTTTACTATCATGGATTTCTCCTTGTGTAATTGCTGACCACTTGTCTAGAAAGGAACCCTTGCTCTTTGAACTGGAGCACTGACATTAAAGCCTGATGTTTACCAATGATGCTATAGATAGCTAAACGTATCTGCCAGCAAATCCATTCTAGATACACTAGGAATGTATTGAAAAAAATGTCGTGTTGTCTTTGTTTGGCCAGTTGTCCACAGGAATCACATTTACTAAAGTGTAAACACACCCACAGCTTTTTAAACAGTGTTACAGTGAACATTTTTCTTTGACTCATAGGTAGTATATCACACCAACACTGTTCCTGTTCTGCTTTTGGATTAAATGTCCAGGAAGGCTCTGTGTGTTTTTGTGAATTTACAGATAAATTACTAAAGCCCAAAGTTTGCCATCACGACAGACAGCCAGAACCACCTGTGGAGTGTCAGCTTATAGTGTGATAACAGCCTCACTGTTACTGTAACATGCTGGAGCGCTTGCAGTGTTGCTAATGTGTTAACACCCACACACTGCTGCTACACACACAAGCACAGCAGACACCAGAGCAGACATAGGTTACTTATTTTCTTTCTGTTCTTCTTGGTTTTGATTGCTTTAGTTTGCTCTTGTTTGCTGACACACACAAACACTCTACCCACACAAACTCATATAGTGTTTATGTATAGGTTTCACAGTAGCATATATACTCATAGTAACTTACTGTATGTTATATATTATTTTTCATTATTAGTTTATCTGTGTATTTTTGGGGATTTATTAATCATTTACTCTATAAATAGTAAAAAAAAAGAAAAAAAAAGGTGAAAATTAAGCATCTTGAATTCCCACAGCCCAAAGTGACATCATGAAATTGCTTGTTTTGTCTAGTTGAAAATCTAAATATTTTTAATTTACTTAGCAATTAATCAACTAATCATTTGAGCACTAATGCTATATGTATAATAGCAATATATGCTATCCCGTCAGTGTGAGCAGACCTCTGATTTAGCTTTTTGGTGTCATTTTTACTATAGTTGTTCCATTGACAAACAAATTTCCTTCTGTGGAATCAATAAGATGAGACTGCCAATATATTACAACCATTACTACTCCTACTGTTCTGCTAGACACATACCCACACCCACATACCCTCATGCTGGGGTCCAACTGCAGGTCTAGCAGTGGGAGTGAGTTGTTTAGCCATTCCTCTGGCTGGAGGAGTGAGGCCTCTGTGAGTGAGCCTTGGCTTGCATCGAGTGTTGCTCTGAGCCATTACAAAAACATTTGGGATATTTGCCTCCCCGTTAACAACGGCTGTTATTCAGCAGGTGGGGATGAAATCATACCATATGACCCTATAATGTCATTCAACTATTTGTCATTTCAATTATTGGTTTATTTTTGTTATTCTTTTCTCGAAGACACTGACACAACTGGTTTGGTGGAAGATGCTGCAAGTATAATGTGGTTTGCTGTCAAAAGTAAACATTGTGCTATTTTCCTTACTAATTGGTGTGGAGAGTGGTGGTGGAAGATAGGCACACTTTAAATCCAATGCATTTTGTCAACAGTCCTCCTAGTTTTAAATACACATTGTGATGAGACTGCCAATATAACATCAGACCAATTAAAATTTGATTTAGAGACTGACAGTTTTGAGCTGTCTTAACTTTTCAAGGAGTTTCCAGTAGCCCCATATACTGTACATCCAAGTATTGTTAGTGATCATTCTGGCTCCTGTTTGCTGGAACAATCCTGGCAGCTGTCTCTGACGCTAATTATCACCGTTGAATGTTTTTTCTTGAGTTTTTTATGACCAGGTTCACATGCCCTCCATGTTCAAAGACACAGGTATTTATAGCCTTATAGAAAATACGCCAATAACCTCAATGTTATTAAGCGTTTGCTTAATTTAAGTAATTTAAGTAAAAAAAACTTTTTTGCGGTACCTTATGACATTCTACATAATGGTGATTTGATAATCTTAACCTATCTCAGTATGTCTACATCTTGTCCAGTGTGTGTATGTGTTTACATCCATAATTGGATTGGATTAATGAGTGTTTTTGTCTAAGGGGTCAGGGAGGTTACACAGTCTGGAAAAAGCAACAGTCAAAAGTCTGTTTTCTACTGATTTAAAACACGCTATGTCTCTATTTGGTAATCTCACCTGTATGTTAGGAGTTTAAAACAATGTTCATTATAATACCACAGTATTGTGGTATTATCCATAACAGACTATTGCATGGTCTATATTACTAACTTTCTAGAGGCAAGGCAAGTTTATTTGTATAGCACATTTCAGCAACAAGGCAATTCAAAGTGCTTTACATAAAACATAAAGTCAACATAGGGCAAAAGGGATTAAGGGGGATTTTTAAAGTGTAAAGTAAAAATTCAAAATAATTCAACTTGAATTGAACACACATGAAGAATGGTTCTTTCTTTCAAAAATGTAAGGCGATTATACAATTAGGTGTATAAGAATTTTTGTTACATTTTCATTAAAAAGCTGTACTTTTACATAACTGACCATCAGCATGGTTGTACCTCCTTATTAATTGAGCTGTATTTCCTTAAAAATAAAAAGCTAAACTGAGTTAAGACAGGGTTACACTTTGCTACATCTCTGCCCATAGTGTTGTTGTGTGATTAGCAGCATGTGTCTTTTTGCTTGAAAAGATAAACAGCCGGACAGCAACAGATCTCCATGTATTTGAGGAAAGCTGCAGGAACATGGTAGTGAGGGACATGGGGAGGAGGTTAGCGAGGCACATGCCAGCTCTCGTGTTATTCTTTTCATATTTGTAAAGGTCTGTCTCGAGTACTGTGTGAAACTGACACAATGCTTTTTTTGCTGACAGGCATGCACCCTGTTGTGATCTGGCAGGTTTGTATTCCCATTGCAGAGAGGCAGGTTTGTGTGTGTGTCGTAGCTCCTTATACAGAGAAAACTGAGAGTTTGGAAGATGCTTATTTTTCCTCTCAGGTCACCCGCCAGTTTTTAGCTGGAAGCACATGCACGCAGCATATTTGATTGTTGGAAACCCACAGGGGAACCCCATCAGTGACTGTAAGCTTGAGTTAGTTAACTAGACCCACCATATTCATACCCATGACTTCACACTTCCTCAGGGTCAGATTGTTGTGTAGATTTACACTTTCTCTCATAAATGGTCCCTCAATCACAGTGCTTGCTTGCTTATTTCCCAACAATAGTCAAGCTTTTGAAGAAGCAACCCAAGAAAAGAATGTGAGGCTATATGAAGTTTGACTGAATAGGTAACCCCTGTCTCCATCCCAAGCTTAACCTCTCTGCATCATACTCAGAATTTGATTTGAATGTTTAACCATAACATTTCCGTTAAATTGACCCAAAATGGTAAATAACAAATTGTTAACATGTAATTTTGTCAACGGGTAGTTTAGCATAAATCATCATCATTGTCTTGAAAGGAAGGGGCAGACAGAACAGACAAACAACAGGACTTTGGCTATGAGTATACAGCTTGTAGTCACAAAATGGACCTTAAACACTTTCCAGTTCCCCCAAATGTCTACTGTCAAAAAATGAACGCAATCATATAATATCGTAGAAAAGGTTTCAGTCGTAGTCATCTGGACACTGTTTTCAGAATCAAGACGTTTCGGCTCCCATCCGGAAGTCATTCTCAATTGTGAATGACTTCCGGATGGGAGCCGAAACGTCTTGATTCTGAAAACAGTGTCCAGATGACTACGACTGAAACCTTTTCTACGATAGAACACTCCTGGACGAATGAGGGACTACACCGCAATCATATAATGGTGCATCGAACCACTCAGTAAATTATTGTGGCATCAGTATGTAATTGTTGCTAACAGTGAAGTCATACTTATTATTGGTGGAATATGTCCATAATGTTTTGCTCTTAACTCAAGTCACACACATTGTGGCTTAAATTCCCCTGATGCCAACATTACAAGCATAATAGTATTTAATAAGCATTTAATAGTAATAGTACAGGGCTTGTAATTGTAAAGCATTTCAGGGCCAATATAGTAAAAGAGAAATGCAATAAAAACGTCTTGAAAATGAAAATGATATTTTCTTCATTCTGAAATTTTCATTTTAGCCTGCATTGCTTTGCAGAAGACAGCTTTGTTAATGGTTTAAATCAGGATGAAAAAGGAGTCCTCTACACACAGCCGAGCTGCTGTCCCCCTCCCATCCCCCCACTCTCCTGCATACTCTGCATTCCTTTAGAACAAATGTTCACTTGTAGCCATAGTGCCTTCAATAGACTAATGGTAGGTGTGAGTCAGATTGACTATAAAAAGTCTCCTAAAAATAATTCCGCTTAGATTTGTGGTCATAAATACAACTCACAAGAGGCTATTTAGTCAATGTTGTCTTTCATTTCAAATTTTCAGATTGGGAAAAGTGAAAAATGAATACCTATTTTTTTTTTATAGAATCCAAGGGAAATATCTTAGGGCAACAGTTGCAGTCATTGTAACATGCCAATATATTTTATAGAGTATATGAACTGACTGACTGAGGGAATCACAACCTGTGTGTGGCAGCCATCTGAACTATGCAGGACAAAACTGTTACTTACAATTTGATCTTTTACTTTGTCAACTATGAAGAGTCATTTTGCAAAATGCTACATATGCGATATACTAAGCACAAGCCCTGTTTCTTCATCATTTTACATCCTTGTTTTGCCTTTTTTTTTTTTGGTGACCACACAGGAACATAACAACTGTAAATGTCACTTAGAAATGTCTCCTTTTTTTCTTCTTCTTCTTCTTTTTTTTTTTTTACAAATGTGAAACAAAACCATATGTGGTTTCCCCTCATTATCAAGCCAAAAAAGTTTAGGAAT
Organism: Siniperca chuatsi; assembly: GCF_020085105.1. Classification (NCBI taxonomy): domain Eukaryota; kingdom Metazoa; phylum Chordata; class Actinopteri; order Centrarchiformes; family Sinipercidae; genus Siniperca; species Siniperca chuatsi. Next base: position 8,416,518 of record NC_058054.1, read on the forward strand.
GTGTGTTGAGAAATGTGTGGATAGTGTACAGGCCAACAGGATGAGGTTTTAACTTTAAATGCCTTTTGTTACGACAACAGATAGCCATCAAGACACTGTTTGAAATTCTATTTCCTTGAATGTTCCTTTGCTCAAGAGAGTCAGGGTTACTTATTTTAGCCTTTAAGCCTCAGGTGGAACAGAAAACTAAAGTGTTTCACAACAGCTCTTTTACAGTTCCACTTCAGGGCAGAACAAACATCTCACAGCATAGCTGAGGAGCATGAGGTTGAGAGTTTATTTACCACAGATAAACTATGGAACATGTTACCTCTCACTATGCTACTACAGAAAATGTTTTTCATACAATGTAGTGCTGTGTGAGAAGAAGCATTAAGTGTCTTTAAATGAGGAGGAATATGTCTAGCTGACTCACAAGTCCTTGTTCAAATATGAAAACTGGCATTTTTCAACTGCTGGTGTCATCATGACACTGATAAGATCCGGCTGCACGTCAGTTAAACTGCACTGTTCTGTGTTTCACAGTACCAGTCTGTAACTGTGTTGTCAGAAGACCAGACTTTTTTGAGCAGTCTATGATAATATGTTCAGAAAGTATTTGGTTGTCTCTTACAAGGGCTTGTTTACCTTTCTACTGATCATAACAAAGTTGTTTATTCATGGACTTGTTTTTCTTTTGGCTCAAAAAGGTTTGTATTGATTTGTTTGAAATGTTTAGTTTTGTGGGGTCAATTGAAAATGATAAAAGTTACCTTTAGTAGGCTTATTAGAGTAAATGCTGGCATTATGTTCCTTCTATCTTTTCTTGTAGAATTTTTTCAAAATTGAACCAGTTTATAACCCTGTTTATAGCCATAAAAGCCACCACCACTCTCTAAAAAACATCCAGCAATAGCTACCACAAATATCTCCCCTTCTCACACAAGTGCCCCTATGCCAACTGAAGTGGCCACTTGCGGGTGGTGCCTTCAATCGAGAGAAAAGCCGAATTCTAGCACATAATGGTTTAATGGCCTGCTGCTCTTAGGAGAAAGAAAGGAGAGATTTGTTGGGCAGTAACTTTCCCCTGTGATGCTGAAGGATGTTTTTGTGCAAGCTTGTGGTTGGGGTGTGTTTCCTGGGGTGGGATTTATGGTTATGGGCTCTGGATGTTTGTGTAGGAGATTGGTCATGGCGAGGGGTGGATTGGCCAGTGGAGCTCCTGATAGCAGGGGGACGTCATTTGGGCCAATTGGGCAGACCTGCTGAAATTTACAGCGGTGGATCAGGCCTGCGCAGAGAGGGAGCTCAGGCTTGTGGAGCTGTTTTGTGAGTCGGACTGTTGTTTGTCTCACCTCTCTGTGTACCTCCTGTGATAGACTGTGTGTTGATTCAAGAATGCAGACTTGTTGTGCACCTGCTGTATAGTCCCCCAAACATGTACTGAAGTGTCAAAGAATTAGCCTGACTGTGAAGCCCAGACCTCACAGAGTGTTGTTCACTAATAGGCTGAAAGCAGGTAGCTGTTTATGGAGTGCCTACTGTTTACTGTCTGTGTGATGTCTGGGGCCTGCTCTGTCTCCTGACAATGCTGTTTGGGGTGGGGGGGGGTGAAATTAGTCTTTGGAGATGGACTCCTGACCAAACAATTCCACCTGTCGCAGATCAGGTTGCAGCTAGCTCAGCAAAGCGAGCAGAGTCTGTTACAGTGAGTATTTAATGTTTTCTGGCCTTGTGGTTTGGGATTGAAGAGACTTGTGGATAATCTGTATATGTTATTAGTCCAGGTTTCTCTGTGGAAAGGACAGAAAGTGGCTGTTTCCATTTGGAGGGGAGCATTTGGGGTGATGACTGAGTCACCAGAGAGAGCAATGTGTCACCATCCTGGAATGAGGTAGTCTGACACACTTCTAAAAGAAAACCTGAAAATCAGGTGTAAATCCGTCACCTTCCAACCTCCCAGAGAAGAGGAAGAGGAAGAGGAGGAGGAGGAGGCAGGATGCTGATGGAGTAATATAGCCTTCTTAGTCTTTCAGTAAAGCCCTACGGCTGTTTCCCAAGCAGAACTGTGTCAGAGCTGCCGAGGCTTGTTTCATGTCGAGCAGATCGCGTGTCCAGACAGGTCAGTTGATTGCCTGTTGTTATCAGTGGGGGGAGTAGAGGTTGTAACCTCTGTCAGGCCACCTGAAGATTTGGATTAGATTGGTCATCCTCTACACCAGACACACAATGATCTTTGTTTGACACAATAGGACCCCCGCACTCAACAAAATAAGGGGGGACATTCATTTAAAAGGCAAATGTTTGAGCCACTGTATTGTGTAAAGTTGAGTCACCTTAAACCTGCTTAAAAGTGGTACTCCAAAGTGGTGTTATAAGTATTTAGTAATTTTTTGGTATGTATAAGTATGAGTATGTGTTTGCTGCATACAGATTGACAGCAGAGAAGTGGATTATTCTGGATGAGTGGTTTGAGAAGTTTCTGTTGACATTTATATCCCTTCGTTTCCTGTGAAAATGTGTCACTAGTGGAATCCATTGTAACCAACATGACTTGAAGCTGCTAACTTTTTACAGCCACCTTTCAAGTCTTCAGATGCTGAATATTGATACATTTTGGGTGTATCACTTTGGTGAACCTGTGCAAAATTATTGGTATTATTTAAAGAACATGTGACTCATCCATATATACTTAATTTTATGGTTTACTTTTAGGAAATCTTTTAGGCTTAAAAATGCAACACGTGGGGACATGCAGATAAACTTTTCGTTATTATATAATGCATTTTAATACTTATATGGACTTTTTCTGTCATTGATTTCATCCTGTCTAGCAGAATGATAAATGTTCAAATGATCATTTCAAAATGATACATAGGCAGCGCAGGTTTTGAAGAGAAGCACCCCAGAAGCAGAGATGTTTTAACCTTAATGGTTTGGTCGTATCATGCATATTTCATTGCAAACTAGAAGGTAAATGACAAATACTAGAGATGTAGGAGGGACAGGGTAATAAATCTAGTGATATGATCTTGTTGTAGTTATTTCATGGAACACGGATGGAAACTTTTCTGAAAGAAAGTAAATATAGAAACCTTTAAACTGCCAAATTAAATTAACAAAGTGTTCTGTGCAGGTCGAGCTAAATCCACCTACCATACTTGTATTTTTAACACTCAGCTGTCAGGAGTTGTGCATCAAAAAAGGGACTAGAGTCATGACTAGCATGATTGTCAGGTACATGTGATGGATCTGCTGCAACATCCCAAGTGAAACTCTGATGTAGAGCTGAAACAATTAGTCAATTAAATGATCAACAGAAAATAAATCATCAGCTGTTTTTAAATAATTTTTATAGCAAAAATGCAGAACATTTGCTTTTTCTTGTCTTGCATTATAGTTAACTGGATATCTTTGGGTTTTGGACTATTGATAACTTTTCAGTGTAATGTTTAAACTACTAGAACTATTTTTTTAATGTTGTTTTATTTTCCTAGAAGGGAGAGAGGTCTTGATCTTGAAAATAAATGAAGCAGGCCGAGAATGAAGCGTGGCTGGGACACCAGCTCATCCCACCACTGTAAAGAAAGACAAGGTAGCCTTGAGCTGCGTTGGCGTTTGCAGGGGGTCCTCCTTTAAACAATATGGCCCAGCTCTATGCCTCAGCGCTGTTATCTCTACCAAAACAATTGCATGGCCCCCACAATCGGCTGCAAATTTCCAGTGCGCTTTTTGATGCCATTGTTGTGACAAAACCACTCACCACTGATTTTTACAAGCTTTCTCTCAGCTGTCTCACGCTGCAGTGAGCACAGAGCCTCTCCCACAGTTCAAAGGGCAACAATGGTGGTGATCAGTATGAGCTGTCACACAAAATTTGACCTTGTTTTGATAACTTTATTCACATTTCTGATTTGTTAAATAGAATTATTTTGTTAGAATTCTTTAATCTGGTTTTTTAGGGTGAAGAATTAACGATGATCTAAGTAGCCTAATTGCGCACAGTCTGTGCTGACATACACACGCACAATGTGGAGGTTAAGCCATGTGCACACTTGTATTTGACAAAAAGGTAATCTATATTTTAACCCTCAGTTTTTTTTATTAAAAAAATGGTTTAAACTAAAAAAAACTTTAAATATTTTTTAACCCCCCAAAGCAGCTCTGCTGTCATTAGTGTAGACATGGTCTTTGTTCTCTGAAGCTGGTGTCTATCATTAATGGAAATTGCTGGCTGCTATTTATTTGTTTGTGCCACTCCATTACAGTGTTTTAACTCTGCACAGTGGAGCATCTTTGGCAGCTGGCAGTGGGTGATAGTAAACAAAGGATAAAGCCAATACCAATGAATTCAAAAGTGCCCTGATTGGCTTCAATTCCAATCTAGCAGATTGGCTCAGGACATCCCTCTGTCATCGTTGCCACAACATCACAGCTATCGTTATTTCCTCACAATTTGTATCCCTTTCGCTTCTCTGAAGACCAGATTAGTCTAATTGAATTCTTTTCTTTTCAGAGGAAAGGGAAATGGGTGATCCTAACTAACATTACTGCTGTGATTCCATAGCAGCATCTTCAGTCATGCTTCGCTTGTGTCATGCTAAGTGAAAATTCTCAGGTGTGCACCCCACTAAGGCTGGCTCTCGTATGCTAATGGACAAACCGCATGTCTTTGATAAGAAAATCTTCAAACACCACTAAGCTAACCAAAAAGACCTTGATGACCACAACTGAGAAGGTTAAAAGGAAGGGGAGGGTGCTTAATGAAGGCCCATTGTCAGTGTCAGTAGGGAGGGGGACCTTAAAGTGTGTGTTGCAGGGTCAGGGTCCTCTCTCGCCAAGCAGGTGAGTCCCCCTCCTCTACTACCTTTTCTCTAATCCTGGGGGGTGGAAGCTAATTTTTGTACCTTTGGAGAGTGTCTTCAAGTCTTCTTTGTGTTGTGTTCTCTAGTAATTCATTGTCAAAATCTTTTCTTGCCTAGTGTCTATATTATTATCTATTTCGCCTATCGTTTTTGTTAAATAGTGTCACAGATGGCCAGGGCTTATGTCTCAGTTGCAGATTATGTCTCTTCTACCATGTTTTACACCAGCCAGCTGAAATAGTGTGTATGTGTATGTGTGTGTGTGTGTGTGTGTTTTGAATAAGGGAGGAGTCAAATGTGTAACACACACAAACACACAGGCTCTCATTTTCACACCCTCTGTCATTTCTTTTAACGTTCCAATTAATTCAGTCTGTCATCTCGCCCTACTGCCTGGTGGGGTGGCCTTGATGAAAAACAGATGACTTTTCTGTTTCCAGCCAGTGTCTGCTTCTTCCAAAACAGTGAGTTAGACATGAACTCACCTATTGTCTGGTGCCAACTTGCAGAGCTTCCACTGATTACCCTGCATCCGAGCAGGAGACAGATTATTATCCTCTCCTGTTGTTTGGACAAGATTCATCGTGTGTCAAGTTTTTCTTTTTGACTTTTATTTTGCCCAAAGAGCTTAATTGTCTGTAAAACACACTGCAACACTGATTTGACAAGTGCTGTAGGAATGCTGTAGAACAGTTGATACAGAGGACCCATACAGTTGTGAAGAAGAGCATTCATGGTCAGTAAAACCCTTGATAAAATACATAAATACATATAAATGGTGTACTACCCTTCACTGCTTTGCCTGGCTCTACAGGAAAAACATGCCTTTCATAGCGCTCATAAGGGGAGCGATGTAATCTGAATGGATTTTGTACATTCTTTTCCTCCTAAAGTATCATCTTCTTAAGCCTCACTAGTAACAGAGAGAAATACAAGATCTTCTTCAGCTTTCTTTTTGCCACTCACACTCTGCTAATTGCTGCAGAAAAAGTATGCTTGCATAACAGCTACCATTGTCACTTCTTAAATTTAATTTCTTCTTTAGTATGAGTGCCCTTTTATTGTTATGCATTTTGCAAATTGTATCCTACACAAACTCAGACTCTGCACCACAGTTGTATTTATTCAGTGCTTAAGCAGTTGAATAAATAAATAAGACATTTAGCTGTCACACTCAACTCCTCCAGGACTCAAATATGTTGACGGATACATCGGCTGTTGCACAGATCAAATCTGTGGCTTTTATGTTAACTGGGACGTTTCTCGAAAGTACAATATTGACTCTGCCTCACTTGTGACCACAAAAGCACAAAAAGCACGTCATCATTTCTGTGTTCATCATCTTCACCTGTCTGAGAATGTTACAGTGGTGATTGAGACAGTGTAATCTGTTTACATAGATACGTGCCTCTTCCGTTGTACATGGTGTCACTCTCTGCCTGGAGGAAGCCAAAAAGAAGTTTCATCACAGTAGTTTTATGCTGCAACAACTGAGTCACTGTCTCTCAACCAGAACCATCTTCCACTTTTCATCTGAAGGCACAACCACGCCCACAGATAAAATATAACAAAACATGTACTGTATTATTTGTCGTGGGGGGAATTGTCTGGATTAGACAACAGATGACAGCGTGTGGAAGTTACGTGTGGAATGCCAAGAATTAATTTGACATTGGCTAACCTGTGACTCAAAATGTGGTATGATGATGGTGACTTTGACTAATAGATGAAACTTTGTGATTGCGTGGTAGTTGGATTTCTGATTTAATGAAGCTTTTGTTAGTCTTGTCAAGGTCTTGATACTTACATGACTTAACCTGGCTGACCTACTTGTGCCTTCTCTTTTTTTCTAGAGAATCTGGAAGATCTTCAGGAGGTGGTGCAGGAGCGTTTGGCAGAGTTACTCCGCGTCCTCAAGGCTGTCATCGGCAAACATCAGACCCTCAACTCGGCAGACATCCTGGGAGTGGCTGGAACAGTCATTGCCAAGGTCAAAGGTCAGTAATTACTCACTAGCATGCATGGGTGCACACAGACATACAGGTAAACACACACAGGTGCCCAGATGATGCTCAGATATCTTGGCATGAAATATCACTGTTGCACTACTGGTTCAGGCATAGTGTGGGAAATAACCTGCAGGAATTTTTTTAACTCTCTGCTTGGTTAGGGTTGGCTTGGAGATTTGTTTTTAAAAGATTGCAGTATTAGAAGTTATTATTCCTTCAGCAACAGATCCGTTTCCCTTCTCCTTAATGAATACAAACAAAAGGAATCTCAACTCATGAATTCAATCTACTGGAAATGTGATTCACTGCAAGGGCATTTCTTCACTTGACTTGCACACAAGAATCTCTACAGCGGAGACTACATGGCTGTAATTTGCATTCCATATTTCAGTGGCTGCAGAGGCCCCTTTGGCAGGCTGCTTGTCAGTCAGGCACATCCACGTTTCTTCATTCTTTTCCCTGTGTTGTGAGGTGTGTGGTTGTCTGACAGCTCACCTGCCCTATCTCAGTATCTGAGTTGTGACCTATTCCTTAAGAATGCACGTCTGCATGTGTAATCCATTGAGTGGTGCTTTGTCAATGTCTAGAATGCAAAAAGGAAACAAAAGAGATCCAGTATTATATCAGCCAAAGGAATTCTTGGCATTGTTGAGACTAACTTTAATGACAGGACAGACTGTAACTTCAGTGACCGGATCAAGAAACGAAACCATGACTAATAACTGAAGGTTTCTATCATTTATACATATTTATAAAGCATGTTTGAAGACGACAGTTTGTATGACACCCAGTAAAACACCTATGATAAGCTAAATGGGTTTCCTTAAATTCCTTAATAGAGTAATACAGTAATAAGTGCAAAACATGACTTTTTGCTAACAGAAATAGTGATGCACCAATCCAATACGCTGAATCAGTATCGACACTCATACTGACTTTATTAAGCGGATTGGGTATCTGCCATGATGTGACCGACCCAGAGTAAATACAGTTTCTTTGTTTTTTCCACTATCACATTCATTCAATTACGGCCACCATATCATTTTTAAGTGCCACAATAATACCTGACCTCATGTTAACTCACATAAAGATTATTTCAATGAGTTCTGTGCAGTGAGGCATACAGATCTTAAATTTGAGAAAAGAGAGCACTTGTATCTGACTGGGACTCAGTATGAGCAGATGCCCTGAGGTGAGGTATCAGAATCGTATTGAGAGAGAAATAGTTGTATTGGTATTGGTGCACTCACTCAATTATTATATTGTATGCTAAAATTGCACAAAATTTGCATTAACACCCATAGAATGATGGTGCTATTGCAGTGCAGCATGCCATTTTTTCTATTTTATAAGGAAAGCCCTGTCATTTAGTCCTGTAGTAAATACTTTAATTGCATATCTAGTTGACAAGTGGAAACTTGGAAATGTGCCTGTCCACAAGGGGGTGCCTCATCAACGCACACCCTGGCCGGACTGTCCCTAATGGCTGGTAGGTAACACAATACTGACATAGTCAGCGAGATAGAGGAGGACTGAAAAGAGGCTGAAAGAGGAATGAATCAGTGAGACGTCAGTGATGAGGACTCAAAGGTTTGGATGATAACAGGCCTTGTGCGCCCTAGTGTCTTCAGAGTGTGTCTTCTCTTCACTCATATTGCTGTTTGATGCTTGGTCATGACACCTGGGGCATTTGGACAGCTGCCAGAATTTACTGGGGGGGGGGAATCTCCTCCCTCCCTCTCCAAACACATGGTTGCCTAACCAGTTTCAAGTGCCATTTACATATAGATGTTATCCACTCAAACAATTCTCCTACTGTTGTTCATCTGACACTGCAGGCAGATTTTAATAAACCTGAAGATGTTAAGAACACGTTCAGCTCCACTCAGCTGTATAATGCGAAGGGTTTCATGCTAGACAGAGACAACTATTGCTGTATTCCATACTTCTTCTCTATTTGTGTGTCATCAACGATATGGTCTTTTCACAGACTCACTGACTCAAACCAGACCCAGACCAAGTTTCTTTTCCTGGTCACATTGTGAGAGAGTGTTCATTTCCCCCTCCTCCTACTAAAAAACTGCAGGGCACTGCAATAAAAGTGTCAACTTCCACAACTTATTGAAATTCTTTCCCTGCTCTCTGTCCGCCTTTGTCTATGGGAGATGCTGGCAGGAATGTATTTGTTTACTGCAAGCAGACTCTAAGCAGATAAACCTATTGTAGATCTATTTAATTCATCTAAGAAAAGCATGTTGTTCAATGATAACGGATGCTCTTTTCTGCATTTAAATACAATTGTTTTTTAGTTTTCTTTAGTTTACCTTACTAATAAAGCTATTATATTTTAGTTTACAGGGGCTAATTGTCCCAGTTATGGCTCAACCATGAGAAAACAATGGCCCCTGTACTTGAATGATGCAGTTTCCATATTTCAATCGTGACAAGGGGGGCTGAGCTCTGGAATCATTGTTATGAGACCCACAGGATGTCCTGAGGAAGAAGTCAGCGCAGAGCTGTACGCTAGCATTCAGGGCCAGGGAGGTGCACGGCAGGGAGGCTTGCACCACTGCGTCTCCTCTCTTCTGGTGTCTTCTGGAACGTGGGGATACCTCCGCAACCCAGGATGCCATGACCCTTCTGTGCTTCGTCATCGGTTGGGAAATTCTAATAACTCAACCACCATTGACATGGTTTGAATTTGCTCTCATGAAGAGAAAATGGAAGCACAAAAGCTAGAAAGCAGTCTGGAAACTGGGACTGTTTAGAGCTTTTTTCCCCAGAAACTGATTCACATTATAGACAATGATGCCAGGTGACAGAGAGAAAAGGTAAGTGTTGTCACGGTTGTCTGTTTTGTTACATGTCACAGAACTCAAGCTGTGTGAGTGTTTCCTGTTGCGGGCTGACAGGAAGTACTCATTTTAGTCAGATTTCACTGCTTGTGTCTTTGGTTCCTCTGATTGCTTTCTGCAAATGTCTTCTTTCTGAGTGAACTGTTTCCTGACAAGGGCAGTTCTGAGCACACATTCTCGAAGATTTGTCTAGCTTCGATGGCCTTACGGTTCTAAACTCGGTGGACGTCTTACTGTCAATAGATCTCAAAGTAAATAATGTGAATGATTGATTGCTTCTTCTGTGCATGATCGACATGGAAGATGGCCTATGGAATTATAACACACTGGAACAAAGCAGGGAAAATTTGGGATTGTTTCTGAATATTCCTTGAATATCCATCCTTGAAGATCTTTGAAGCTGTTCAGAAGAAGACATTTCTGATTTGGTAGGAAGACATGGACTGTACATGTCATTACCTTAGACTACTTCCGATCAGAACGGTTGTGGTTTTTAAGATGTTTTCATAGCCTTTTCTTTAAAACTGTTGACCCTGTGTAACTGCTCAGGACGGTTGACTTTTTGTCTGTCATCAAACACTTACTTGAAACAACTTTTTCCTTTAGGCGATAAACCACTCTCCACAAAAGCCATTTACCTATGGTCTCTATTGCTTATGATTGCAGAAAGAAAACAAAAAAATACAATGCTCTGGGGCAAATTACATACATTTAATCTACATTTAATACATTGTTGTTGGTTTTAAAATTAAATTTAGCTGTTTGTTTCACTTCGATGTCCATGTGTTTATTACCTAGTTGTGTAAATACTTTTGTTTAATGATTGAGTATACATGAGCTGGTTTGTAATTCAATGTTATTTTGGTTCCTGTGTATTTTATCACTCTCCACAGGCATTAACTTCAAGGAAGTGAACCCAGAAAACACAAAAGCTATATTTGGCGAGATACACACATCCATTGACACTTTGGCATTCACATTCGGCAATGTGTGAGTACAATGTTTGTATACCTTTTCAACACCACTAGATTTTTATTACTTTATTGTGTAACATCCAAGAAAAGCAGGGCCGACTTCAGCCAATCTTAAATCTTTAATGAATCTTTCTGTCCTCTGTATATCTGTGTTTTGAATTGTAGATCTGTTTTTTGTTTTTTAATCAGAGGGAACAACAGTATACTTCAGAGTTGCATTTCTCGAAGCCCTTTACTACTGTATAGATTGTAATTTTGACCATATCAAACTTTTGACATACATCTTCATCTTCACATCTACCCTTCAGAGTTTCTGACTTCCTTATGGGAGATGTGGACAGTGGCTCAGGGTTGGGGATCCCCCACACCAGGAGAAGCAGGGTAAGAAACCATCTTTCTTTTCCCAGCTTTGGGCCACCAATTTTTTTTTTTTTTCATAGCTTTGTTTTCAAACATTCAAAAGGGTGCACTTAAAGCAGCAATTTTACCACCCCTCCATTTAAAAAAGCCTCAAAGACTTGCTTTCTGTACTTAATTGGGGTGTTGAAAACCAGCTGCTTCTGATGCCTAACTTTGATTGTATGTCTGCTATTCCTTCTTTATAATCTAAAATGTCTTTTTCACAGTCTTATGACAATCTCTCTGTGGATCCTGAGGAATATCTTTCAGAGAAAAGTGACATTGTGGGTAAGTGTTATTCACATTCCCCCATTTACCTCTGAGCAATGTATGTGTAAAATGAATTCATCCTGAAATGTAATAGCTATTAATGGCTGCTTTACAAAGCATTTAATGGTTGCTTTGTAGCCCAGGGCACCCCGGAGTGTCAGCTTGTGAGTTAGCTGAGTGATTTAGGCTTTGGACTCTTGAATGCCTGAGGTAGACCCGCCTTAAACCTCTGCTTCCACCCCTGTTATTTCTGCTGCTTTTTCATACTAGCTGCTCGTTTTTCCCTCTCTGTCCACATATCTGACATTCCTTGCCTGTTTAGGAGTAGTTCCGTGTGCAATGGGAAACATGGGGTTTGTGTTAAATCAGATGGCGAGTGACTGGGAGAGGTGCATCACAGTGTAACCTGTAAAAAGAAGATCATATTGTTTTCATATCCTCCTACACTGTCAACTTAGCCTTAATGTGTTTTTTCATTTACCTCCTCCCTGTTGGGATAGTAGAAATGAGACACATAAATCCAACACATGACTATTTTGTTGATACCATGTGTTTCGATTCACTTTGTTTAGATATGTGTGTCTCCTCTGCTGACTCTCCAGGCCCAGAGGTGCCGTTGTCACGGGAGGAAGAAGTCGACTTGACCCTGCTGAAGAATGACAGCGGGGTGGAGTCTGCTCTACTCTACGCCAAGGCCTGGTCCAAGTACATCAAAGACCTTCTGGCCTGGATGGAGAAACGACTGGCTATGGGTGAGACATTGAGATTATTGACAGTGCACTGGGTTGCAAATGGAGGGTTACGGCATTAGGGCATTATACTAGACGTTATGGGAAAGGATGTGTTAATTGATAACTTCTGAACTGTGATTTTGTGGTAAAAATTCACCCCATCTTGTGTTGCAGTGCAGTTGAAACGAGACAAAGTCAGTTATCTGTAAATTATATTTGACCCAGGGTTGAAGCAATGTTTTGCAAATAGACCCCCGGGTCATTATAAGTCTTTTGACTGTTAATTGAGTTCAGGAGTGGCAGAACAGTTTGTGGGCTCTTTATAGCCATTTGGTCATGCCGGCAATATGGTCTTTAAGAAGGAAACTCCGCTCAGTCAGTCAGGAATAAGGGCCTCACTCCTTTATACCCAAAGGCAAACTTCATCAAAATGCAGAGATTTTTTTCCCTACACATCATATATCGATTATTATGTTCAGGAATATCAAAATGATTACAGAAAATTAATCGGCAATGGTAAGACATCTGGAATTTCAAAATCAGTCTAATTGTGGATATGCTCTGCTTCTACTATATATGTACAGTATATACACAATATGATATAGTCTATGTATGCTTGCTTATGCTTCAGCTGACTGTATTAACAAGCAAACTATGTAGCTTAACATGCCTGTAGAGGGCTACAACTGAATTGGGATATGTATTTATTGAGAATCTGTATTTATTTTGCAGTCTGAACATAAACCATTTGCCTTACTGTGTGTTACTGTGTAGTGACACCTACTTAGTACTCTTCATTTTGCTCCGTGTAAGATATATGTAATATACTGTACTGTGTAATGTAATAACCAAAATGAGTTCCCATCTCACCTGAAGCTCATGAGTGTGAAATATGTGTTCGTTTGGGGTCCACCATTATGCAATTTGATTAAATACGCTACATACACTTTTATCCAAAAATAGCCAATCATAAGTTGACAGTGATTACAGACATAAATGATTCCTTATCTTTTTGTACAACTATTTTTCTTTCAGATATTGAGTATGCCAAAAATTATGCCAAAATGGCAGAGTCTGTAAAGACACTGGTCAGTCAACAGGTAACAGAATTGCCTTTTTATATAAATATTTGACTTTATTTATAATTTGTAATTAGTATAGAATTGTTACCTCATGTCTTTATTAAAATAAATATTTGTTTGAAATTGTTATTCAGATGTTAATTTCTTTATTTCATTTGTCCAAGGACTACATGCCATTCAGTGATATCTACGTTTCCACATTTAAGAACGACATTGAATACAGACAGCTGCTCATTCAAACTGCAATGGCTCTTCAAACGAATAAATTCGTACAGGTAAGAGTGACAATAGAGAGTAGACTGTAGCCCACATAGAGCACTTGAGTCTGTTACCTTATCTGACTTTAAACCAGTTGGGTGTACTTCAAGCCTTCTGTTGTTGGATTAAATTCAGCCTATGGTGAAATTTGCTCTGACTAGGGGAAAAAGACTGCATGATTGTGCGTCTTGTGCAAAATTTTGTAATCTTAAAGTACGAGGCAAAACATTTTCATCATGAATCCACGTTAAAATCAGTAATTTGTTAATTTTGTTTATCTTTTTTTGTGTCTTGTTATCTGACTTCTCAGGCCTTTTTGGGTCTTGTCATTTCTAGTAAAGATTTCGCACACACCAAATAATTCTAGCAATTTAAGTCAGAAATCCTTCCTGTATTCCTCTATTCATTAGTAACATTCTATAACAGTACTTGCTGATCAGGACACATGCATCTCTGATATAGTTAACATCCTTATATCTTTAATGTAAAGCTTTTGAGAATAAACATATTCAGAAAAAGGACTTTTGAAATTGTGTACCTCAGTGTAATGGTTGACTTTTCTCAGCCTCTTCTGGCCCGTAAGAATGAACTGGACAAGTTGAGGAAAGACATCAAGGACCAGTGGCAGAGGGAGCAAAAGAAAATGGTATGTAATGAGTCCCTGTTTAGATGCATACTATTAGATACACGCTATTAGCTCAATAGCAATGCTGCCTGCCTCCCTTTTTGCATTACAGACAAGGCAGCATTCCAAGGTAAATGTTACAATGTTGTCAGGCAGCCAGAAGATATCAGATATCTAAATGTCAGTATAGTTAAGTTCATGGCATAAAATTCTGTAAAAGCACAAAATGGATTTTAAATTTGCACCATCGGTGTAATATATGAATACGCTTTATGGATGGTATTAAGAAACAAGATGTTGTTTTTTAAACTGTTTAGCTCTTTAGGCAGTGTTTTTTCATGGATTGATAATTTCACTATTTCTCAATGCCCTGGCTGTTTACAAATTTTACTCTGTCATCTCACATCATGCATAGTTAATTGACCACAAAGGCTTGTCTGATTATATTTATGATAACTGTTGCACACCTGTGTCACATTTTAATCATATGGGCGTTTGTGGTTGATCTGTGTGGTTTTGGCAGCAAGAGGCAGATGCAACCTTGCGTAAGGTGCGAGTGCTGAAGGCTCAGAGGAGAGAGGAATACCAAAGAGCCCACTCATCTACCAACCGCTCCCAGGAGGAACAGTCTAATGCTGCCAACAAACAGCTGGAGAAGAAGAGGAGGCTGGAGGAAGAGGCTCTGCAGAAGGTAGCCAGGAGAGAATGGAATAAGATGCAATTAATTGCATCTTATAATGATTCCTAAACATTTTTCAGCCTACTCAGAGCACCTGATGGGTGGGGTTTACCACACCAGGACAATTTATACTGGCATGCCCTTGTGTGCCAGTAGGTACTTTGACATCCTGTTAGGTGGATGAAATTTAGCATTTCATCCACATTCTCACGCTATTCTCTGTATCCATTGTTGTGGTCAGGCGGAGGAGGCCCAGGACCAGTACCAGAGCTGTATGGCTGACGCAGGCGTCAGGAGGATGGATCTGGCCAACACCAAGAGCACCATCCTCACACAGATCCGAGAGATGGTCTTCCAGTGTGACCTCACACTCAAAGCTGTGAGTACATAATATTAGAAGTCAGCTAACAAACCAATGAACTAAGAGAGGAAACTGGATTGTCCAGTACATTTAATTTGGCACTAAACAACAACACTAAATCTGTGTTTTTAATGTTTTCATATGATTTAACAAGATTTAAAGCAGCCCTATATTTAAAATTATAATCAGTTAAGAAACACAAACTGCTTTTTTGTTATAACTCAAAGTCTTCCATAATGTGAATATGCGTCAAATGTAAATATTATTAATATTATTATTAATATTAATAATATTACAACATATTAACATAATAACATATTTCTTAAATTACATGCATTTATAGGCTGACAATATCATACCAATGCTATATAATGACATAACAAGCCATTTGATATTCACTGTTGCTCGAATTGAGTACATATTGTTAAGATTGGAGTAGTTAATCAAATTGTGTCCACAGAATTGAGTATTGAAATACTGAAAGTTGGCACTGAATGCTTGGTCAGGTTCTCAATCTTGATTATTTGCTTAGTTTTTGGATATTTTCAGATTTAAATTGTCATTTTGTTTATAATGATTGGGAAGAATAGAAACTACAGTACATGCAAGAATGTTTGCCTGCCTGTATTTCTGTTTATATGTCTTTTTATCTATTTATAATCACTCGAGTACTCATTTGCCTATTCTTTCATTCATTCAGTCAGTGAGTCATTTGCTTGCTCACTCAATTCATTCAACTTTATTAAATAATCTGTCAATCTTTAGGTGACAGTGAACTGGTTTCAGATGCAGCAAGCACAGACTGTGTCGCTTCCTGCCCACTACCAGGCTCTGAGCGAGAGTGCCAAGTTGTATGAACCAGGTGAATGCTATGCTGAGTTCGTCCGGAACCTCCCCAAACATCTGCCTAAAGAGCGATTGCACTCAGACTCCATCTCCTCTGACAATACCAGGTACCAAGGACTGTGGATGCACCCTAAGGTCGTTTTGAATTAAACTCCAGTTTTAGAGTGTTTCAAAATATCTTTAAGACACTGCTACCCATTTAGAAGTTGTTCATAGCCTAGTTCTTCTTTTAGCAAAGGTAACAGTGAGTCAGACTAGGAGGAAGCGAGAGAGAGAGAGAAAGAATCAAGGAGAGACAGAATGCATGTTGAATTTGTTGCCCTTCCTCAGGAAATATCTGTGGTGCAGGCAGAATGCAGCAGGGGAGATTGTGAGCGTGAGAGTTTGGCTCAGGTTTAGAGCTCTATTTAGATTGTCAAAGCAGTGTCAGAATCAGCTTCCTACAAATACACACTCACTATCACTAAGAAAATAAGCAATGCTGAATAACTTTTTTTTTTTTTTCAATTTCTTAGTACCAAGTTAATGGTAAGATTAATTATGTTGTTTTTGCTTTATTAGGTACAGTAAAGCGTAAATCACATGAGTTGACATTGATTGAAAAATGCCTATGTGGCTTAGAATATAAATTTTGTGCTTGAGACAAGTTTCTAAGTTTCTCATAATAATTCCATTATTATGAGGCTACAAATGTGTTTAGCGTGACATTATAAGTTGTAGTGGTCTGCTTGCTGAGCTAATTTCAATTTCTGTTCCTAATCCTCTCTTTCATTCTTAGTTATGCCTATAGCATGTGCATTTCTTAAAATTCAGTTACAATACAGTAACAAAGTTACTCATAACAAATTTTTTACTTCATGACTTTTATTAACATCTGTTAGCAACTGGGATTTCAAAAACCTTAAGTGGTCTCCAGTACAGCTTAGGTTAGCCTGTAATAGACAGAAACATACACCCTAATACAAGGCATGTTTTTTCCCATGAAATGACTTGGCTAGCTAAATACAGCAGAGATCCTGCAGGTGTGTGTGGTGAAGACGTAATATAATGCACTAAAGTACTCTCAATAATACAGTTGTCAGATACAAATTTGGTTTAACAGATTGAAATGTGTAATGCTTGCTTATTCATAATTACTCTCCAAGTAGTTAAAAATGCTTTGAGTCTTGGTGGTGGGTGTTAGCGAAACAGAAAGTAAAAAGCCAAAAATCCTGGGGAAGTAATGGTTGAGTCATTGGTGTTGATCAACAGTCTTGTCCAGTCCCCACAGATACACACTGTGTAATATAATAAGACTGAGCTTTGGCTCAGTAGACATCTTTCTTACTGGTAAATTCATCAGACATAACCTTAAATGCTGACTTTATTTCCCCAGGTTTGTGTTCAATAAAAGGTCAGTGGGCAGCACTCATTCCTCCCACGGCAACCTGTCACAGGCATCCATCACCTCCGGTGATGTGCTGAGCGGAGATGAAGGCCGGTGTAGTCCCCTACACCGGCCTGCAAAGATAAGCGAGCGGAGGTCCAACAGCAGCACAGACATACAAGGTGCTCACTCAGTTATTAAGGGTACTAATGTGAACTCAAGAGATGATCACAAGCCAAAAAAGGATGGCCTTTGTATTTACAAGTACTATGAATACTTTTACAAAAGTGATAACATACTATTTAGGCACATTGTGACCTATTTTAAGTGTAGCGTCTGCCAGTCATAGATAAAAATAGCACTTTTACAGGCAAACAGATAATTGTTAATTTTGACATCTTGAAGTAAATGTCACATAATGCTTTTTTAAAACATGGATAAACTGGCTGATTCCCAAACCCAAAATAATTGTTGCGTAAGCTTCGACAGCTGAAGCTGTCAGGCTATCTGTGGGTCAGAACAGCCTGTAAACTTGCTTGTATCTTTACATGTGCCTTTCAGGGACTCGCCCTGGTTCTGAGTCATGGAAATTTTCTCTGAACTAAAATCAAAACTGTTTGAGTTGTGTGTTGCTTACTCGTCTGGAAGTCTGGAATATGTGTGTGACCGCTTGTCTCTGAAAATAACTGAAACTGATACTAAGAATATCACTAAATGGCAAGCTGTCATTTAGTTGTATTTCTTTGTTGTTATTATGTGCGTGTGACTGGTGGTCTGTATGTTTTCTTGCAGCGCTGAGAAGCCAGGCCCCGCTGAGAGCCTGGGCCTCCAGTAGTCAGGGCAGCCAGGGCGGGATGTGCAGTGACTCGGAGAGTGCGGGAGGCAGCAGTGAGTCGAGGTCCATGGACTCCCCCACTGCCAGTCCAGGTAAGAGGATTTTATATTAAACCTTTTTTAAAGTTATAACTGATCTTGGTATTTGCACATGGAAATGATGAAAGAATACATGGGACATGGAAAGGAAACATTTATGCAGATGAGATCAAGAAATCTTATTGGAAAAACACCCAAAGAAGATAGTTAGAAGATAAAAACAGAAATGAGAAAATAGCTTCACAACAAAGCTAAAAGAGGATGAAGGCGCTCATGATGTATTTCTATTTATTATAAGTTTAACTTCCTCCTTGTATACCAGTTCCACGTACTACTCATCTCTTAGTGCTTAGCACTTCCCTCTACAGCTGAAACTACTTGCAATTAGTCACTGAACATTTGTTATGTACATATTGATGACCTATATATATATATATATATATAAATAAATACATATGTGCAGGTGACTTCAAACGACGGCTCCCAAGGACTCCCTCCACTGGGACCATGTCTTCTGCTGATGACCTGGATGAGAGAGAGCCACCATCGCCCTCAGACAATGGTAAGATGTGTGTGTGTGTGTATGTTTTGTCTTTATGACTGTGTTTTATGCGTCCCCTTCTCCTCAGGCATATGCATGCTTATGTGTATACCAATTTTGGGCTTGTGTCTGCAGTAACACAGCCAGCCAGTGTGTCCATTTATGTGACAGGGAAGTTAAAGAAGGAAGGGAGAAATAGTGAGAGACTACTGCACATTGTGCTTTTGTATGGGCCTGACTGTGTGGTGGATGTCCCTTACATCAAATGTTTTTACACTGAACGGAGCTGCACAGATGGGGGTCATGTTAGTTTTGGCATATGGCCTCAGCTTACACTTCCTGCATCTATGCTGAGCTGTCCCGGTCAGTGTATACATTTTTATTTTCTCATTGTGAATTGAAGCAGCAGACCAGCTCTGCTCTTCGACCTAATAAAAAAAAAAAAAAAAAAAAATCTGTGAATTGACAAGTAATTGTGTGCTACATTGCATGATCAGGAAGTGAATTTATGCATAAAATATTAGAATAACAGCTCTCTGCCTTTTTATAGCATCTTACAGCATTTTATCCTATGACCATTCAACTAACTTTATATGCCTAGAGGGATTCTGTTGTTTCGTCATGTGATTAAGTGCCCATGACTGTTCTGTTTGTTTTATCTTAATTATCATATCTTAATTTAATTTTTGTTTGTACTTTTTTCACGCTTCTGAATTTTATGAATCTGGGTTTTGAATTAATATAACAACCAGGAAAGAAAAATTACTCCAAGCTATGTAGTGACATGACATCAGCAAAGACTTTTGTAATTGCCCTCACAGAGGTTCAGTTTTTGCTGCCTTGAACTAACATCTGTCGTCCTGCTTATAAGACCTCAGCATGAAGTCACCTGTCTAGTAAGTTCCCTCATCAGTGGCTCTGACTTTCAGGTCTGGCAGAGATGGTGACAGAGACAGCCAGTTCTCCTGGTCCCTTCCGAAATGCTCAGATGTCCAAAGCTGCTCAAACGCATAAGCTGAGAAAACTAAGAGCCCCGTCTAAGTGCAGAGAGTGTGATAGTCTGGTGGTTTTCCACGGAGCTGAGTGTGAGGAGGTACAGTACATATACTCTTACATTAGTGATTATGGTGTTGCATGTTTATATACAGTATAGATTAGCAGGCCATGAAACTTTTTCAGCTACAATGAGTAGCTGTTTCATGATGCATTAGAAATAGAAAATGTAGCAGACATAGCCACTATGTGTTGCCATTTGGCTGCTGACTCGTATTTCAAGATGAAAAATGTTGTGCTAAGACCTGAGACAAAAAAGATACTCAATCAGTTCTTTTATTTGTAAGAAATTGTTTAATCTAAGTATTAATCAATCGGCCATTTCATATTTCTTTATTTAAATGTTTCTGTCTCTTTTCCTTTGCCAGTGCTCCCTGGCCTGCCATAAGAAGTGTCTAGAGACGCTTGCCATCCAGTGTGGCCATAAAAAGCTGCAAGGCAAACTACACCTGTTTGGTATCGATTTTGCCCAAGCAGCAAGGAACAGTCCAGATGGTATCCCTTTTATCATCAAGAAGTGCACGTCTGAGATTGAGAGTCGAGCCCTCAACATCAAGGTAAACTTTTTTTGTACACAGTGGAGTTGTTAATCTTTATCACTTGATATCTTGGATTGTGGTGCTTTTTAAAGACATTTTATTATCTTACCTTTAAATACGATAGTTTGGGTTATGTCTTGGATATGTCATGATTGTCCGTTATAGTAAAAATGTACCAATCCGTGTACTTTTTTTGTTTTTCTCACAGGGGATTTATCGTGTGAATGGTGCCAAATCACGTGTGGAGAAGCTCTGTCAGGCGTTTGAAAATGGGAAGGACTTGGTTGAGCTGTCTGACCTTTCACCTCATGACATCAGCAATGTCCTCAAACTCTACCTGAGACAGGTGGGTCTTAAATTCTTACTGAACAGTAGTTCACCCAACATTAGTGAGTAACTTATAAAAATTGAAAATATTGAAAATATGAATCGATATTGTGGCATGTAGTATTGCACAAGTTAAATTCTTTATTATGAAATGGGTTATTTTAGCAAAGCAGTTGGTCTAAGATGCTTTTACTGTTATTCCTTAATGCCTATTAATTCCACTGCTAAGAACACAAAACACATCACTCTTTCCCTTCTGTGTACAGTTACCAGAGCCATTGATCTTGTATCGATACTACAACGACTTTATTGGCTTGGCCAAAGAATGCCAGAGAGTGATCGTGGAGGAGGCTGACAAACCTCCGAGCACCCAGACAGGAGAGAAAGGCGGGCTGAGCATCCAGCTCAACAGAGTCATTTTCAAGATCAGAGACCTTCTCCACCAGCTACCCACAGCCAACTACAGGACTCTGCGCTACCTTATAGCACACCTAAACAGGTAAGGGTTGTAAACAAACACCCAGAGGTAGTCCATTGTAAGCATTTCTGTCTGTCGCCCTGCACAAAACTACACAAACGTCCTCATAAGACACAATGGGAAACATTGACTTCCCTATAGCACACAGGAAGTAGCACAAAGTACATAAAACTTAATAGCCTGGTTCAGTTGTCTTTTAAATCTGACACCAGCATCAATATTTTTAAATCTAATATTCTGTGCTTATGTCCTTTTCATATTTAAATTGTATGCTTTTCTAGCCTAGAAATGACAAGTATTTGGTCTTTTCAATTGTATTTGCAGGAGTAATTGCAGTGACTTTAAGATCATCACATGACAGAAAAGTGCTTTGGATTGTTAGCAGCTTCTTGAGGCAGGTTGCATTTATTTAGATTGTTGCCACTGAAGCTTGTTCAGTGAAACCTTTACTCACATCTTGCCATGGGAAACACTGGCAAGTGTTGGCCATAAAGGGGAGACTATTGGTCTGCAGTCTGTTTGATTCTGAGTCAATGTACTGTTCCCTGCAACCCAGGTAAAATACTTGAACAATGTCTTTTATAAATTAAACTCATCATCACTCTTTACTACCACAGAGTAACTGAGCAGGCAGAGGAGAACAAGATGACTGCCAGTAACCTGGGCATTATCTTTGGCCCCACACTGGTCAAGCCAAGACAGACAGACGCTGAGGTGTCCCTGTCCTCCCTGGTAGACTACCCCTACCAGGCCCTGATGGTGGAGCTGCTGGTGCGACACTTCCAAACGGTCTTTGACGTATCACTTCTGTCTGGCTCTGACATCACCACAGCTGGCCAGGCGTCCCCCAAACTCACCCCCCAAGAGAAGGCACAGCGGCTCAGCAGACACTCCACCTCCCTGATGGACATCAAAGAGGTGAGGAGGGATTTAAGGGTTGACTGGGCTGCACTGGGCTTGCAGTGGGGGTAACCATCTTGGAACAATGGACGAACACTCTGAAATTGTAACAACAGGATGTTTTCCTGTTCTCGCTGCTCTAGTCGTTTTGGTGTTATAGTGGATGCAATTTTGTTTGATTAGTTATACATTTATAAAGGGAATGAGACATAATCAGTTCCTGTCTTAGATCACCATTTAATCCTCAGTTTTTAAAGGGGAACTCGACCAAGTGTAGACATTACTTGTAATGTCTGATTACAGGTGTTGGGAGGTGAACTACTGCATATGTGAAATAAGTTGTATAAAGCCTTTTGTGGCTTCAGAGGGAGCTGTCTGATAAATTGCCTCAAGTGATCGGTTGTGGTGACCGATGTCTCAATATAGAAGTGAGTTTACCAGACCTCCGTAGCCCACCACTTCTCATCTCTGCTCGAGGCTACATTAGTCGGTACCATCATAACACATCTAAATCTTGAACCGAATTGTGCTTGGTCGAGTAGCATTATGGGTAATGTCAGTGCCAGGTTTTGACAAGGAAGAAGAATGCGCAGAATAAAAAGACGATTTCTCTGATTCTGCTGCATTGAGTTTGATAAACTGTCCATTGTGAGTCCGACAATGTTATAGAAGTGCAATGCTAAAAAAAATGTAGTACTCTTTTAAGAAATATGAAATTAATAATGTAAGTTATCTTATTATGCTATGTAATAATATACAATCACATGTTAGCAAAGCAAAGTTAACTTGACTACTAATTGATATGTGGTGCACAGATTGTAATGCAATTGTTCATTACGTCCCTCCAGAATGCCAAAGTATACAAAAGATACTCCTCAGTAATCCCATCCTCACATATCCTGGATGAGGTTCAGGAGGTCCAGCCAGGAACAGAAGTCTCAGCCCTGGACAGACTCAACGGGATCCAGACACCTAGTGGCGGAGAAGTCCAGAGGTCAACCTTAGTGTTTGGCCGTCCCAGCACCACCATCCCCTCCACCACCACTGTGGCACCAAAGGTCCAACTACGCACCCAGCGCACCAGACATGTGTCTCGGCCAATCAGCATGCCACTGGAACGCCTGCCCACCCCCGTCCAGATCAGCGAGAGGAATAACCGGAACACTGCTGCTAATGTTGACACAAGCTCTGCTGAGCGGGGCCCCGTCTCTGAAACTATACAGGAGATACCAGAGCCAGAAAAGGCTCGCCAAAGTGGCTCATCCAGGGTTAGCACCTACTACATCACTCCTTTCATTGACACACAGACAATGCAGAGGAGAACGTGGGACAGGAAGTACAAGCACTATGATGTTACACCCAGGACTGCTATGATTGTGGCCAACCTGCCATCTGCCAGCTCTGGAGTACAACCCGTAAAAGCCACGACACCTGTCACTGTTAGCCCAGCAGTAACCACTACCACTGTGGTCCCTACCACAAGTAGTGTGAGCACCATATTCTCCAACAACCCCTACGCAGTGTCAGCGAAGCTTGTCTGGACTTCTAAAAGGGAAAATGACACAGATAATTCAGTGAGCGAGTCTAGCAGCTCACCCAACCTTCCGCTAACGCTCAGGGCACCAAGAACTCTGCAGCCTCCTCCTGGAACTTTCTACAAGCCTCCTGTTTCTATTAACAGCAGAGCTAGGACGCTTCCAAACTGGACTACTACTGTTACCACCACCACCACCACCACCACCTCATCGCTCGCCCCCACCAGCCCTGCTGAGGTAGTCACGCCGTCCCCTGTCCTTTCAAGCCCCCCACAGACACGGCTCCAGACACAGGACTCCACTGACAGCGCCATTGACCCCGGGGTCTCGACCTCTGCTACCCTTTCCCCCCCAGTCCCCACCCCCAAGCAGCCCTGACGACCTCAGCCCCAGTGAGTCTAAACCCGTCTACCAAAGACTGCGACCTCGGCGGCTGCAGGAGCTTGAACACAGAGAGGCCCATTTTGTCTGATGCCAAAAAAAACAAACACATTATATCTGTAAATATGAATGTATCTGTGCCATAGTGTATACTGGGGAAAACATTTTTATTATACAAGCTGAGAGAGCGGAGAAAATGTTGTCCTGTGAAAATAAACCATGAAAGTGTTAAAAGTACTAATATATTGTATTTTACATATTCATGTGAAAATGTCAACAGTGGTTGGTCTCCCTAGCATTCAAAACAAAATACTAAGTGTGATGCCAACATTAAATGTGTAGTGTTATGTTTTTAAATAACAAATACATGAATTGTCTATTTTTATGTCAAAGAAAATTTGCCAACCACAAATTGACATCTGTCTGTAAAGAATTGTTTGAATTGAACAGTTAAGTTTATGTCCAATGTTTGATTTGTTACTATTTGTTATTTTATTGTAATCACACAATGCACTTAATGCAGGTTCAAATTCTAATGTTGCCTTTAATGTTAAAGTTTGCTTAATTTTGTATTTTATTCCACAAGCAACAGATGGAGGTATTTTTAACATGAGGTTTTTTAATTTTAGAGTTCAACATTTTTACCTTTAAATTTGTCCATTGTAGCCTGTGATTGGTACATCTTTTCTCAGTATGTAAACCTTATGTATCTGTTTACGTTTTTTATATTCATTCATACATACTGCATGTTTGTCACAGTAATTTTGTCTTATCACATTATTGTGACTATACAGAAGAAAAATGACATGCAACAGTACTTGCTGCAAATTAAAAATGTAGCTTAAACTGTTACTTCTGTTCCAATCAAGTGTATTTTTTTAGATATCTGTTCAGTGCCTCAGAGAACAAGGGTTGTATTTGAAACTTTTTTAAATGTTTTTTAAGCCCTGTAGATGTATGTTTACTTTATGTGTGTTATTAATGATACCCAACAAATCCCTGTGTCCCTTTTTAAATTGCAGCCTATTGTGTATTTCAAACATGTATGCAATCAGGTGTGTGGCTGTACTTGCTGTATTGGACAAACTGGAGAAAGAGACCATGGAATGGTTTCAGATCTAGTACTTAAACTACAGATTATTTTGATTATCTATTCATTTCTCAATTCATTGATTATTTTTTAGTCTATAAAATTACAGAAAATAGTGAAAAAATCAGTCACAAAATCCAAGAGCCCAAGGAGACATCTTCATATTATTTGTTTTGTCTGAGCAATTGCCCCAAACCCAAAGATAATGAATTGCAGTAATATTAAATGCAATAATATTAAACAGAGAAAAGCAGAAAATCTCACATATAAGAATCTGAAAACAGAGAATGTTTGGAGTTTTTGCTTGAAAAATTACTCAAACAATGGATTATCAAAAAAGCTGCCAGTAATTTTCTGCCCATCACCTAATCGTTTCAGCTCTAGTCCGATGTCTGTTCAGTGCCTCAGAGAACCAGGGTTATATTTGAAACTTTTTTGAAATGTCTTTCTGTAGCCCTGTAGACATAAGTTTACTTTATATGTGTCATTTATGCTACATGTGACATTGCATCCTATTGTGTATTTAAACCATGAATCCAGTCAAATTTTTCGCTATAATTTCCTGTATTTGACAAATCAAAGAAAGAGACATTGGAGTTGTGTGACATGGTATACACCAAGCTACCTCAGCCACCAGGATGCCAAAATTTGTACAGGTGTTAAGCCTTGAATTTACCTCAGTTTAATGGTAAACTGTGTCTGTTGTACACACAGTTCACAGCAGGTTCAAGTGGTTTTAAATGTGCTACTGTCAAGGCTTCACATTCTCCCAACCTAATTACCCATGTCACCTGCTCCACCTTGTCGAGCTGCTCAGAGGAGTGAGTCATTTCAGACGTGTGCAACACAAAAACGACAACAAAGGTCTTATCTCTGAGTCTGGTAAGCTCCTATGTAACTAAGTCAAAACTCTGATTTAGGTGTTTAGCTGAAAGACAGACAAGAACTGTGCAGGTAAATTTTACTCATGGACAGTTTGACAAACATTTAGGCTTCTATTGTGATCAAACCTGTAACCCCCCACCACCACCACAGGACAGTCTTTCTCTCCACCAGTATCCCTCCTGTCCTCTCCAGCACATATCCCCCTAATTCTGCCTCAAAATGGATGACTGTTGTCTTTTTTCTGCCTGCCCATGTTGAGCTGGGAGATTAGAGCAATCAGATTAGGAGTGCTGCTGACCTGCAGGCAGAGGAGAGAGAGTGGGCAGCTTGGAGTCATACGGAGCTTGCTTAATGTTTTCCATTACTTCAGCTTGTTTGTGGACCTGATTCTCTAGATGTCGTATGACTTTTATATCATTCCATAAGAGGTAAGGATCAGTTTTGTTCTTTTGTTGACAAAATAGGATGTGCTGTAAGATCGTGTAAGAGCTGACAGGTATATGGTTGCTAATTACTGTTTTCGTTTTTCTAATGCCTAGATTCTAACATAATCTAATGCTGTAAAAACAGATCCTAGTGGATGTTTTTTAAAATTTTTTTACCGTCATGGCTTCTTGTATCAGTTACTTAAACATGCAGCAGTTTTTCAACAATGAGACATGTTTGCCAAAATATTTCTACAGGTTTCTGTCAATCTTGTGCAAGGAACTCCTGTCATGTGTAATTACTGTTTGAGTAATCAGGTGATTTCAGAGAAGTCTGACACAATGATAGCCTTTACTCTCCTGTTTTAGTCTTTGTCCTCTTGTTTTTCTGTGTGTTTATGTTTATGTTCCTGCATCCAGTCAGCCTGCGGTAATCTATTGGACATGTCACTCTGAACAAATTACTCTTCATGTTCGACATTCTCTGCGGTCATCTGCACATAACCTGTTTATGTGATTGATTTATGTCAAGTCAAACACAAAATTAATTTGTCTTTTGGAACAAGTCTGTATGATAGAGTAGGTACAAATTGCATTTATCTATGTAGTAGATGCACTGTTTCACGCGCATACACATACCAACTCATGTTAATATGTTAATGATGGTGTTGGACTATACGTTTTAGTCATTTTAATAATGTAATACCAACTTGTATTTTCCTGTAGAGAAATTCCCTCCTTTTGCCAACATGCATGCACAATAAACCTTAAAGCTGGTAGTTTTTTGCTCAGGAGAACTTCAGCAGGGTGTATGCTTTCCAAGAAGTGGTTTGAAGGATGGTCTTTCCAAGGTTGTAGTCAAGACCACCTTAAACAAATCCAAATCCAATAATAAATGTCTGCATGTCTTAATAATAGTTTTAATGACATTTCCATAGATCAATGGATTGATCTGTAGAAATACCATTACATTTTTCATAAAAGCACAGCAAGTTTTTTGGAGACTGAAAATAGACCAAAACAACAGGTTGACCATGTGGAGTAAAATATATATTAAAATGTTTTAGAAAATAATGCAAAATTCAAGTCAAACACAAAAATCAACTTCAATCCAAGACAAGACTAGTGTTCTCATGATCAGACCCAAGAACTGGGTCTTTCTGACCGCTAGGCTCAATAATGTCTAGATTGTCCAATGTCTTTGTGAGAAGTGAACAACTGAGTGTCATCACTGATGGAGTTGTGTATCTTCAGGTTTGTCACAGTCTGATGACCTCTTCCAGGGGTAAAACTGCAGAGCAATGAAGACATGCTCTCAAATCCGCCTGTTACTGTGGAAAAACTGGACTCTCCGCAAGAGACAGAAGGTATTCAGCATAATGCAATCCAGTACAATAACACCACAAACTACAGCTTTCAACACCTCCCTGATAGAGTCCCATCATAAGATGAATTTGATCATCTTCAGACTGGTTGTATTAGATTAGATTGTACAGGTGTTCTAATGTTTCTTCTTGTGTATAACTTCCACTTCACTTATTTCTGTCCAGGTCCGCTTCCTGGTTGAGATCCTCTGGCCGGTGTTGTTATTCATTGGTCTGGTGTGGCTGAGGAAGGCCAATCCACTGTACCAACAACATGAATGTATGAAAAAACCTCTTCAATTAACAAGCTATTTTAGTAATCTCTGTTTTGAAATTCTGTGAAGTAATGTAAAAGTGCCTCCTAGAATCTGATGAGTTCTTTTCATAGAGAGAATAACATGTTAACCCCTTTGGCAACTCTTTTAAAATCACTTCAAAAGCCTTCACATGTCCTCAAATGTGTCGTCTGTTTCTTCAGGTCATTTCCCCAACAAGGCCATGCCTTCAGCAGGGATTCTGCCCTGGATCCAGGGCATCTTCTGCAACGCCAACAACCCATGCTTCAGATATCCAACCAGAGGAGAGTCTCCAGGCATTGTCTCTAACTATAACAACTCAGTGTAAGCCTAATCATAGCACTCTCAAACCTTGTAAACTTCCACTGTAGCAGAAACATCATAAAACTGTCATTTAATTTACTTAAATATGTTTAAAAATCATTAGACATTTAAATCTTTAAAAAAAAACCCCAACAACCCTGTTTCACTATAGTGCTGATTACAGATGATATGATATGGTTATATAAAATTAGGTAACACAATATAAGATTCTATATTTAGAATAGATAATAAATGAGACTTATATACTGTATGTTTTGGCTTGTTCTAGATTGGCACGGTTCTATGTTGATGTCCAGGAGCTTCTGCTCAATGAGACGGAGGTCCAGCAGTTTGGCCGTCTTTGGCATGAAATGTCGTCTTTCTCAAACTTCATGGACACGTTACGCAACAACCCATCTATGCTGTCAGGTAAAGGGTAAATGTGAGAAATGGTTCAGACAATAGTACTTCCCCTGAGAGTAAAATGGTTAGTAAAAGCCTTTTTTCCCAACTCTGTAATCAGAAGAGAAAAAGACTGTTGAGACAAGTCAGCTATCTTTGTATGTATGTTATCTTGTAGCTTTCTGGCCAAGATGTAAAGATGTGACCTTTTTCCTGTTGTCTGCACATCATCTTTCTGTTTGTGTTTCGTGTATTGTGTCCGTCATAGCACCTTCTCACTTTCTCTTTTGTTTTAAAAATCCTGTCTGACTTTCAGTGGTTCTTTTTTATTCACCATTTTGCTAAATTGGTTTCTTTACACAGGCAGTAATCTTTCACCATCATTTGAGATGTCAGATTTTGCATTTACAACTGGTGGATGTAAACTTAATAATTTTTTATAATTGTTTGGGTAACCACTTGTCCATATTATAAAAGCATATGACAGCTACACAGAGATGTATCCAGGATAGTGGTGTATAACTTCCTTTTCCCTTACACTTACACTTATTCTGTTAGACCTCTTATTCCCTGGTAAAATTCACATTATTGTGGTCATTCATATGCACAGGATTGTGCTTGACTGGGCCTGAAGGCGCACATAAAAAGGTTATTCTTAATATTACTTCAGTGGAAATTAACTTAACCTGTTGGCATGCATATGCGTATTAACACACATCCTCTTGCTCACTGGAGTGTCCCTGAAACACTAAATCCCTGCCAATCTGTCTTGCCATGAATCATTTCCTCTGTGAAGTCCAATGCTGGTCTGGTCAAAATTGTCTTTAGTGGTTCTAACCTTTCACTATCTCTGCTCTTGGTTTTTCATCTAGGCCGTGGGCTAAAGATAGATGATATCCTGAAGGATGACGAGGTTCTCACGGCCTTCCTTTTAAGAGACTGCGGCCTCTCGGACTCTATAGTCTACCAGCTCGTCAATGCAAAAATACGACTAGAACAGGTGCAGCTTGGAGGGACGAGTGGGAAAAGTTGCAGCCTAGACTGATATTATGTCTTCTTGGCTTATTTCCAAACAATATAGAAGAATTACCATATATTTACATATTTTTCTCTGGTTTGAAATTAATGTTAAAAGGCCACTGTAATGATATTCAATGATTCTTTGAGACATATCCCACAATAAACCCAGCATTCCACCTTTTTCTTTCGTTTTCAAATTCTCCAGTTTGCCTTTGGTATCCCAGACTTGCAGCTGAAAGACATAGCCTGCAGCCAGGCCCTGCTGGAGCGCTTCATCATCTTCCCCAGTCGCATGGGGCTCCACGGGGTCCGCAACGCCATGTGCGCCCTTAGCCAGCAAAGGCTGCAGAAGATAGAGGACGTCCTCTATGCTAATCTGGACTTCTTCAAAATCTTCAAACTGGTGAGTTGTTTGAAAGTGCTTTGACCAAATATTTTGAATGTCAGTATGTCACTGTCAGATTAATAAATAAACAGTGGTACAGTAGTCATTCATATTATATTCATATTATAAATGTCAGTGTTTCTCAAACTTTCCTATATTATTCTATTATTCTGATGACCTTCATTGCTTCCTGTTGTAAAGTACATCCTTTCCTCCTTGTTTTTCCTCCTTTTCTCTTTTGCTTGGTTATGGTCACTGACATTGTTATTTGGAAATTTGTTTTATTTCCACTGAGAGATCCTCTGAAGGCTGTTGGTTGGAAAAGTGATGTTCCTCTTCCTGTCCTGGCAGTGAAGGCCATAGAGACTATCTTCTTGTCTCATTTGTTTAAAGTAAATTCACTAATTTCACAGAAATGACAATTACGTGGCAGGTATTTTATTTATATTAAAAGGCTATTCAGCTTTAAGGTTGTGGTAGGGGCCAGCCAGCCAGCCACCAGGGATGCATGTGGTTCCAGACTCATTCTTTTTCCATCAAACCATCTTAAAGGATAATGATGTTTTTTCTATATTTCTTATTGTCAACAATCCCATAAAAAGACCAAAACCAACAATATGTTAGTCCGTCTCTTAATACTTTCTCACTTCCCTACCCTGTCTGTAGCACTCAGCTCCAAGCCCATTGGCTTTTAAAAACACCTCACAAATATATAATTTCATTTAAAAAAAAAGGTACTTTAGTATTTAGCAAACATTACTTTAACAGGAGTAAATAGTGCATTTGCTGGGGACTATTTTCAATGGAGAATTAATACACATTTGGTGGTCTAGTGAGTATTTACAGCAGCAGGACGGTGTATGTGGGATTGAGTCAAAGCAAACTACAGTGTGTGTGTTCATGGTAATGAAGGAACATGTTACTCAGTGCAACAGCTTGGCTCACTGATGTGTTTTTAATAGTTTTGGACAACAATGGAGCTCTATGGCACAGAGCCACAAGATATATCAGGCTTTGGATACATAATACTTGTTAGTAGGTTTTGGTTTTGGTCTTTTTTGTGGAGTTTCTTGACTGTAAGAAAACTATGAAATATCAGCAGACTTATCCTTTAAGGACACACATTCACTGTGTCACCAGGCAAATTTTGCTGTCAAATATTTGCAGAGAGAATGCAGATGGATGGTTAAATTTGAAGTATTAAAGTTTTGTCCAGTGCAATCAGCCTGTTAATTCTGTCGGCTTTGACTCTTTAATAGTTGCAAATTTAAAGTGGTCATATTATGCTTATTTTCATATTCAGTTTTATTTTGGGGTTGTACCAGAATAGGCTGACATGGTTTAATTTTCAAAAAACACCATATTTTTTCTCATACTGCACATTGTTGCAGCACCTCTTTTCACCCTGCGTCTTGAATGCTCCGTTTTAGCTACAGAGTGAGGTATCTTACTTTTATTCGATCTTTGTTGGGAGTTACACATGCGCAGTACCTAGGTAAGGACTACTAGCCAATCAGAAGTAGAGTAAGACGGGTTCTGACAATCATGGTAGTGTGATCCAAAACAAAGCTGCTTCAGCCGGTAACTATGGTTTGGGTTCAGCCGTATGACTGGAACCAGTTTCACAACTTAGACTGGAGCAAGAAGTTTCAGAGTGGAAAGTTATTAATTTGTAACTAATCTTTCATAGGTAACGTTTTAACTGTGCAGTGTCTCTACACCACAGTAACAACTTTATACCCATTAACTGCCTGGGGGGTATCTAATGTTATTTTAATTTTATATTTAGGTGTACTGTGAAACTGCTCAATTTGTGCATTATGACGCATGTTACATAGTGATGTAGATATGTTACGGAAGTAAAGGCTGGACTGCAATTGAGCTGTTTTCAGTCAGTTAAGGAGCAGTGTTTTCTGTGGGAGATGGTAACTCCCTTTGGGGTGGACTTTGGGTTTTTTCACTTTGCAAACCTATTACATGCACAAAAAAGATGTATATATATATAAATATATCACACAATAAAGGAAAGGGAAAAGCCAAGCATAATAAAAAAGCATAATATGGCCACTTTAAAAGGGAACTTATCAGATGTTGCTAATGGAAGGGAAGGGATGCCCCACTCACCTTCATAGAACAGTTTTCCCCCAGTGGTCATACCTAACTGGACATTTTCACAACAGCAAAATAGTTGCATTAGTGAAGTTCGATACTGTGATATTGTTTCTGCAGGATAACCCTAACAGCTCTAGCTAACATTCTGGATTGAGATAAGATGTGCTTCCTCGTGATTGCAAATGTGCTGGTGCTGCTTTGTGCTCATTTTTGCTGTGAATTGTGGCATGGTGTCAGATGGCTCATTGTTCTCATGTTGAGCTGGTGGTGATGCCAGGACTGCATGTGAGGCCTAGTGACAGATTCTAGCTTGCAGGTAACTCTGCCAGACCGGTTTCCCTCAGTCATTGACATTATTTGGGGTTTAGAATTGAACCATGGGCTCTGTTTTCAAACTGTTTTACACATGTATTTATGGAAATAATCATTCTTTTAATGAAAGAAAAAGCCATTTTATTTGTGATTTATTTGAATATATATATATATATATATATATATATATATATATATATATATATATATATATGAAGAATAAAGATAATAAAAATAGCATTAAAAGAAAGCAGATACATCAACAAACTGTACTATATTTAAACCTTTTTCTCCTGACACCCTCCAGTTTCTTCTATCTGTGTGTTTGGGTTCAGCCTGAGTGAGTCAGGTGACTGGTTCAGGGTGTTGGCATGGCATTATCCCTCTTGGCCTGTTTCTCTAATGGGCTTAGCTAGACCCCGCCTACAGCCTGTGAGGTATTCTGTAAGACGTGATGCTGCATCTTGTATAAATACATTACCAACATGTGCCAGTCTAAAGACTCCAGTCTACATAACTGCCGGCACACCTGGTTATCTGGTTGCTAGAAAACCTGACTGTAGGACTGAAACAGTGAGGAGCATGACAGGGTTGCAGTGTCTTGTATTACTTATTTGTTGAGAACAGAACAAAGATTAGGAATCTGAATATTTGAGAAGCTGGAGTGGATGTTTGGATATGTGACCCATAATCAAATAGAACTGAAGGATAAACTGACTTGAGCAGCTGTAGGAGTTATAAACATAAAAGAGCAGCCTTGATAGATATAATGGATGTTGGATTGATGGACTAAATGACTATGATCAACCAAATCCACAGGTTGATAATTTTATTAGCTTGACTATAAAATTATTTAATTTATTTATTTTGTATTTTTATTTATTTCTCTTCTCTTTTTGGTAATATTTTAGCATATACAGTATAGTACATGATTTCTAACAAAATCCTCTTGTCTGAGATTATTTTCCAGTATAGTAGCGACTCATGTGGGTGCAGGATTCAACTTTGAGGTGTTTTTGATGCTGTAGTTTGTAATATTGTTTAATTGAATTGAATTATTGTTATTTCACCTCTTTTGTTTACTATGCAAATGTATATACTGGTAACATTTTCAGTCAATAGCAGAAAAAAATATCAGTTGTTTTGACTGATACGAAGTATATATACTCTTTAGTTTGTATTAGCAGCATCTTAGTGGTGATCTCTGCGTTTAACCCATTAGCTCTAGTAAGTTTAAAGCCCATTACCTCTCTGACCTCCCCTCATTATGCTCCTGACTCCCTTCTCCCATCCACCTCTCAACAGCCTCCCTTCCTATTTCCTCGCTTTCTGTCTTTACCCCTCACCGTCTCCCTCCTTCCTTCGTTCATTGAAATGCGAGAGTGAGGAATGCCAGAGGAAGGATATCACATGTGCGTGTGTTTGTCTTTACATTCGGGGTTTCCGTAGCCCTCAGCACTCTGCCCTGACCAGGCATTTTCTAACACCTACTGCTAATGGTTTCTCAAGAAGTCATTGAAGAAAGTTTAGGGCAATAATGTTAGTGAGTTTCCATATTGACACAGTTTGACACAGGTTCGGTTCTTCCATGAATACAGACGAGACCCAAATTGAGTGACAAAAACAAGAAGGCCAAATGGATAGTGTGATGTGGTTTTCCCCAGCAGGTTGCTGGTTGCACTGCCTGTAAAGTCTGGGTAAAGAAACTGTGCCAAAAAATGGTTTCCTCTTAGTAACAAACATTTCTTGGAAGCACTTTATGGTTGCTTTTTAAAGGTTTCTTGCTAGATATGAATGTGTTTATCTTTTTGAGGTCATCACGGGACATGACTTAAAAAGAGCACTGATGATCATATCATACAAAAGAACAAAGAGCAAACTGTGTTTAATCTCTTATTACCTCCACCAAGGAGGTTATGTTTTCAGGGCTGTTTGTTTTTCTGTCAGCAGGATTACGGAAAAACTACTGGCCTGATTTTCATGAAACTTGGTGGAAGGGTGTAGCATCGGCCAAGAACGAACCCATTACATTTTAGAGCAGATCCGAATCACGGGGCGCATGCACAAATTATTTTTCACTTTTGTTAACATTGCGAGATATTGTAGGTCAATTGTAACACCGGTGGCTATGGCAAAATTAATTTGTTGTGCATGCGCGAACCCGTTGTAAATAAAGTGAATAGTGTGCCACGACTAAACATACAACAAAACATAACAACCACCTCAAACATCACTGTAGAAACAAATGCAGCAGGTATGTAAGAAATAAGCAATCAGGGATGTGATTTTTCCAGATTAATCCGGAATTCTGGATTTTCCGACCTGTGCGAAGTACATAATAAATGCACAGCTGAGATGATGATGCTTCAGCTAGGCACAACCATATTTTGAATATGAATATTGTTCACTTGACTGATCTTAACTGAGCATCTTGTGACTTTGTCTCCCCAGATGCCTCAGGTCATGGACAGCAGCTCCGAGGGGATTGACCTGCACTTCTGGGGTCGGGTTCTTAAGGCGGCGTCGGAGAAGATCCAAGTTGTAAGTGACCCGAAGTCCATCAATCCTTTTCCACCCCTGCTCCTCTCCTTTCTTCTTCTCTTCGGTCCTGCAGGATCAGAGGCACCAGTATTTTTAGCCCTGCAGGAAACTCGCCTCTTCCGCTGCTCCCTGTTTGAGAATCGCTCACAGTGGAGGCCGAGTGATGGGCTCAACAATGTGTGTGTTAACAACCTACATGTGAACTATACAAGCGCTGATATGTCTTTGTAGGCTCACGTCATATATATGTGAGGGTGTGTGTTTGTCTATGCATGATTGTGTGTGTGTATGTGTGCATACACATACAGGTTGCATCTCACTCGCATGTGCATGTGTAGTTGTGCATGTGTCTTTATCACCTCATACATACATTTGAAATACATATTAGAATTGAATAGTTAATTAATAGACATTGTAGAGAATTTGAATAGATATTGTAGAGCAATAGAATAGAACAGGATAGAATATAATAGAATATAATTGTAGATGGGGTTTTTTTTGGTCCATTTGTGAGGATTTGCTGCACTTTTTGTCTCATGTGATGGTAAACTGAATATCTTGGGGTTTTGGGCTGCTGGTTGGACAAAACAAGGAATTTGAAGACATCACCTCACCATGGCTTTAGGAGATGATGATGATGGTCCATCTTTCATTATTTTCTGATATATCCATCCATCCATTTTCTACCGCTTGGTCCCCGTTAGGGGGTCGCGGGTGACTGGAGCCTATCCCAGTGACTTCGGGCCTTAGGCAGGGCACACCCTGGACAGTGGCCAACTCGTCGCAGGGCGAACACAGACACAGACAAGGACAGACAACCATTCACTTAACCTACACATGCATGTCTTTGGACGGTGGGAGGAAGCCGGAGAACCCGGAGAGAACCCACGGTAACACGGGGAGGACATGCAGACTCCACCCAGAGAGATTGTGTGATGTTGGTCCGGTCCGGGAATCGAACCCACGAACCCACGATCTCCTTATTGGGAGGCAGGAGCTGTAGCCGCTCTGCCACCGTGCACCCCCTATTTTCTGATATATTTACATCATAAATAAAAAATAAATAAAACCAACAAACGAAATAGAAACAGTAGAATATGGAATAGAATAGAAATGGAAAAGTAATATTATATAACATAATAGAATAGAACTATAGTATATTAACATAATTTGAAATGGCTTGTCTGAACACTTTTTTTCATTGATCTTGGTTTGTGCATTTATGAATGGCATCTCTACCAACTGGTATAGACACACACACACACACACACACACACACAAAGACAGACAAAGACAGACAGAATGACTGGGATTGTGTTGTGTGTTTCGGCACGTTCACTGTATGTACCAGGGGGTAGTGTATCCCATCATCACCTTAGCCAGGCTGTGGGAGAGTGAGGGGTGGGGGGTCGAGGGGGAGAGAGACATTCCTATGAGGTGACACATCCTGTAGGTGGGACGTTCGTATCACTGTGGTGACAGAGGCGAGCCAAATGCTCTCATTACCCACCTCTCCGTCCTTTCAATTTAGTGAGTGTGTGTTTGTCTGAAATGATAAATAAGAAAAGGGAAGAAAAGAGAGAGAGCTAAATAAGTATAATAATCAGGGGTGTGTTTTAGCATGTGTGTGTATGCATGTTCACACGCAAAAGTTTGCTCTGAGTGGGGGACATAGAAAAGCAATGAGTCATTTTCTTCACTGACCTATTAAACCTGTTTGATTATCAGTGTTGCAATATAGTCTACGTTTAATACTGTAAGGGGATTATAGAGCTATGCTAATAAAAATGAAGGCTTATGAACAAATATTCCTGGAAATACTCAACTCCACCTAAAATCTGATCCCTTATGACATCATCTACAGATTTGAAACAGTAATTTCTCAGATTTTAGGACATTTTAGGTTGATTTCATTATTATCTGATTATATCTTTGGAGAAATGTGTTAGTGTCCTCACCAACAAAACGACTCCAATATAAAACTCAAATTATAGGCAGCCTCTTCCCTATTTCTTTAGAAAGGAAATGATCCGTACCGGGGGAGAAATGCGCTTGGATGAAGCTATTTTTGTTCTATCAATAGGAGGATATTTGTTCCACCCTCCAACTATCCACATCATGTGAGGAGAGGCGTCCATCCAACATGTCTGCTTATCTTTCAAACTATTGTTTTCTAGTGATCATTTATGTTATGCAATTCACACAGTATGAATGACTATGAAGGACATAAATATCCCTGCCTTGTAAATAATTATCTGACAAAAGGTCAAATAGCTCAAAGCAAACTATTTACACGTTATATCAATACTCAACATTCGTTCATCCTGTTGGAGGTAGGATGACATTTGGTCCTGGTTGGCAACACTGATGACCAGACATGATTTAAAGAATATGAAAGTTAGGGTGACAACTAGTCTGAGTACCTCTGAGGGGGGCATGTAACCTAGCTGGTGTGGGTGTATGTACTGTTAATCAGACTTGGGTGAAATCTTTTTTTTTAAATAAATGAATTGTAGTTTAAAGTGTGATAGCGCCTGGTGTTTTTGGTGTTACCACATCATGACAGTTAATAAAAGAGCAGGGACTTTTTCTATCACAGGATTAGATATAAATAAGATGACATTTTAAATACTACACAACATCTACACTTTCTGAAACTCTTTCTAGAGTATAGTTATGTATAACTACACCCATTCATCTCATATCTTGTAAACACCAGCAACTATTTCAAAAAATGTCTGTATCTGATCTGATGCTGCCTGGCTTTAAGATGACATTTATCATCTTTTTTGTAAACTACTGTACAACAAGCTTTTGGAATGTTGGCCCAGAGGTCAGCTTGCTACTTAAATGACGAGAGCACAAACCGTAAAAGCATCTTTGTGTCTCTGTTGAATCATGGTGCTCCATGCTCACACTTCAATGTATTTTACAATGTGTTGAGTAAAAATATTTGTACAATGACATTTTTGTGAAATTGTTTTGGACATCTGATATGATGATCTCAAGAATTACACATTTAAATGGTTGTTTTTAGCCATGCTAGTGGCATGTCGGTCTGTCAGCTGGTCCACCACTTTGGTCCAGACTGAAATATCTCAGCAGTTACTGGATGGATTGCCATGAAATTTGGTAAAGTCATTCAGGTTCCTCGGAGGATGACTCCTAATAACTTTAGTGATCCTCTCACTTTTCCTGCCACCAACAGGTTGACATTTTCTTTGGCCAGTACTTTGGTTTATAACCAAATACTTGCAAAAAACCTCACAAAATTCATGAGAATAGCCTCAATTGTGGTTTGTGTTTAATACTAATTAGCTGATTTTAGCATCATAACAGCTAAGCTAAGATGGTCAACATGTTAAACATTGTATTTGCTAAACATCAGCATGGTAACATGTCATTGTTAACATGTTAGCACGCTGATATTAGCATTTAGCTCAAAGCACTGCTGTGTCTAAGTACAGCCTCACAGGGCTGCTAACATGGATGTAGACTCTTAGTACTATTAATTTAATATAGAAGTCTGGATTGTGGCTCAGTGTTAGCACTGTACCCTCGATGTGAGAAGGTCCTGTCTTTGAATTTCAGCCCTGATGCTTTCTGTGTTGAATTTGTACTTCCCATGTATTTAAACTCAATATTCAAATATATGTCAGCTGCCTGACAGACATAGAAAAGGTGAAGGTAGAAGGTAGGCACACCTGAACAGAAATACTGTAAGTTGTTATGGACAGTGGACTAATCTATCTAATGTAGGTTTTAAAGTTTTATCAAGTTAACAAGTACGTTGACCACTGAGAGAATCTCTTTCAACTGGCCCTCTGTATGACTTTTACAGCTAATGGAGCGGGAGAGCTCTCAGGAGCTCCTGAAGGCGGTTTCCTCTCTGTTTCAAGCCGGGGGTCCCTCCTCATTCACCCAACTGATGTCCAGCCTGTCGAGCCTCTTCTGTGGGTATCCAGAGGGAGGTGGCTCCAGGGTCCTGTCCTTCAACTGGTATGAGGACAACAACTACAAGGTGTTCCTGGGGGTCAATGGCACCAAGAGCCACAACTATGTCTATGACGACTCTGCCAGTAAGTGAAGAGTTGTTGAACTGTAAAAGTCTCAATTCTATAGTACAGATTATATCTATAGTGCATACTGTAGCTACAGTATAATTTGTAGTGTACTGTTTTTGCAGTTAATATACAGTTAATGTACTTTCCCTTTTACCATAAGGATATGAGATACATTCATATTTATATATGTATCTCATATTATTGTAATTGTCAGTACAAATAATTATTGGTTATTAAGTTGTCTCTATGTTATGCTAATGTCTTTATAATGATTTCATTGTTTTTTCAAATCAAATGTTTAGTTTAGCCATTGTTTTATTTCTTCTCTTTTGGGTGAACATCTTCATAAGCCCATTTGGGTTTTATAGTCTGACCAGCACAAACCCCTATTTAAAATCCAATGATTTATTATGTTTTATTGTTAAACTGAACTGTGCATTGCATTATGAAACAATCAAATATCAATCAAATGTTGTATGCATACTGACCATCTTTTAATATTTAATTTTCTCATGTTTTCAGCACTTTATGCTCAAGACCTGTTTAGTAGTTTTGAGTTTAAGAGTCCAGAAATCTCCACCATAAAGCTGTTGAGTAAACATTGCATAGTATACATGACTGTTATAACTTAATTGATAGCATCTCAGTTGTACCCAGGTCTCTATTTTCTTCTTCTTTAAACTCACTGGTTTTGCAATTCTTATTACACTTAGCTCCCTTCTGCAACGCCCTGATGCAGACCCTGGAGTCCAACCCTGTCACAAAAATTGTGTGGAATTCAGTCAAGCCCCTGCTGATGGGAAAGATCCTGTACACCCCCGAATCCCCTGCGGTCCGCAAGATATTAAAGAGCGTAAGAGAGACCACCTCCAGACCGACCTCTCACCTCTCCCTCTCTCTCTCTCTCTCTGTCTCTCTACTCACTTTTTCCTCTCCTTCTCCATTCCTTTCACCACTCTCAGTATCTGTTTATATGCGTCCAAACTCCCACCCTACTTAGGAATGAGCTGACTACCGAAGCAAAGGAGGGCGGAGGGATAGGGGGTCAATCTACTGCCTGTGTGAGGGAAAGGAAGAGGAGGGGTGAATTAAACAATAAATCGAATGTGAGGGTGCAGCAATGAAAGGAAAAACAGAATGTTTTTCAGTCTGTCACATCTCATTCAGTGGTCCTGATGCAAAACAGATCTCAATTTCAAGAGGAGTGTTATTAATGATAATTCAGCAACCTGCTGCGGAAAAGAAAATTACCTAATGTGACTGTCCATTTGTTTATTACCTATGTTGTTTGAAGAGTATTGCAGTTTAGAGCTTAGATAAATGACATTTTCAGGTTTCAGGGATCTCACTGCTGTTAACTGTCTGACACTATTTTTATACAATAGAAAGAGCTTGCGTAAAATAATCACTTTCCTAAATAAAACAAGAGAATCAGAATCAGTTGATATTAATGATATTAGCACACGTCAACAGAGTTATACTGTATGTTGATTGTGCTTCTTCACTGCTGGTGTTCTACAAAAATCTGCATTGATTTGATATAGTGTTTATTGGTGTTTGTGTGTGTGTGTGTGTGTGTGTGTGTGTGTGTGTGTGTGTGTGTGTGTGTGATGCAGGCCAACACAACTTTTGAGGAGTTGGAGAGGTTGCAAAACATGGCCAAGGCCTGGAAGGAGTTGGGACCTCAACTCTGGGCTTTCTTTCAAAACAGTGTCCAGATGAACATGATCAGGGTATGAATACAGCACACAGATGCAGTCATACTTGTACACAATTTAGTGCACACCTGCAAATACTAATTTTCATTGAATATTGATGCACTATACATATCCAACAAAAGTTCCACCATCAGTACATTTGAAAGTATTTGAAATTTAGTATTGTGCTCAAATTCAAAAGAACATAGTACAATAGTAGAATACTCCTTAAATACAACATATACAGTGTTAGAAGCAACCAATAGTCAGCAGAAGTATGGATACCAATCCATGAGATGGATTTAAGTCAAATTCAAGCCACAAATTTGATAAACTTGCAGCTTGAATTTGACTTTAAAAAGAATGACTTCACATCCTTTTGAGGCTTTTGCTTGAAAAATTTGACACCCTGCCCAAGCCCAAAACAGAAGAATCTTGTCTGGTGCAGTGTTTCTAAAGACTGCAGACAAACTAACCAGCTAGGCTGGTTGCACTTACCATGTCCGGTGAGTCATCCGATCAGGATGGAGAGTTTGCCAACAGCAGCTTCCAGTCAATTGGCATTCAGCTTGAACTTGCAATATTCCTCTCAGACATGAGATTTGACATTTTGAAATATCATTACATTTGGTGAAAATAAATTATAGTTATGACTTGAACCATGTTTGTCGACATGATGATTTAAGGGCATTTTTTGTATTCCTTAATATAATATGCAGCCAACTAAATTGCATGTCTTCTTGCATATGTAATTCATTTATATTACATACAGCAACTATAATTCTGTCTCAATCCATGCAGGACACCCTGAGAAACCCAACAGTAATGAGCTTCATGGACGACAGTCTGGAAGACACAGACGTTACTACCAAAGACATTCTTAACTTCCTGTACAACGGTCCAGAAGAACAGAGGGAGGCGGGCATGCCCAACTTTGACTGGAGGAACATTTTTAACATCACCGACCAGATCATACGCATGTTCAACCAGTATGGAGAGGTAAGAAACACAAATTAGTCTGTCTGTCTGTCTAACTATTTAGTCACTCTATTTTTCCCCTATTGATGAGGAATATGCCTATTCTTCACTCTGTTTTTTCTTCTTTACCGCAGTCACTATTTGCTAAATGTTGCAAATTCCCAGGACTAGGTGTTCAGCCTTTTTGTAAGACCAACTCTCGGTTCTCCAGACAGGTGCATCAGTCTTCCACGCCTGCTCCCAGGAGATTGCAGCTAGGCCCTTTTGAAACGGAGTAGGCCACTTAGCACGGCTATAGAGCCGCTCTCCCGTCCAGTAGGCTGAAAGGTGGGGAGAACAAGCCTGCTGTCACCCCCCTCCTTTGCTTCCATTGTGGAGCCAGTGATAAAGTGGAGAGTAGGTGGGAGTGAGTCACCCCCCTATGAGCTCAATGCTGTTTAAGTGTATGGCCCTGCATTGAAACAGACCCTTGCGCCGGCGAAATAAAAGAGGGCAAATCACTCTATCCATCCTTCACGCCTTCCCTCTCTCCTCCCTCATCTTATTTAAAGGGGGCAGGGGTTGCGGTTTTGCAGAGAGCCCTATCAGTGCAGGCATCTCAATCTGTCCTTTGTCTCCAAGTTCAGCATCGAGACCCTTCTGAGCCCCACAAACAAACCCAGGTGGTTTAGCCAATTAGATATAGCTGTCAGCTATCATTGGGCCATAGGATAGCTGCTGCAGTTAGCATTAGGTCCTCTCACTCTGTCAGGGGTATGTTTCTCACACTGAAATCCCATTGGAACATATGTATCAGTGAGGGTCTTTCTTCTCAGCTCATCTCTGAGTGAACATTATTGTGTTGTGAATGTATGGTCCCGTAAAGATGAATGGGAAGTGGTCTCTTGTCTGTCTTTGAGCGGTCTCAGGCTATT
Organism: Siniperca chuatsi; assembly: GCF_020085105.1. NCBI lineage: Eukaryota > Metazoa > Chordata > Actinopteri > Centrarchiformes > Sinipercidae > Siniperca > Siniperca chuatsi. The sequence continues at coordinate 8,459,232 of NC_058054.1, forward strand.
GTACAGTAATGTGAATGGAGACATTAGACACGGTGTACACAGGGGTGTGGGGGGTTAGAGAGCAGCGTGTTTGTGTGTGTGCGTGTGTGTGTGTGTAGGGTGGGAGTTTCACATGGCAATTACACATGTTCCATGGAGAGAGAGAGAAAAAGAGAGCGTGAGTGTGTGTGCATGTGTAAATTGAGAGTGTGTGAGAATGTGAGCTCCAGAGCACAATTGTTTGTGTGTATGCTATGTGTTTCTGCATGTATGAGTGCATGCATTTGCTTTCCTGCATTTTTGTGTGTGTGTTTGTGTCTGTTACTGCAAAATGAATGTAGTAGCTCAGATTCTCCCATGTCACCAGATCGCCTTAGTGAAAGATGGTTCTTTTAAGTGTGAATGGAAATTCACACAACTACACACAGTCTACTATGGCAGGGTATCATTTGAAATTTTTCTGGGACCAATACAATACCTGAGTTTAGGCACAGACCCCAAATTAGATTTTTTTATAATGTCTGATCAAAAAATAAGTAAACAAGACCAATAATCTGACAAGCATTCAGTGCTTCATCAGTTGTTTCCACATAGAACAAATGCAACATGCACCTAATCCAATACACAATCAAATTAGACCTGGACACCCAACTTACACACACACACACACACACGCCATCATGTTTTTATCTTGGCTAAAACAGCCCCTGAAAGAACATTGCAGTACAAAGGGAAGTCATTATACATGAACACACATACATATACATGCAATGTAACTACTGTAGCATACAACATCTTCCCTACATCAAACCCACAACACTCTTTTTTCCTCTGATTATAGTGCATCAATCTGGATAAGTTTGTGGCTTACACGGATGAGTCCCAGATGACCCATCAGGCCTTGTACCTGCTGGAGGAGAACAAGTTTTGGGCCGGCGTGGTCTTCATGGACATGTATCCCTGGACCACAAGTGTACCCCCGCACGTCAAGTACAAGATCCGCATGGACATTGACGCAGTGGAGCGCACCAACAAGATCAAAGACAGGTCAGTAGCAGCTGTGTGTAGTGATGTTTTGTTAGGAGCACTGCCCAACCCTTTTTGCTTGTGATCCCTCAAAATAAAGTGTCTACTTTTGACTCCCTATCACAAGTTGTATATGTCTGTTTTTGAGCATTTCCACCAAAGAGTTTTTTCCCTTCTAACCTCAGATTGTTTCATTTGAGTAATTGTTTGAGAATTTCTTCTTTCCTATCCAGTTTATTGTGCTGTGATCACTCAGATTTATCTTGCAGCCCCTTGAACAGATACTGATCCCCAGTCCTTTAAGGGTTGTAGTTTCCAAACCATTGGTGGAAGCTTATTTATCGCACAAAAAATTTGGATAGAAATGTTTTATTAGCAAAGAAAAAAGCTGATCATAGATCAGCTGACTGCTATGCATACACACAGGGGTTTAGTAGGATCCAACCAGTAACGTTTAAACTACCGTACCACCATGACAACCTATCGTTCCTTTATTTTTTCATGTTGTTACCGGCGTATTAACAATCATCCTACCAACATATTTAACGGGTCCATGGGGACCCCAAGAATAAACTACTGTAAGAAACAACCATCATAGCAAAATGTTAACTTATTTCTTCTTATTTGTGCTTTTCCAACACTCACTCCATGTCCTGACCATGCTCTGACCAAATGTCAGTCATATGCATGACACACTATTTTACAGTCTTATCATGTATAATAGAACAAATTTAATTTGATAGTCATAAAACATTTTATTATGAAATTATGTATTGTATTTCTGACTTTGAACATCATCTTACCTTAGAAAGAGCAGTATTTAGGGTTGCTGACAGAGCACGTGAGGGAAGTCTGCTGCATCTGAAAAAATGGAATTACAGAATAAAGCACCTGTGAAATATGACAAAAGTATGCCTCTGGGGTCTGCGACTACCCCAGTCGATGGGATGAGGTTTAATGAGGCAATTTATATGGATTTGTCATATTCCTCAAAGGAGGAGAAGAAAATCTTATCCAGGTGGCCTCAATGTGTTTTCAAAAGTCTCTTGGTGGTTCCATATTAACTCGATACCTGCCCTTTCATGCATGTGAGGCTCTCACATAAGTTTTCCTTTCCCTTTGATCTCCCATTCATAAACAGACAGAATGTCAATAGCCCTAGGGGTGAACAAGCAGTTTTAGCTGTTTACAGTGCACCAACACACTGTAATGGACCCAGTGAGAGTCCTGCCTCTATACAATTGAATAATCAGATTGCAAGAGGGCTTTGCCTCGGACTTATCCGCTTAAGTAAAAGCAGTGTACATGTGGTGTGTGTGTGGCTTTATAGACTCTGGCTTCGGGATGTTTTATTATAACAACATTTTGAATGGAGACAATTTCATACAGCAAAAAAATGAATGATGAATGCTCTTGTGGCCACATTTTAACCAACAGCCACCTCTGTCTTTCGCTGTCTGTATCCTCTCACAGGTACTGGGACCCCGGCCCCAGAGCAGACCCCATGGAGGACCAGAGGTACATCTGGGGAGGCTTTGCCTACCTGCAGGACATGATTGAACACGGCATCATCAAGCTTCACACAGGCACAGACTGGCCGCTCGGGGTCTACGTCCAGCAGATGCCATATCCATGCTACGTAGATGACCTGTGAGTAAACCAGTCACTTCATGTAACAGCAGATCATTCATATGGTGGTGCTTTATCCAAGAATGCTTCCATGACTGCATATACATAACATTTTTAGCATGGATGACCCGTAATGAAACTGAATATAGGCCACAACCACAAGTTAACAAGACAGTGTACTGGGGTTTACTTTTATTTAAGCCATGATGTTTTTAATTTTTATTTTAAACTGCACAATTTATTCTATTCTCCACACTGATAGGCCAAAAATGTCTTTGTCCCATTTTACATTACTTTGATCTGTTAGGCACTCTTTTTGGTTTGAAGATAGTGTATGTTATTATGTAAATTACAGTATTCAGGGAACATTTGTGCACTTTCCTGTGAAATTGTCTTCGTATGTGAAGCTATAATTTATTGATAGATGTATTGATCGACTCTCTAACTCACTGATAAACTCCTTAGTTGATTGATTGTGCGAGTAATGGAATTTCAGTGTCACCCTCTCAAAATGCCAGCCCAATCAAGACACATCAGTGCATCCTCACAGAACTTAAGTTACCAGGCAAACAAAGTATGTTATTGTCTTACACAAGTTCACATGTTAAAGCCACTATGTAGTTCCTAGAATGAGGAAAGTCTGTGGCTGCATGTGTAAAATTTTTATGGAAAAAGTGTGCTGCTGCATGTGTAGACTTTTTATGGAAAAATTAGCCAATCCTTGTGAAAATTGTTGCAGTCTATGTGTTGTTTTCAGCCAATTCATCTCAGTGTCTACAGGTTGGATTTCTTGGGGAATAAATTGTTGTCTGTCAAAGTGTTAATTGTGGTATTACCACTGGGTGGCACCAAAGTCTGAAATGTTCGAATCCTACACATAGTGGCTTTAAGTTTGCTCCCTTAAACCTACCTTTTCTGAAATGTTTTTCTCACAATCTTCTTATTAAAAGAGACCAGCAGTAACTGAAATAATGTAGAGGTTAATAATTCTGTATATTTATACTGAGAACAACAGCAGGTCATCAAAGACAGATTTCCCATGGGTTTAATGAGGTTACTTAATCCAGTTTTGGGGTCATGTCCTCACTCACCCCCCCTCTTCCTCTCCGCTCTTCTCTTCTCCTCCAGCTTCATGATCACGCTGAACCGCTGCTTCCCCTTGTTCATGGTGCTGGCCTGGATCTACTCTGTGTCCATGACTGTGAAGGGCATTGTGCTGGAGAAGGAGCTGCGCCTCAAGGAGACTCTCAAGGCCATGGGGGTCAACAACGGAGTCATTTGGTACACGTGTTTCATAGACAGCTTCATCATGATGACTGCAAGCACGGCACTGCTCACCTCCATCATCATGGTGAGAAAACAGGGGGAGTAGGATAGAGAAGGAGGCCATGTTGATTGAGAAACTAGGGTTAAGGGTTTTATTTTGCTGGTTTTGAAGGTTAATGTTTTGTAGTGTGCAATGGTGCCCTCTGGTGGATGATTTTAAAAAGCTCCATTTATGGAGAGAAACATATTGCTCACACAGCCAATTGTTTACAGCTGTGTTTCGATGTGTAAGTGAAAATCTCCTCAACATAAACACTTTATATCTTTTTTTTCTCTCAGGGTGGAAAGGTGCTGAATTACAGCAACCCCATCCTTGTCTTCTTTTTCCTGCTGACTTTCACTGTCACCACCATCATGCAGTGCTTCCTGATGAGTGTGTTCTTCAACAAGGCCAACCTGGCAGCTGCCTGCAGCGGCATCATCTACTTCACCCTCTATCTACCCCACATCCTCTGCTTTGCCTGGCAGGACCGCATCACCAAGAACATGAAGTTGGCAGCTGTATGTCTATTTTTAACTTTTATTAAAAATGTTCTATTTTTACAAATACAGAAAAATGGGGAGCCCTGGTAGCTCTTCTGGTAGAGCGTGTACCGTAATTAAGGCTGAGTCCTTACCGCAGCCCGGGTTTGAATCCGGCCCGGGCCCTCTGCTGCATGTCATCCCCTCTCTTTCTCTCTCCCCTGCCTTTCCTGTCTCTCTCTCTACTGTGACTATTTAATAAAGCAGAAATGCCGAAAAAATAATCGTTAAAAAAATACATTACAGAAAAACGCAAAGATACTGTTTAAGCACAAGCATTGCAAGTGTAGTGAGTATTAAAACTAATTTCATGTTTTTAACACATCGTAAAAACATCATCATAAAACAAATTTTCAGCAAAATTCTCTTCTCTTACTAGTGCAACAGTACAGGCTGCAAGGATAACTGATTGTGTATCATCGTTTGAATAAATAGTATTGACCCTGACAAAGGAATATATATGTACATTTGTTACACATGTACATGTAAAGATGTTTTCATTACAGACATTGATAAATTAAATCTTGAAAATTTCTTTATGTAGATCTTCTGCACCACTAAAAAAATCAATAATTTATGCATCCCCTGCTTCTCTAGAGCTTGCTGTCTCCAGTGGCCTTTGGTTTCGGGACAGAGTACCTGTCGCGATATGAGGAGCAAGGTTTGGGTCTGCAGTGGGACAACATCCAGACCAGCCCGTTAGAGAAAGACACCTACTCCTTCCTCACCTCCATCCTCATGATGGTGTTTGATGCTGTCCTCTACGCCGTCCTGGCCTGGTATCTGGATAATGTCTTCCCAGGTTGGGCTGCTAATATACTATATGATTTACTTTTACCCCTTTATAGGTACTACAAGTTTATTACACTGAGAATTATATCAAATTTCTGCTTCACAGGACAGTATGGCATTAGCCGACCATTCTACTTCCCATTCCAGCCCTCATACTGGCAAAATCCTGCACCCTCTCACACAGAAATGGCTGATCAAGGTTAGTATCACTGACTCTAAAATCTCTTCCATGCCTCATAATTGAGGAGCAGCCCAGTGACTGGAGGTTTGTCCCTTTACTCAGATTTGCAAGTAAAACCTGAGTGGAAGAAGTGAATGCCTGCCCTTATTTTTTACCTCAAAACTAATTACGCCTAGGAAAAGCTTCTAATTCCCACTGGGAGACTGTGGTTGTATTGGAAAGGTCAATATGACGTATATAATAAGTTGAGGCTCCACAAGAAAGATTTTCTCCCTTGCCCCCTCCGGCACTCCTGGAGCAGGAACTGAATTAGCATTTTCGTAGAAGAAGAAGTTTAGTATGGTGCACTCATGCCAGCACAGGGTCTGAAACCAGGTCTTCTCTTTGAAGAATGGACCATCTAAACATCTTCTTCAACATAATGTTTGAATTAAGAAACTTGTTAAAACTTCTTAAAACTTCCTTAGGAAAATAAAAATGAACTAAATCAACTTGTCACTTCTGTTTTACACCTTAGATCCTGAACCAGACAACGTGGAGAAGGATGCTGTGAGCAGGGGCACACCAGAGAGACATACCTGTAATGGTTCAGCAGGCAGGAAAGCCTGTAAGCACCAAAGTAAGAGGGATCGACAGGAGAGAGAGAGGGAGCTGCTGAGACGACAAGGGGAAACTCCAAACCAGGAGGAGGAGTGTCAGGACTTAGGGATGGAAGGTGAGGACACAAATACAGAACTGCATCCTAGGAGCCAGCAGTAACTGATGGGAGATGGGAAACTGACACCAAACTGCATGTGGGGAACACACTGAGGACATCTGGTGGACAGGCAGGGTAACACACCACACCTGGATCTGCAATACAGAAAGGGTATAGCACAGATAGATGAGGGAATACTAAAGAGGAAAAACAAAGAAAAGGTGTGCTTGCATCCATACTCTTGATGATCAAGACGTGTAACTGGCGAGTATTGCTAGGTTACTGTACAACGGAGTCAAACGTGATAAAATATTCAAACATTTTTATTGTTGGTTGTACCAGGCCTCAATTCAGATAATAAAAGGAAGGGAAAGGAATACTTTATGGCATGTGATATTCTAGTTATGTTAAATACCCATAAATTGGTGGACTAAAACATTTTTTCTTTCGGTTCTTGTGGTTTTTGAAACTTTGTTTCACAAACTTTTCATTTCTTAATTTTGATGGAGCAAAGTGTTAACTCAGTCTTTTTGGGTATGTTTTCCCATGCAGGTCAGTTGTTCTTTGAGACCGACCCATTGGGCCTGGTGATGGGGGTGCAGATTCAGGACCTGGTGAAGGTGTTTGATGGAAGCTCTCATCCAGCTGTCAACTGTCTCAACATCAATTTCTACGAAAGCCAGATCACATCCTTCTTGGGGCACAATGGGGCTGGAAAAACCACCACTATGTAAGCTGAAATCAGATTTAACAAGTTACAAATCTATTTGTACGAAGTGGAGTAAAGGTTCAGTCTCAAAAGATGTAGACAATCAGATCATTTAATAAGAATTTAATTGAATAGGCTCAGAGGTTGGCTGGTTCACATACTATAAATTGTACCAAGTTTAAACAATTTTTAATACTTAGGTTTTTATAGCAGCTTATCTGCAGAAAGGATCTCCTAGCAATAGTTTTCCATTTGAACATGACAACCAGATATTATCATATTCCTTTTTACCTGCTACTTTTCTGACACAATTTTTATAGCCTTTTGTAGTGATTCAGATTACCCTACTTGTGAATCCCTTCATGAGATCCCAGCGCAAAGTTCAAAGTTCAGCGCAACCCCAGTGTCATGGTATTGGTATCGTATGTGCTTCTGCTCTGTCCAGGTCAATCCTGACTGGCCTGTTCCCTCCTACATCTGGAACAGCCTACATTAATGGAAGAGACATTCGGACCGACATGGACATCATACGCTCCTCCATGGGGATGTGCCCTCAGTATAACATCCTCTTCAAACAGTGAGTTACATTACAGATGCTGCTGACATGACTGGAGTCAGTTCAGTGCAAATATGCATTGAAAGTCAAAAAAATGGCATGGATACAGTGTTTCCAGGATATACAGCAAAAAAGAGCAAAATAAAAAAAGGACCTATTTATGTTGAAGAACAAACTAAAATTACTTGTCGCTAACATTTTCTTTGTTAAAAGTTGCTAATTGAACTTTGAAAGTTTAGAATGTCTTCAGCTGTTATTAAGTGAGGAACCGACTTTGTTAAAATCAATGCACATTCTTCAAAAATCAAAAGCATTGGTTTTGACAGCAGTTGCTGAAAGCAAGAGTTACTGATTTACTTCCCCATTCAGAGTAGACTTCACAGTCAAAAAACAGTCAAAACAACATTTTAAACTCTTCCTCTGTAAAATTGTTTATTATTGTCGCCCTGTTGTTGTTCCAGTCTCACAGTGGAGGAGCACATCCTGTTTTACTCACTGCTGAAGGGTCGAACTCAGGCGGAGGCGGAGAGAGAGGTTGAGGACATGCTGGTGGACCTTGGGCTGCCTCACAAGAGAGACGACGAGGCTCAGAACCTCTCAGGTGGACCACTTGCTTCTCTGTGTTTGTGAAAGAGAGAGAGAGCAAGCGAGCTAGAGTTTCATTCATTCCTTCATCATTGTTTCTGCTCTGAACAGTTGCCTCTCACACACTCTACAGGCGGTATGCAGAGGAAACTGTCAGTTGCCATGGCGTTTGTTGGTGGATCAAAGGTTGTGATCCTGGACGAACCCACCTCGGGAGTGGACCCCTATTCCAGGAGATCCATTTGGGACCTCCTACTGAAATACAGAACTGGTAAAAATGTCTCATTTAACCCATTAAGCTCCACATTTTAGCCCTCCAGGTCGACATTTTACCCCTTTAGATCCACTTTCTAAAATGCACATTTTACCTCCAACCGGTACACATCTCACCCCTAAGGTCCACTTTTTACTGCTACACTGAAGACACTGAAGAATGAAACCAAATCCTTGGCAGCTTTACAGCTCTCCTAAGGCACTTGAATTAAGCAGTGAACTGATCAAACGGAAAAATTCAGCTACAAAAAGCAAAAATTGCAGTCATAAAATCAATAATGTGCTGGCAAAGGCACTTGAAAGTTATGATAACTTCTTTGTTCATCTAGAATGGGCTGAAATGTTCCTTTGATTCAGATGACACGTCAATAAAAAGCACTTTATTAAAAGTTTGACCCTTGTGCAGGCCGAACGGTGATTCTGTCCACTCATCACATGGACGAGGCCGACCTGCTGAGTGACCGCATCGCCATCATCTCCAAAGGACAACTCCACTGTTGCGGATCCCCCCTTTTCCTCAAGAACTGCTTTGGAGTTGGTTTCTATTTGACACTGGTACGCCGGATGAAGGATCTTAAGAAGAAGGAGGTAAGGTTTACCTTTTACACAAAATCAGCCAGAAAAACAGCCCATAATGTGCGTTATGTCTGCCCCATCTGTCTGTTTATTCTTCATAATCGTTTTCAAATACAGAGACACGAAAAGAACACCAGCTTTCCTTCCACTAAAGTTACAGTTTTCTGGCAGGATTTTTGAATTGTTAAGGGTGTTCTTGTCTTTGCTGTTTTCATCAGAATGATTGTGACTGTGCCTCCGACTGCTCCTGTTCCTGCTCCATCTGTACTAGATACAAAGATCAGTCTCAGAACCAGTCCCAGCATCTAGACAGAGTTCTGGATGGTAAGTGTATTCTGTATATTTCTTTTACTGTAACTGCATACTCATGAGCTACCCCTCCTCTGTTTGTGTGCATGTGTTCTCTTGTGCTTCTATCTTACTCAGGAAAAACTTTGGATTTAGACCCTGTGAGTGAGGGCTGTTTGAGGGTTAAGACTTAATTTTCCGCTTATGGTTAGATTCAGGTTTAGGTTAAGGTTAGGATTAGGGGTTAGGCATGTAGTTGCGAGGGTTATAGTTAAGGGAATTAGTGTTAGGTTTGGTTTCTGGTTTATGTATTAAGTTTTTCTCTGTATATTATTAAAGTTTATGATTAAATAAGCAACAATGTCAGAAAAAAACCCATCACCATTAGTTATATTTTTATTAAGACTTTAACACTCAGAAAACTCAGCTAATCTGCTTCAGGAGGACTGTATGGGTGTGGTTTTACCAAATTTTATTGACAATACAAACAAGCAACTCCACAGCTGTCGTCAGCTGTGGAGTTGCTGAATCCTCATTGGTGCATTTAAGATTGTGACATCAGCTTTTCCCCAACAAAGACTTGCCCACTTAAAACCAATGAGAAGATCACAGGCAAAAATACAAATACAGAAATCTCCCATGTCAAATAACCAAAAACTGTTTCAACTTTGGCAGAAATTTCTGTGCTCATGTAGGAGCCCATTGCTCATAGAAGGAAGTTGATTGAGAAAATAGGTTTTCAGGGCCTTTAAGTCAATGAAGGTCCTCACAAGTATAGCAGTACAAACCTGTGTGTGTGTGTGTGACCTGCAGGGACTGGCCCAATTATCCAAGGTGTAAAACAGATGCAGAAACAGAACACACTATTTCACATTTATAATTTAGTGGTGATATTGTCCCATGTAGCTTTTTCTCCCAATTCTGCCTGAGGACACTGTACTTGAGATGCAATGATTCAAACACAAATTCACTCATGCATTTTAGTGCTTGAATAATAATGTTTGTTTTTTGTTTTTGGCATAATTAGCAGTTTCCCTTCCTTTGTCCTTTTCTTGGTTTCTACTATTTTGAGAACACTTTACTCTTAACTACCCTCTCCATAAATGATGATTTTCTGTCTTCTTCCCAGGGGATATAGACAGCATCACTAGTCTCATCCACCACCACGTCCCTGAAGCCAAGCTGATCGAGATGATTGGCCAGGAGCTGACCTATCTGCTCCCCAATAAGGGCTTCAAGCATCGAGCGTATGCCAGCCTGTTTAGGGAGCTGGAGGAGACACTTGGTGACATGGGCCTCAGCAGCTTTGGCATTTCTGATACATCACTAGAGGAGGTAGCGTTTTAATGCTACATTTACACTGCATGAAAAAGATGGTAAATAAATAAATAAGAGCTTTCAGAATATAACATCAGCTTTCTACTTGGTAAGTTTAGATTTTATGATAAACCCCGATTATTCAGCTTTGTGATTTCTGATATCATCAACAAGAAAACACCCATAGTCAGGTAAAAGAAATTGTATTAATTTGAGCAAAGAAAATTATTTATTTTTGATAATAATAAATGATAACAACCACCTCTTGAATATTTTTTCAGTCGATGACTCTACAATCTTTGATTGGGTGTTAAAGCATCACCTACTGTACACTGCAAAAACTCTCCATCCTGACAAGTAATTCTTGTCTATTACTGTGTCCTTGAAGTCTTGTTTTCTTAAAAATGAATCTGCTGCTACAATAAGATTATTTCTGCCTGTTTCCAATACAGATCCATTTGTTTAAGAAATTCCATAGTTACGATGAACCGCAATGTCCTGGTTTGAGTCTGGCCCATTTGTTGCTTTTCTCTTTCCCTTTTACCTGTAATCTCTCTACTATCGCTGTCTAATGAAGGCATAAAATGGCAAATAAATAAATACATTTCCTATAAATGATGTCAGTATCTTGAAACAATATTGAATAAGGCTGGGTACTGCACTAGAATCAAGAAAATTTACTTTTAAATGAATAAAATTCTGGGTGCACGGTGGCAGAGCGGCTACAGCTCCTGCCTCCCAATAAGGAGATCGTGGGTTCGTGGGTTCGATTCCCGGACCGACCAACATCACACAATCTCTCTGGGTGGAGTCTGCATGTCCTCCCCGTGTTACCGTGGGTTCTCTCCGGGTTCTCCGGCTTCCTCCCACCGTCCAAAGACATGCATGTGTAGGTTAATTGATAACTCTAAATTGCCCGTATTGAATGAATGTGTGAGTGAATGGTTGTCTGTCCTTGTCTGTGTCTGTGTTCGCCCTGCGACGAGTTGGCCACTGTCCAGGGTGTGCCCTGCCTAAGGCCCGAAGTCACTGGGATAGGCTCCAGTCACCCGCGACCCCCTAACGGGGACCAAGCGGTAGAAAATGGATGGATGGATGGATGGAATAAAATTCTTGAAACAAGTTGTTTTGTATTGGAAACAGGTGTAAGCTATTGGACCAAATTGGCTGATTTTTGTAGTTGTTTAAAGAAAATTAGACTTTTTTTGACTCAACAATAGACCAAAATTTATTTGCAAAATGGACATTTTAGCTGAACAAGTTCATACTGTCTGTATGTGATGGCAGCATTTTTCCGGTTGTGTTTTTTTAACAGAATCTTCAAGTTTAATACAGGAAAATGAAAAACTTCTATTACTTCTGAACGTAATGCGTGAAAAGTTTTGAAAGTTTAGGGAAGTACTTTTTTTCTTTCCAGATATTCATAAAGGTCACTGCAGATGGAGAAGCAGCGAATAATGCCACCACTCCTGGTAAATACCACCACTGATATTCAGCATGGCCTTTTCCTGGAATTGAATTTCTGACCCATTGCCCCGTCTCTCTAACGTGTTGTTAATCCATTTGCCTCACACCTGTTTCTATTATTGTTGTGAATTCCCTAACTCTAACATTAGCTACTTGTGTAGTATTTCCATGTGGTGTGGTGCATCATTTGTCAGTTTCAACCCTCTAGTTTGTGTGTGTGTTTTGTGTCTCACCTGTGCGCTCCCACCTCCAGAACAGTGGATATTACAGCGGAAAAAAAACTGCAACAAAGTTGGTGAAGATGAAGGTCAGATACTTGAGAGCCAACAGAATTCTGTCAATTTAGGCTTTTTTTATTGAATCTGCTGGACTTGGGTAAATCAGTATGTGCAAGAATTGTTGTTATTTAACATTAAAGTTATTTTTTTGACCAGGTATGTGGGGTTTATCACATGTGGACAATTTGGATGTAATCCTGTAAAGTGTCATCACAGAAAAGGGCTTGTGTTCTCATATTAAAATGCTTTTCTGTTCTGATTATTTGGATATTCTTAGTCTTTATTTAGACAGGGATTTCTGCTTGCTTGCTCTTTTCTAGCACAGTACTGCTTTAAATTCATAAATGTACTCACATTTATCATTTGTCAGCTGCATAGAAAAAATCTGAAACTTCAGATGAGTTTAGGTGCTTCGCTCAGTGGAATCTCAGCAGTATGACTAAGCCTGCTTCTCCAACTTGCTACCACTGCCTCTCGAGCAAATGCTTTGTCCTATGTAGATATTTTATGTACAGTACTTACTGCATGTTTTCTTCACAGAACATAACGGTGTGATGGAGACTAACGGCATTACCCATGGTGCATCAGACAACAGTGCAGGAAAGGGCTCGAGGCAGATGAAAGGGGCCGCTCTGATCCTGAAGCAGTTCCTTGCACTGCTAGTGAAGAGGTTTCACCACGCCATAAGAAGCCAGAAAGACTTCATGGCACAGGTACAGAGTTGCAGCGATGGGTGGATTGAGGGCTTAGTGTAGACACGAAGTGTTGACAGTGGGATTATGTGAAGTATGAACTGATTGCAGACTGAGAGGTGTGAATAATTGTAATCTGTTTTGGGTAGCAGATGAGTGTATTTTAACTAAAGGGACAACATATTTAAGTGCCAGTGTTTTTGACACATGTGCCAGTGTTTTTGACACATGTAATCTGGAAGTCCAATGAGAAAAAACCTTTGCAACAAAACAAAGAATTGTTTGCCCATTGCTTTTATTAATATTAAATATATCATTAAATCTAGAGGAAAACATAATGTAAAGGTATAGATATGAGTACATCTGTGTATTTTTTGTAATGGTTTAAACTGTTTATGTAAACTGTGAGTGTTGTGATTTGCTTACTTGTTTTTTTTTGGGGATTTCAGATCGTCCTTCCTGCCAGTTTTGTCCTAATAGCGCTGATCTTCACCATGATTGTCCCTCCGTTTGGAGAGTATCCAAGTCTGACTCTGACTCCCTGGATGTACGGACAACAATTCACCTTCTTCAGGTCAGACCTCATGTCAAACACTGTCAAAAAAGACACTAGCTTTAGATAAACCATCAGTTACAGTATGTATCACATAAACACGGAGGTACCTGACAGATTGGTGGTGATTATATTGCTTATATTTCTTCAGTCAGTGGCTTTAACTATTTTCTTCTTTACATTTTCTCATCTCTATTTAGTAACGAGCAACCATTTGACCCCAAAATGAAACGCTTCACAGAGCGCTTACTGGACAGACCAGGCCTGGGGACACGCTGCATGGAAGGAGAACCACTAGGGTGAGTATCAGGACTATCGATAGGACAGGACAGGACAGGACCATGACACGAGTACATCTCATTTCCTGAATTCAAACTAACTGGTACAGAAATCCTGCAACATGCATTCAGATATTTGGAGTTCATGCAGACTAAGAAAGTTTAAGCAAAAATGCTGAATTCTTACCTGCTAGCATTAAACTCATCTGAAAATTACACCGAAGCTTGAACATCTGGTATACTCTCATATTATCATTAAGGCCTCACATAACTGGTGACATATTTATCCAAGCTATAAGCCAAGACTGTTACATCAATATTATTAATCCCATCCTCAAGAATTTGTATTCAGTAACATTTCACATGTTTTTAAATTCAACCCAAATCATATACTGTACATGGCAAAGACTACACCTATTATTCGATAAATTATTGCATATTGCATCTCCATGCTGATCTATTTACATTTTTGCATTTCTCCACTTACCTCCCTAAAGAATGCCCTGTAGTAATAGAACATCAGAGTGGGAGAATCCTGAAGTCTCTCCTCTGGTCAGCAACATCTTACAGAGTCCTGAGTGGAATCAGAGAAACCCGTCTCCTTCCTGCCAGTGCAGCTCCAGTAAGAAGCTTACCATGATGCCCATCTGTCCTATCGGAGCAGGAGGCCTGCCCCCTCGCCAACGAATCGAGGCCACGGGAGACATGATGCTGGACCTGACGGAGAGGAACATCTCTGACTTCCTGGTTAAAACCTATCCCAGTCTCATCAGAGCCAGGTAGGTTTAAATGCAGTGTACATCTGCATTCAAATTAAAACAAACAGGAGGAATTAAAGAAGAAATACAAGCGTGTTAAATCCCTCAAAGGGCTTAAAAACATGTCACGAATCAAATAAAAAAGAGGTTTAAGGTGACAGAAAAAACTTGATACTGTAAACAGAATACACAGAAAGATCTTTTCAAGCTTTATAAAAATGCTATAAACAAGCTATGATTGCTCTGTAAATCATTTTGTTTGACCACTTTTTAAACACATTTAAATAATTACATCTCTGCTTGATTAAATTCTGAATTTCATTTCACAGTTTGAAGAGCAAATACTGGGTGAATGAACAAAGGTAATAATTTGTGCTTTACTGCTGTAAGTCTCTTTCTGTCAGTCTTCGTCTCCCTCTTGTGTAGTTAATGTGGGATACTGAGTGTAAATATTCTCTTTCCTCAGATATGGAGGTCTGTCAGTAGGAGGACAGCTTCCTATCCTAGACGTCAAACCCAAAGACATCCAGAATGTTTTCAGCCAACTGGGACGAATGCTCAACATCACAGCGGTACTCAGTTCAATTCATTTCAATTTAAAGGGGCTTTATTGGCATGGGAAACATAAGTTAACATTGCCAAAGCAAGTGTGAAATAAAAACGTATACATAAATCACTGTTTCTTTTGCTCATGAGAGAATTTTGTAAAGTCCATCGAGTCAGTTTATAATTTTTATTTCACAGGGTTACTATTCTGGAATTGCACTCGGGGAGATTGGTCCTTTCTTACGATACATGGAGAGTGAATTCAATATAAAGGTAAGTGTAGGTTGGATACAGGAGCTGGTTTTTACACAAATAGCAAATCAGCAAGTGGTAGACATTATATGCAAAAACTCATAGTCGCTGTTCTAACGTCTACCTCTGGCTTTGCTTTTATATAAACTTTTACTAACTTTTCAATTTATAAATTCTGTCATATTACAGGGATGTTGACTGATAACTGTAAGTGCTTGCTTTCATAGCTTTTCTTTCCACTTAAAGTAATGAAGGTTTTATATAGGGAAGGTCAGCTTGCAAGTCCTTGTATTGTAGATCAGGGCTGCAATTATCAAGTCAGAAGGTTGCGAGATGTGTTCAATTAACTGTGCTCTCCTCTGTCAGGTATGGTATAATAACAAAGGCTGGCACGCCATGGTGGCCTTCATGAATGTGGCCAATAATGCCATTCTGCGGGCCTTCCTACCGCCATCCGCCAAACCTGTCGAGTTTGGCATCACTGCCATCAACCACCCTCTGAACCTCACCAAAGAGCAGCTTTCCGAGGTCACAGTGTGAGTGTTACTTTTACATTTGTTTTTAATAAAATAAAAATGCATTTTATTTATTTATTTGTTTGCACAATAAAGAATTCAATTATTATAAAAGATATGTACACAAGGACATTTACACATATACAAACACACTTTTACCGACATATATTCAGATAAACATGAATTTAAAGTAAACAAAAGCTTGTGCAGGGGAGGTAGGAAACTCAAGGCAAGAATTATAGCTGTGAGTCGGGGCCGGGCATTTGGAAGAGTAGGAGGAAGATGGAGGAGGAAGATGAAAAAAACAGAACAAATGCAGTCCATCAGCAGAACATCCCAGGCCAAAATTATTAAACCTTTAAGTCACGCTTCTCTAATCCACACAGCACAATGGCTGAGTAGACATTAGTATGTTTATTGTGCATCATCCAGGACAACCTTAGACACCAAGGGCAAGTCATGATCTTGCTGAGCTACCTGCCAAGAAAGAAACCGTTTGTTAGTTTGGTGTCAATAGACCAAAAAATGTGAGGAAATGAGAGGAAGCAGCTGAAGCTTGTCAAGGGCTGGATATTGAGTTGATAATTAGAATCAGGTGTTAGAATGGGGACATCCCTAAAACATGCATGGCAGTAGATCTCCAGGAGCAGGGTTGATGACTACTGATAGAAGATGTTCATTGTGCATCACCTGGGTCTTGAACTCACAACCTTAGTCACCAATGGCACGTCATGATCATGTTGAAGTCCACAGATTCAGTTATCAAGACAAAATTCTAAGATTTTGTGGATTTAATCTAGAAAATAGGGATGTCTGTAGTTTATTTTTTGCAAAGATTTGTTCCATAAATGACAAACTGATATTTAATGATGCTCTATTTTCATGGACTGCAATGGTTTACATGATAGAATTAAAAATACTGTCAAAAATTCAGTTTTTGAGATAGTTCTGAAATTTACCACACTACTAACAACTATTCTGATCATTTGGGCCTAGGTTTTGGTGAAAGTTGCAAAGTAGTAGCACGTAAAACTGATTTGTTATGAATTTTCAAACTGTAGACGGTTGCTATAGCGCCACCATCTGGACTATTGGCTACGTGCAAAATTTTGTGTCCCCCCCCCACATGGGAAAGCAGATTTCCTAGGAAGAAATATAATTGGCAATTCTAAGAATATAAACAAGTATAAGTATATAGTATAAACAAGTTAAAAACTGAAATAAATACACTTGAATAGAAGCGAAAGCACAGTACTACTCGCCCCTGTGCCCTGCAGACCTTTCACTAGTTTTAGTGAGAATAAAAGCCGTCTTTAAAACGAGTGTTGTGCGCCTTGTTGCTTCGATAGTGCTTACCTGATGGCAGCAGCAAGAATAGATAGTGGCCAGAGTCCTGTAGCCCTGTCAGCTCCGTTCGGCCTCATGCAGCCGTCGTGTCGAGCAATCTTGGCAGTGTCTTATCGGCTAGCTCCTGCTTCTGCAGCCTGTGCAGTCGTCCAGTGCGTGCAATCGTTGCAGTGCTGTCACTGTGCGAGCTCTTGTACGCTGAGCGTCTGTTCGTGGCGTCGTGTCGCATCAGCGTTCGCATGTCGTCTTGCAGCTCTGTGGCCTCATTGTCGGCCAGTCGTTCAGCAGGTTGCCTTTGAGTGCATTACGCTTCGTTTGACTAACTCATGTTGTGGTCAGTTAGTAGCTAGTTCGTGTGCCAGTATGTGACTTCACAAGTCCTGTGTTAGCATGCTCTTGTAGGATCAACTTCTTGTGACCGTGAGTCTAGCTGTGCATCTGAACATTGATGTCATGAGATCTCAGATGCTGAGTTCAAAGCTTAGTTTAGATCAAGATCGATAGCTGAGCATTACTGCATTACTCGAATAAGATTCAATGCATCAGATCTATAGCTCTTGAATTTAGAAGTTTCACAATACTTGCAATTGTACTTGCCACTTATGCTCACTTGTGAACTGTATAACAATAGTACTAAGTTGATACAGTGCATGTATTAAGCTATATGCAATTGTGAAAGTAACAAGCTTAAACGTAGTAGAAGCAGTATTAGAACTTACAAGTAATTATTATGCCAATAACTACTCAATACTTACTACATTGTCGGTTATAGTGACTAACTTAACTGTATGCCAAGTAGACTTATTCTAGACGTACTCTATTGTCATTGACAATGGAAACATAGACTTGAAGAGATTAGTTAGAATGCTCAGAAGTAAAGCTTCAGTAAAAGTATCAGCATAATAGTCAAATTTACACTCTGCATTCAGCCTCATGCATAAGCATTATGTACGACATTGGTAAAAGCATGAAATCTGTGTTAATCACAGTGTATGTTAGATCATACATTAGGTAAGTCTTCAAGGTATTCAGAACTATAGAGTTCTAAAGTATGCAAGCATCCGTACATCAACTACATTCAATAATGTTACTAAAGTTGCTAAAATGGCAATAATAAAACCTACAATCAGACCAATAGCAGACAATGAAGCAATAGACTATCATCACATGCTGAGTAAGCAATTGACTGGTACATAAGCATAAAGCCATAAAGCTGTGCATCAAGGTCTAATATGAAATGCCATTCACAGTAGCAGCAAAATTCATGAGCATAATTGATATTTTATCTTTGAATGTTATAAGAATAATGATAGATGAGTAACATCAGAAAGTCAAAATCTCCTAGAACAATGAAAATATACTCTTTGAAGATAAAGTACTGCAAATACAAATACAGCTGAAAGTACATAGTGGATGAACATCAATTTGATCACTCATGAATTGAAAATTATACAAGCAAATCTAATGTAAATCCATGATGCACTATATATGAACAGACTAACGGAACATGCACTAAATTAGAAACTCTAAATAGAATATTATATTACTTGTTTTGGATGTATGCTAAGGTGCAATTCTGAATAGAAAATACAAGCTCCTGAGAAAGCTCCATAAAAGGGAAAATAGAAGACAATTTCACTCCTCCTCTTTAGACAGCTATGGAAGCAATAATAAAAATGGAAAAAGGAAAGGAAAAGTCAGAGGGTCACTAAAGTCATCAGAATTTATCCTCTGGGAACGTTGAAAATATGTGCAGCAAATTTCATAGCAATCCATCTGATAGTTGTTGGTATATACACCAGTCAAAGTGGTGAACAGACTGACAGACAGAGCAACATTGCCATCTCTAAAGATATATGATCAACCTATAAAATAGAATGTATTATTATAGATATTATAGCCCTGCAGACCCACACAGTGGGTTAGCCAGATACCTTTGGGCTTATCTAAGCATATCTCATCAAAGCTGGCCCACTTTTAACTGGGGTAGATCACCATGGTAACCTATGTTGCACAGCCAACTCTGCTCCGCAGCAGGTTAACTTCAGAGGAAGCCCGATCACTGACCAGTCAGATCACTGGAAAAACTGAGTCTAAAGGATCCTGACATGAACAACAAACTTTGCAATAAAGTGGCAAGTAATACAGTGCTATAGATGTTTTTATAGGCCAGTACACTCAATTTGCCGTTCATATGCTGCTCCAGGAGCAGGGTTGATGACTACTGATATAAGATGTTTGTTGTGCATCGCCTGGGTATTTAACTCACAACCTTAATCACCAATGGCACGTCGTGATCATGTTGAGCTACCCGCAGAAACCAGAAAATCAGAGGTGGCTTCACACTAAGACTTATGCAACCACCATGGTTGTGATAACGGCTTAACAGCGGATTTCAAACTAGTGTCAAAAATTCAGTTATCAAGACAGAACTCTGAGAATTTGACAACATAGAGATAGATGTCTGTAGTTTATTTATTTATTTTTTTTACAAAGATTGCTCCATAAATGACAAACTGATATTTAATGATGCTCTATTTCCATTGACTGCAATGGTTTACATGAGGATAGAATTCAAAATACTGTCAAAAATTCTGTTTTTGAGAAACAGTTCTGAAATTTACCACACTACATCTACCATAACTACAAAATTTTGTCATTTTTTCAGAAACATTGGAGATTTATTTTATCGAGAATTTGCAGTAGCTGTTTACAGTAGAACCTTTTTATGCAATGTGGGCTCAATTTTTGATATTTCATAAATCTGGCTCAACTGTTTGTGGAGGACAGTCTGAAGATGCAGTGTGGCAAGTTTGGTGTCGATTATGGAGATAGCTTTACTATTAGTTTGACAGTTTTTGAGAAAAACAGAGTGATGGACTATTGGCCCACAATGCCTGTTGAGGACATTTAGCATAGGACTGGACCTATGTGCAAAATTTAGTTTTTTCCCATGGGAAGGCAGATTTCCTAGGAAGAAAAATAACATTGGCAATTCTAAGAGGGTCCAGGTAGGGAAGATAAAGTATTGAGAGACAGACTAATACTATTGGTTTTGGTCTATTCATGGAATTTGTTGACAAACAAAAATATAGAATGACAACACTCCTGAAAAGTGTTGTTAAAAGCATCTTCAAAGATTTTGTCATATGCATTAAACTGCCACTAGTGGATTTCCATACAAGGAACTGGATATAGTATAAACAAGTTAAAAACTGAAATAAATACACTTGAATAGAAGCGAAAGCACAGTACTACTCGCCCCTGTGCCCTGCAGACCTTTCACTAGTTTTAGTGAGAATAAAAGCCGTCTTTAAAACGAGTGTTGTGCGCCTTGTTGCTTCGATAGTGCTTACCTGATGGCAGCAGCAAGAATAGATAGTGGCCTGGATGAGTGCTTTTCTCCTGCACCTTGTACCATATATCTCATCCAGGTGGAGCTGATTGCTTATTATTTGAGGCCTGCTTAAAAGAGTAGTTCACAGTTTGGGAAATGTGAGTATTTCCTTTCTGGCAGTTACAGGATTGCATTTCACATCTCCTGTATGAGGTCACGCAGTTAGATCATTGTTTCTTTTGATTCATTATACTCATTAATTTCCCATGTCACTTTAGGGTCCCCATAGTTAAGCAGTGCTGCTATGAAATTGTTTAGGACATTTTAAACAACTTAAAGCAGGAATACACTGCATCAATAAAATTGTGTAGGATACTTAGACAAAACAAGCAAAACAAGAATCCTGTGCCAGGTAGTCTTATGGTTAATATCCTGGCAGCAGCAACAGTTTGAGTTGAATATTTGCAACTGGGTCTGGCTTTAACTCAAAATGCTCCTCTGGTTTAAATTACAGCGCAAAAAAAAAAAAGAAAAAGAAAAAAAGTGGTGATTGTGAAACGATAGGGATTTGAAAAACCGTAGGCAGCGTCGTCATTTAACCCATTCACTAATCTCTGGAAAAATAAGGAAACTAATGAAATCAGTTAGAGTTTTATTTAAAGCAGAGACATAAAAACCAGGTACATACAAAGTAAACTCTTGCATGGTTCCTCAAACCTAGTCCCATACTTTAGTTGCCTCTCAATGTTCCCACGTGAGACACTCGTGAACGCAGTCGAGTTAGTCATCGGTTTGTAGATCAAACTGCTCTTGCTGCTGCTCCGCTGGCCGTCACGTTGACCCCAAGCGTCACGTTGTCTGCGGCTGTCGTGGCTCCAAGCGTCGCATTGTCGGCGGCAGCTGCCCTGCTGGCCGTCACATTGTCGGCGGCAGTCACTCTGCTGGCCCCAAGCGTCACATTGTTGTCGGCGGCCGTCGTGGCGCCAAGCGTCGCGTTGTCGGCTGCTGCTTTCCTGCTGGCCGTCGCATTGTCAGCGGCCGTCGTGGCTCCGAGTGTCACGTTGTCGGCAGAGGCCGTCGCGTTGTCGGCAGAGGCCGTCGCGTTGTCGGCAGAGGCCGTCGCGTTGTCGGCAGAGGCCGTCGCGTTGTCGGCTACTATTATTACTATCACCGTGTTTTCAGCTGCTGCTGCTTCCCTGCTGGCCGTCGCATTGTCAGCGGCCGTCGTGGCTCCAAGTGTCGCGTTGTCGGCAGAGGCCGTCGCGTTGTCGGCAGAGGCCGCCGCGTTGTCGGCAGAGGCCGTCGCGTTGTCGGCAGAGGCCGCCGCGTTGTCGGCTACTATTATTACTATCACCGTTTTCAGCTGCTGCTGCTGCTGCTTCCCTGCTGGCCGTCGCATTGTCAGCGGCCGTCGTGGCTCCAAGTGTCGCGTTGTCGGCAGAGGCCGTCGCGTTGTCGGCAGAGGCCGTCGCGTTGTCGGCAGAGGCCGTCGCGTTGTCGGCAGAGGCCGTCGCGTTGTTGTCGGCAGAGGCCGTCGCGCGTTGTCGGCTACTATTATTACTATCACCGCGTTTTCGGCTGCTGCTTCCTGCTGGCCGTTGCATTGTCAGCGCCGCTGCGGGCGCCAAGTGTCGCGTTGTCGGCAGAGGCCGTCGCGTTGTCGGCAGAGGCCGTCGTGGCTCCAAGTGTCGCGTTGTCGGCAGAGGCCGTCGCGTTGTCGGCAGAGGCCGTCGCGTTGTCGGCAGAGGCCGTCGCGTTGTCGGCAGAGGCCGTCGCGTTGTCGGCAGAGGCCGTCGCGTTGTCGGCCACTATTATTACTATCACCGTGTTTTCAGCTGCTGCTTCCCTGCTGGCCGTCGCATTGTCAGCGGCCGTCGTGGCTCCAAGTGTCCCGTTGTCGGCAGAGGCTGTCCCGTTGTCGGCAGAGGCTGTCCCGTTGTCGGCTACTATTATTACAATCACCGTGTTTTCGGTGGCCGCCGTTGCGTTGTCGGCAGCTCCCAGCGTCGCGTTGTCGGCGGCTGCTGCCTCCCCTGCTGGCCGTCGCATTGTCGGGCGGCCGTCGCGTCGCTGCGTGGCTCGCCATCCTCCTCTGTTTTGAGGTCTTTAAGTCTGTTCAGGTGTTGTTGTACAAGTTTCTGGTGGCCAATTGATGCCGTAGCTTCCACTTCATTGCTTTCCAGTTGTACTGAAAAGACATTCGAACAACAATTTAGATCCTAAAAGGAAACTGAGTCATGTTCAACTTCTCTAGACTTCGACACACAGCTGAGAGCATTCACTGCCAAGTGACTGAAATTTTAAAGCATTAATAGACTTGAGACTTGCTCCAAAAGACCAGTCCAGTGTAGGTTTATGCAACCTGACACAATATTGAGTTCTTTCTGCATCCATGTCATGTAGGTATACTATATTATTTGTTTGCAGTATTTTACGTAGACAAAGTTGTATACTTGACATTGTATGGTCAATGTCGTTTAACTTAAACTCTGTTGGAATACCAGTATCAAGTGATTAAAAGCCAGATAAAGCATTAAACTGAAAACTTAATTACCCACATTGTGAGGTTAAGAACCAAGGCTCTACACAAACTTGTATTTTGCCAGTAGGGTTTCACAGAACCTGCTCACCTTCTTTAACCTCTTGCTGCAATATGGACTCAATTGACTGGAGGAGGACAAGGGCATTGTTTATGGAGATCTCATTGGGAGACAAATCTGCAGTACAAAAGAAGTTAAGTTAGTGTCAGAATGTAGCTCAGAAAATATTTTAGTCACAAATGTTGTTACCTCTCATTCTCCTCTGCAGCCCATTATCACGTCTTTCATTTGTGCCACCAACTGGCAAACAAGAGCCTATGGACATTATACTCGCTGTTAATCAAGTGTTTGTGATGTTTGATGGCACAACATAAGACCAAGTCGTTAGAGCTAAAGGAAATTTCAGGAATTAAGGAAGTTTCTAAAGTTATGGCAAGGCATACTCTAGTAACCAAAATACCTTACTCTTTGCTATCCCACACTACCAATTTCTTAAACACATGCTTTCAACAGAAGGAATATAAAACCTTTGGCAAACCAAACAGTCAGCACACAAATAAGCAAGACCCGAACAGCACCCATTGCTTCAGTCACCAAGGGAAAATGCTACCTGTGCCACATGTGAGGTTTAAAAAAGCCCATCATGCTGGTGACACAGCTGTTGCTGATCAGCTCTAATTGGCTCTCACTTCAGAGGAGTCAGTGCTAGTTGAAATTCAGCGCAGCTTATACAATTCTGAGAATGTTGTATGTATTTATTTCATATTACTTGTTTTGGATGTATGCTAAGGTGCAATTCGAATAGAAAATACAAGCTCCTGAGAAAGCTCCATAAAAGGGAAAATAGAAGACAATTTCACTCCTCCTCTTTAGACAGCTATGGAAGCAATAATAAAAATGGAAAAAGGAAAGGAAAAGTCAGAGGGTCACTAAAGTCATCAGAATTTATCCTCTGGGAACGTTGAAAATATGTGCAGCAAATTTCATAGCAATCCATCTGATAGTTGTTGGTATATACACCAGTCAAAGTGGTGAACAGACTGACAGACAGAGCAACATTGCCATCTCTAAAGATATATGATCAACCTATAAAATAGAATGTATTATTATAGATATTATAGCCCTGCAGACCCACACAGTGGGTTAGCCAGATACCTTTGGGCTTATCTAAGCATATCTCATCAAAGCTGGCCCACTTTTAACTGGGGTAGATCACCATGGTAACCTATGTTGCACAGCTAACCTGCTCCGCAGCAGGTTAACTTCAGAGGAAGCCCGATCACTGACCAGTCAGATCACTGGAAAAACTGAGTCTAAAGGATCCTGACATGAACAACAAACTTTGCAATAAAGTGGCAAGTAATACAGTGCTATAGATGTTTTTATAGGCCAGTACACTCAATTTGCCGTTCATATGCTGCTCCAGGAGCAGGGTTGATGACTACTGATATAAGATGTTTGTTGTGCATCGCCTGGGTATTTAACTCACAACCTTAATCACCAATGGCACGTCGTGATCATGTTGAGCTACCCGCAGAAACCAGAAAATCAGAGGTGGCTTCACACTAAGACTTATGCAACCACCATGGTTGTGATAACGGCTTAACAGCGGATTTCAAACTAGTGTCAAAAATTCAGTTATCAAGACAGAACTCTGAGAATTTGACAACATAGAGATAGATGTCTGTAGTTTATTTATTTATTTTTTTTACAAAGATTGCTCCATAAATGACAAACTGATATTTAATGATGCTCTATTTCCATTGACTGCAATGGTTTACATGAGGATAGAATTCAAAATACTGTCAAAAATTCTGTTTTTGAGAAACAGTTCTGAAATTTACCACACTACATCTACCATAACTACAAAATTTTGTCATTTTTTCAGAAACATTGGAGATTTATTTTATCGAGAATTTGCAGTAGCTGTTTACAGTAGAACCTTTTTATGCAATGTGGGCTCAATTTTTGATATTTCATAAATCTGGCTCAACTGTTTGTGGAGGACAGTCTGAAGATGCAGTGTGGCAAGTTTGGTGTCGATTGCGGGAGATAGCTTTAATTAGTTTGACAGTTTTTGAGAAAAACAGAGTGATGGACTATTGGCCCACAATGCCTGTTGAGGACATTTAGCATAGGACTGGACCTATGTGCAAAATTTAGTTTTTTTCCCCACGCATGGGAAGGCAGATTTCCTAGGAAGAAAAATAACATTGGCAATTCTAAGAGGGTCCAGGTAGGGAAGATAAAGTATTGAGAGACAGACTAATACTATTGGTTTTGGTCTATTCATGGAATTTGTTGACAAACAAAAATATAGAATGACAACACTCCTGAAAAGTGTTGTTAAAAGCATCTTCAAAGATTTTGTCATATGCATTAAACTGCCACTAGTGGATTTCCATACAAGGAACTGGCTGCTTTCCTGTCAACGCCGTACTATACAATAAGTCATACTATCACACGGTGTTACATACAGTATAAACAAGTTAAAAACTGAAATAAATACACTTGAATAGAAGCGAAAGCACAGTACTACTCGCCCCTGTGCCCTGCAGACCTTTCACTAGTTTTAGTGAGAATAAAAGCCGTCTTTAAAACGAGTGTTGTGCGCCTTGTTGCTACGATAGTGCTTACCTGATGGCAGCAGCAAGAATAGATAGTGGCCTGGATGAGTGCTTTTCTCCTGCACCTTGTACCATATATCTCATCCAGGTGGAGCTGATTGCTTATTATTTGAGGCCTGCTTAAAAGAGTAGTTCACAGTTTGGGAAATGTGAGTATTTCCTTTCTGGCAGTTACAGGATTGCATTTCACATCTCCTGTATGAGGTCACGCAGTTAGATCATTGTTTCTTTTGATTCATTATACTCATTAATTTCCCATGTCACTTTAGGGTCCCCATAGTTAAGCAGTGCTGCTATGAAATTGTTTAGGACATTTTAAACAACTTAAAGCAGGAATACACTGCATCAATAAAATTGTGTAGGATACTTAGACAAAACAAGCAAAACAAGAATCCTGTGCCAGGTAGTCTTATGGTTAATATCCTGGCAGCAGCAACAGTTTGAGTTGAATATTTGCAACTGGGTCTGGCTTTAACTCAAAATGCTCCTCTGGTTTAAATTACAGCGCAAAAAAAAAAAGAAGAAAGAAAAAAAAAGTGGTGATTGTGAAACGATAGGGATTTGAAAAACCGTAGGCAGCGTCGTCATTTAACCCATTCACTAATCTCTGGAAAAATAAGGAAACTAATGAAATCAGTTAGAGTTTTATTTAAAGCAGAGACATAAAAACCAGGTACATACAAAGTAAACTCTTGCATGGTTCCTCAAACCTAGTCCCATACTTTAGTTGCCTCTCAATGTTCCCACGTGAGACACTCGTGAACGCAGTCGAGTTAGTCATCGGTTTGTAGATCAAACTGCTCTTGCTGCTGCTCCGCTGGCCGTCCACGTTGACCCCAAGCGTCCACGTTGTCTCGCGGCTGTCGTGGCTCCAAGCGTCGCATTGTCGGCGCGCAGCTGCCCTGCTGGCCGTCACATTGTCGGCGGCAGTCACTCTGCTGGCCCCAAGCGCCACATTGTTGTCGGCGTCGCCGTGGCGCCAAGCGTCGCGTTGTCGGCTGCTGCTTTCCTGCTGGCCGTCGCGTTGTCGGCAGAGGCCGTCCCGTTGTCGGCTACTATTATTACTATCACCGTGTTTTCGGCTGCTGCTGCTTCCCTGCTGGCCGTCGCATTGTCAGCGGCCGTCGTGGCTCCGAGTGTCGCGTTGTCGGCAGAGGCCGTCGCGTTGTCGGCAGAGGCCGTCGCGTTGTCGGCAGAGGCCGTCGCGTTGTCGGCCACTATTATTACTATCACCGTGTTTTCAGCTGCTGCTGCTGCTTCCCTGCTGGCCGTCGCATTGTCAGCGGCCGTCGTGGCTCCAAGTGTCGCGTTGTCGGCAGAGGCTGTCCCGTTGTCGGCAGAGGCTGTCCCGTTGTCGGCAGAGGCTGTCCCGCTTGTCGGCAGAGGCTGTCCCGTTGTCGGCAGAGGCTGTCCCGTTGTCGGCAGAGGCTGTCCCGTTGTCGGCAGAGGCTGTCCCGCTGTCGGCAGAGGCTGTCCCGTTGTCGGCAGAGGCTGTCCCGTTGTCGGCCACTATTATTACTATCACCGTGTTTTCAGCTGCTGCTGCTGCTTCCCTGCTGGCCGTCGCGATTGTCAGCGGCCGCCGTCGTCGCTCCGAGTGTCGCGTTGTCGGCGAGGCAGAGGCCGCCCCGTTGTCGGCAGAGGCCGTCCCGTTGTCGGCAGAGGCCGTCCCGTTGTCGGCAGAGGCCGTCCCGTTGTCGGCAGAGGCCGTCCCGTTGTCGGCAGAGGCCGTCCCGTTGTCGGCAGAGGCCGTCCCGTTGTCGGCAGAGGCCGTCCCGTTGTCGGCAGAGGCCGTCCCGTTGTCGGCAACTATTATTACTATCACCGTGTTTTCAGCTGCTGCTGCTGCTGCTGCTTCTTCCTGCTGGCCGTCGCATTGTCAGCGGCCGTCGTGGCTCCAAGTGTCGCGTTGTCGGCAGAGGCTGTCGCGTTGTCGGCAGAGGCTGTCGCGTTGTCGGCAGAGGCTGTCGCGTTGTCGGCAGAGGCTGTCGCGTTGTCGGCAGAGGCTGTCGCGTTGTCGGCAGAGGCTGTCGCGTTGTCGGCAGAGGCTGTCGCGTTGTCGGCTACTATTATTACAATCACTGTGTTTTCGTGGCCGCCGTTGCGTTGTCGGCAGCTCCCAGCGTCGCGTTGTCGGCGGCTGCTGCCTCCCTGCTGGCCGTCGCATTGTCGGCGGTCGTCGCGTGTCGCTGCGTAGCTCGCCATCCTCCTCTGTTTTGAGGTCTTTAAGTCTGTTCAGGTGTTGTTGTACAAGTTTCTGGTGGCCAATTGATGCCGTAGCTTCCACTTCATTGCTTTCCAGTTGTACTGAAAAGACATTCGAACAACAATTTAGATCCTAAAAGGAAACTGAGTCATGTTCAACTTCTCTAGACTTCGACACACAGCTGAGAGCATTCACTGCCAAGTGACTGAAATTTTAAAGCATTAATAGACTTGAGACTTGCTCCAAAAGACCAGTCCAGT
Source organism: Siniperca chuatsi (assembly GCF_020085105.1). NCBI lineage: Eukaryota > Metazoa > Chordata > Actinopteri > Centrarchiformes > Sinipercidae > Siniperca > Siniperca chuatsi. The sequence continues at coordinate 8,487,344 of NC_058054.1, forward strand.
GTAGGTTTATGCAACCTGACACAATATTGAGTTCTTTCTGCATCCATGTCATGTAGGTATACTATATTATTTGTTTGCAGTATTTTACGTGAGACAAAGTTGTATACTTGACATTGTATGGTCAATGTCGTTTAACTTAAACTCTGTTGGAATACCAGTATCAAGTGATTAAAAGCCAGATAAAGCATTAAACTGAAAACTTAATTACCCACATTGTGAGGTTAAGAACCAAGGCTCTACACAAACTTGTATTTTGCCAGTAGGGTTTCACAGAACCTGCTCACCTTCTTTAACCTCTTGCTGCAATATGGACTCAATTGACTGGAGGAGGACAAGGGCATTGTTTATGGAGATCTCATTGGGAGACAAATCTGCAGTACAAAAGAAGTTAAGTTAGTGTCAGAATGTAGCTCAGAAAATATTTTAGTCACAAATGTTGTTACCTCTCATTCTCCTCTGCAGCCCATTATCACGTCTTTCATTTGTGCCACCAACTGGCAAACAAGAGCCTATGGACATTATACTCGCTGTTAATCAAGTGTTTGTGATGTTTGATGGCACAACATAAGACCAAGTCGTTAGAGCTAAAGGAAATTTCAGGAATTAAGGAAGTTTCTAAAGTTATGGCAAGGCATACTCTAGTAACCAAAATACCTTACTCTTTGCTATCCCACACTACCAATTTCTTAAACACATGCTTTCAACAGAAGGAATATAAAAACCTTTGGCAAACCAAACAGTCAGCACACAAATAAGCAAGACCCGAACAGCACCCATTGCTTCAGTCACCAAGGGAAAATGCTACCTGTGCCACATGTGAGGTTTAAAAAAGCCCATCATGCTGGTGACACAGCTGTTGCTGATCAGCTCTAATTGGCTCTCACTTCAGAGGAGTCAGTGCTAGTTGAAATTCAGCGCAGCTTATACAATTCTGAGAATGTTGTATGTATTTATTTCATATTACTTGTTTTGGATGTATGCTAAGGTGCAATTCGAATAGAAAATACAAGCTCCTGAGAAAGCTCCATAAAAAGGGAAAAATAGAAGACAATTTCACTCCTCCTCTTTAGACAGCTATGGAAGCAATAATAAAAATGGAAAAAAGGAAAGGAAAAGTCAGAGGGTCACTAAAGTCATCAGAATTTATCCTCTGGGAACGTTGAAAATATGTGCAGCAAATTTCATAGCAATCCATCTGATAGTTGTTGGTATATACACCAGTCAAAGTGGTGAACAGACTGACAGACAGAGCAACATTGCCATCTCTAAAGATATATGATCAACCTATAAAATAGAATGTATTATTATAGATATTATAGCCCTGCAGACCCACACAGTGGGTTAGCCAGATACCTTTGGGCTTATCTAAGCATATCTCATCAAAGCTGGCCCACTTTTAACTGGGGTAGATCACCATGGTAACCTATGTTGCACAGCTAACCTGCTCCGCAGCAGGTTAACTTCAGAGGAAGCCCGATCACTGACCAGTCAGATCACTGGAAAAACTGAGTCTAAAGGATCCTGACATGAACAACAAACTTTGCAATAAAGTGGCAAGTAATACAGTGCTATAGATGTTTTTATAGGCCAGTACACTCAATTTGCCGTTCATATGCTGCTCCAGGAGCAGGGTTGATGACTACTGATATAAGATGTTTGTTGTGCATCGCCTGGGTATTTAACTCACAACCTTAATCACCAATGGCACGTCGTGATCATGTTGAGCTACCCGCAGAAACCAGAAAATCAGAGGTGGCTTCACACTAAGACTTATGCAACCACCATGGTTGTGATAACGGCTTAACAGCGGATTTCAAACTAGTGTCAAAAATTCAGTTATCAAGACAGAACTCTGAGAATTTGACAACATAGAGATAGATGTCTGTAGTTTATTTATTTATTTTTTTTACAAAGATTGCTCCATAAATGACAAACTGATATTTAATGATGCTCTATTTCCATTGACTGCAATGGTTTACATGAGGATAGAATTCAAAATACTGTCAAAAATTCTGTTTTTGAGAAACAGTTCTGAAATTTACCACACTACATCTACCATAACTACAAAATTTTGTCATTTTTTTCAGAAACATTGGAGATTTATTTTATCGAGAATTTGCAGTAGCTGTTTACAGTAGAACCTTTTTATGCAATGTGGGCTCAATTTTTGATATTTCATAAATCTGGCTCGACTGTTTGTGGAGGACAGTCTGAAGATGCAGTGTGGCAAGTTTGGTGTCGATTGCGGGAGATAGCTTTAATTAGTTTGACAGTTTTTGAGAAAAACAGAGTGATGGACTATTGGCCCACAATGCCTGTTGAGGACATTTAGCATAGGACTGGACCTATGTGCAAAATTTAGTTTTTTTCCCCACGCATGGGAAGGCAGATTTCCTAGGAAGAAAAATAACATTGGCAATTCTAAGAGGGTCCAGGTAGGGAAGATAAAGTATTGAGAGACAGACTAATACTATTGGTTTTGGTCTATTCATGGAATTTGTTGACAAACAAAAATATAGAATGACAACACTCCTGAAAAGTGTTGTTAAAAGCATCTTCAAAGATTTTGTCATATGCATTAAACTGCCACTAGTGGATTTCCATACAAGGAACTGGCTGCTTTCCTGTCAACGCCGTACTATACAATAAGTCATACTATCACACGGTGTTACATACAGTATAAACAAGTTAAAAACTGAAATAAATACACTTGAATAGAAGCGAAAGCACAGTACTACTCGCCCCTGTGCCCTGCAGACCTTTCACTAGTTTTAGTGAGAATAAAAGCCGTCTTTAAAACGAGTGTTGTGCGCCTTTGTTGCTACGATAGTGCTTACCTGATGGCAGCAGCAAGAATAGATAGTGGCCTGGATGAGTGCTTTTCTCCTGCACCTTGTACCATATATCTCATCCAGGTGGAGCTGATTGCTTATTATTTGAGGCCTGCTTAAAAGAGTAGTTCACAGTTTGGGAAATGTGAGTATTTCCTTTCTGGCAGTTACAGGATTGCATTTCACATCTCCTGTATGAGGTCACGCAGTTAGATCATTGTTTCTTTTGATTCATTATACTCATTAATTTCCCATGTCACTTTAGGGTCCCCATAGTTAAGCAGTGCTGCTATGAAATTGTTTAGGACATTTTAAACAACTTAAAGCAGGAATACACTGCATCAATAAAATTGTGTAGGATACTTAGACAAAACAAGCAAAACAAGAATCCTGTGCCAGGTAGTCTTATGGTTAATATCCTGGCAGCAGCAACAGTTTGAGTTGAATATTTGCAACTGGGTCTGGCTTTAACTCAAAATGCTCCTCTGGTTTAAATTACAGCGCAAAAAAAAAGAGAAAAAAAAATTGGTGATTGTGAAACGATAGGGATTTGAAAAACCGTAGGCAGCGTCGTCATTTAACCCATTCACTAATCTCTGGAAAAATAAGGAAACTAATGAAATCAGTTAGAGTTTTATTTAAAGCAGAGACATAAAAACCAGGTACATACAAAGTAAACTCTTGCATGGTTCCTCAAACCTAGTCCCATACTTTAGTTGCCTCTCAATGTTCCCACGTGAGACACTCGTGAACGCAGTCGAGTTAGTCATCGGTTTGTAGATCAAACTGCTCTTGCTGCTGCTCCGCTGGCCGTCACGTTGACCCCAAGCGTCACGTTGTCTGCGGCTGTCGTGGCTCCAAGCGTCGCATTGTCGGCGGCAGCTGCCCTGCTGGCCGTCACATTGTCGGCGGCAGTCACTCTGCTGGCCCCAAGCGTCACATTGTTGTCGGCGGCCGTCGTGGCGCCAAGCGTCGCGTTGTCGGCTGCTGCTTTCCTGCTGGCCGTCGCGTTGTCGGCAGAGGCCGTCCCGTTGTCGGCTACTATTATTACTATCACCGTGTTTTCAGCTGCTGCTGCTGCTTCCCTGCTGGCCGTCGCATTGTCAGCGGCCGTCGTGGCTCCGAGTGTCGCGTTGTCGGCAGAGGCTGTCCCGTTGTCGGCAGAGGCTGTCCCGTTGTCGGCAGAGGCTGTCCCGTTGTCGGCAGAGGCTGTCCCGTTGTCGGCAGAGGCTGTCCCGTTGTCGGCCACTATTATTACTATCACCGTGTTTTCAGCTGCTGCTGCTGCTTCCCTGCTGGCCGTCGCATTGTCAGCGGCCGTCGTGGCTCCGAGTGTCGCGTTGTCGGCAGAGGCCGTCCCGTTGTCGGCAGAGGCCGTCCCGTTGTCGGCAGAGGCCGTCCCGTTGTCGGCAGAGGCCGTCCTGCTGTGCTGTCGGCAGAGCATTGTCAGCGGCCGTCGTTCGGCAGAGGCCGTCCCGTTGCGGCAGAGGCCGTCCCGTTGTCGGCAGAGGCCGTCCCGTTGTCGGCAACTATTATTACTATCACCGTGTTTTCAGCTGCTGCTGCTGCTGCTTCCCTGCTGGCCGTCGCATTGTCAGCGGCCGTCGTGGCTCCAAGTGTCGCGTTGTCGGCAGAGGCTGTCGCGTTGTCGGCAGAGGCTGTCGCGTTGTCGGCAGAGGCTGTCGCGTTGTCGGCAGAGGCTGTCGCGTTGTCGGCAGAGGCTGTCGCGTTGTCGGCTACTATTATTACAATCACTGTGTTTTCGGTGGCCGCCGTTGCGTTGTCGGCAGCTCCCAGCGTCGCGTTGTCGGCGGCTGCTGCCTCCCTGCTGGCCGTCGCATTGTCGGCGGCCGTCGCGTTGTCGCTGCGTAGCTCGCCATCCTCCTCTGTTTTGAGGTCTTTAAGTCTGTTCAGGTGTTGTTGTACAAGTTTCTGGTGGCCAATTGATGCCGTAGCTTCCACTTCATTGCTTTCCAGTTGTACTGAAAAGACATTCGAACAACAATTTAGATCCTAAAAGGAAACTGAGTCATGTTCAACTTCTCTAGACTTCGACACACAGCTGAGAGCATTCACTGCCAAGTGACTGAAATTTTAAAGCATTAATAGACTTGAGACTTGCTCCAAAAAGACCAGTCCAGTGTAGGTTTATGCAACCTGACACAATATTGAGTTCTTTCTGCATCCATGTCATGTAGGTATACTATATTATTTGTTTGCAGTATTTTACGTAGACAAAGTTGTATACTTGACATTGTATGGTCAATGTCGTTTAACTTAAACTCTGTTGGAATACCAGTATCAAGTGATTAAAAGCCAGATAAAGCATTAAACTGAAAACTTAATTACCCACATTGTGAGGTTAAGAACCAAGGCTCTACACAAACTTGTATTTTGCCAGTAGGGTTTCACAGAACCTGCTCACCTTCTTTAACCTCTTGCTGCAATATGGACTCAATTGACTGGAGGAGGACAAGGGCATTGTTTATGGAGATCTCATTGGGAGACAAATCTGCAGTACAAAAGAAGTTAAGTTAGTGTCAGAATGTAGCTCAGAAAATATTTTAGTCACAAATGTTGTTACCTCTCATTCTCCTCTGCAGCCCATTATCACGTCTTTCATTTGTGCCACCAACTGGCAAACAAGAGCCTATGGACATTATACTCGCTGTTAATCAAGTGTTTGTGATGTTTGATGGCACAACATAAGACCAAGTCGTTAGAGCTAAAGGAAATTTCAGGAATTAAGGAAGTTTCTAAAGTTATGGCAAGGCATACTCTAGTAACCAAAATACCTTACTCTTTGCTATCCCACACTACCAATTTCTTAAACACATGCTTTCAACAGAAGGAATATAAAACCTTTGGCAAACCAAACAGTCAGCACACAAATAAGCAAGACCCGAACAGCACCCATTGCTTCAGTCACCAAGGGAAAATGCTACCTGTGCCACATGTGAGGTTTAAAAAAGCCCATCATGCTGGTGACACAGCTGTTGCTGATCAGCTCTAATTGGCTCTCACTTCAGAGGAGTCAGTGCTAGTTGAAATTCAGCGCAGCTTATACAATTCTGAGAATGTTGTATGTATTTATTTCATATTACTTGTTTTGGATGTATGCTAAGGTGCAATTCGAATAGAAAATACAAGCTCCTGAGAAAGCTCCATAAAAAGGGAAAAATAGAAGACAATTTCACTCCTCCTCTTTAGACAGCTATGGAAGCAATAATAAAAATGGAAAAAGGAAAGGAAAAGTCAGAGGGTCACTAAAGTCATCAGAATTTATCCTCTGGGAACGTTGAAAATATGTGCAGCAAATTTCATAGCAATCCATCTGATAGTTGTTGGTATATACACCAGTCAAAGTGGTGAACAGACTGACAGACAGAGCAACATTGCCATCTCTAAAGATATATGATCAACCTATAAAATAGAATGTATTATTATAGATATTATAGCCCTGCAGACCCACACAGTGGGTTAGCCAGATACCTTTGGGCTTATCTAAGCATATCTCATCAAAGCTGGCCCACTTTTAACTGGGGTAGATCACCATGGTAACCTATGTTGCACAGCTAACCTGCTCCGCAGCAGGTTAACTTCAGAAGAAGAAGAAAAATAACAATTAACGCTGCCACGCAGCTGTGAGTCGGGGCTGGGCATTTTGAGGAGGAGGAAGAAGAAGAAGAAGGAGGAAGAAGAGGAGGAAGATGGAAAAAGGAAGACAAACGCAGTCCATCCCAGAACAAAGTTATTAAACCTTGAAGTCTTTTCTAATCCACATAGCACAATGGCTGAGTAGACATTAGTGTGTTTATTCTGCATCACCCAGAACTTGAATTCACAACCTTAATCACCAATGGCACGTCATGATCTTGCTGAGCTACCTGCCAAGAGAGAATCCGTTTATTAGTTTGGTGTCAATTGAGCAAATAATGTGAGCGGAAACAGCTGAAGCTTGTCAAGGGCTGGATAATGAGTTACACTTACATTTTGGTGAAAGTTGCAAAGTGGTAGCACGTACAACTGATATGTTATGAATATGAACAAAGTTTTAAACTGTAGATGGTTGCTGTAACGCCACCATCAGGACTATTGGCCCACAATGCCTGTTGTGGACATTTGGCATAGGACTGGACAAAATTTTGTTAATTTTCAAGCATGGGAAGGCAGATTTCCTAGAAATAATAACATTGGCAATTCCAAGAGGGTCCGGCAGCCTAGCCTACCCTAAAAAAAGAATTACATCAAATAACAATAAGGAGGGATAGAAAGGCAACTACAAAATGAAGAAAAAACACTGTATACTATCAGACTATATTATATAATTACAAGATTATAGTTTATTATTCTAGTGTGTTGTCTGAGTTTAGTGCTGTAAAGATTATATTCTGGAATTTTGTTTTATCATTATTATTATTATTATTATTTATAACACCTGCTGCTCTTACATTTTCCCATTTAAAAAAAAATAAAATTGGTAAACATATATCTGGATCATTATTAGAAACAATTTTTCATGACTGTATCTTAAAATGATTTAAAGTAAATTATAGATATGATTTTATTTTTATTTTTTTTTCTTTCCCTTTGGAAGATAGTTCCACCTGAGTCTATATGTGCAAATTACTCTCTTGCCATGTTTTCACCATGTTATTTGGCTTTAACTTTAAGCATTTTTATATGGATTAGCTGTAATGGTGCCATCTCTAGTAAGTTCTCTAGTATAATGAATTACACAATTTCATTTATCTAAATTTTCATTAATGTTAGATTCCCAGACCAGAATGTACTGTACAGACTTGATCTGCTTCTTCCTTCAGGTTGACCACTTCAGTAGATGCCGTGGTGGCGATCTGTGTTATTTTCGCCATGTCCTTCATCCCTGCCAGCTTCGTCCTCTACCTCATCCAGGAGCGTGTGACCAAGGCCAAGCACCTGCAGTTTGTCAGTGGGGTCAGCCCTTTAGTGTACTGGGTGGCCAACTTCTTCTGGGACATGGTAATTCAAGCAGTGTCAATATAAAATGCGCATCATCTTAATATTGAAATTAATCAAAGATTTCCAGTTTTCAAATAATTTTAAGCAATAAAAACTTTATTTACATGTCATACTAGTGGATATAAACTCAACTTCAAACAGGTAGATGTTGTGGATTGTTCCTTTAAGTGAATTTGTATCTTACATCTGGTTATTTTTGTAAAATAGTTGATTTTTCTGTTCATTATCTCATGTGAATGTTAAAAAAATCAAGAACTGAACTGATCTTTATTTCTCCCCTAGGTTAACTACACTCTCAGCACTGCAATGGTGGTTGGCATTTTCATGGCTTTTGACAAAAAGTGTTACACATCCTCATCCAACCTGCCAGCACTAATAGCACTGTTACTGCTATATGGGTAAGGTTTTGCTTAGTTTAATTTGGTTCAGTTTTGTTTTTCACTCAAAAAATAAAAACAATAAAATACAAAGAGGATATGAAAAGGAAACACAGATTGTGCAGGTGAGTTAGTGTTATAGTGTGAGAGCACCCAAAGGGCCTTATTAGGATATATCACCTGTACACAAAAAACAAATTCATAACTGAATGAGGTACAAGGAACTGGATAATAACCCTGTTCAACAACAAGGAAATTCAAAATGTATAAATGACACGAAAGGGGTGTGAACAACAACATGACTGGAATTGTTTTTGAAATATTTCTCTTTTCTCTGGCTCTCCTGCTTTATAGGTGGTCAGTGACGCCCATGATGTATCCCATGTCCTACATATTCAACATCCCAAGTACTGCATATGTGTCCCTGTCCTGTATCAACCTGTTCATAGGCATTAATAGCAGCGCCATCACCTTCATACTGGAGCTTTTTGAAAACAATCGGGTAAGGATACATATATATTGTAAAATATTGCAAAAAAAAACTCACAAGACAATTAATTTCTGTTAACATTAACTATTTCCAAAGGTTCTAATATTTCACTGCAAAGATGCATATTTGAATTCATTAACTCTCACATTAGGTCTTGTATTAGACCTAATGGTGTGAGACCCCCTACACAGTTCAGCTGTATTGTACAGCTGTGGCAAGTTTAATGGTGTACTGCTTCATCTGTAGAAAATGCTGAGACTCATAACAACTCTTAGTGGGCAAAGAGGCTATCCGTTGAGTGCATCGATTAATAAATTTACAAATAAAAGCAGTATTGAGTTTTTGGGGGTAGCAGAACAAGCTGTAAACATATTATCACCTTATAAAGTTTATATAGCGAATGTGTTAGCAAATAAATGCCTATTTATGCATCAAGCAGACAGAGCTAAATTAGCATTGATTTGAAATTGTGTTTCTGGCCAGCTGACAAATGTAAGTCCAATATTCACTCGCCACTATTTTTCACCAGGTAGTTGCTAGCTTTGTCTGCTGTTTGGTGCTAAGCAGGCAGCGAACAGTGTTCAGAGCTTTTTTGCTGAAAATGGCTGCCTGCTGCTGCTAAGAACAGGGTTGATGAGAGGGGTGAAACTGAAACAAAGCAGTACATTTGCGAGCCGTTAAACCAAAACAATGAGCAGAAAGATGTCAAAACATCTGTGGGTTCGTCACTACAAACGACACCTTTTGTATTACACATAGTCATTTCCCCATAATTTAAAAACATTGAGTAGTGCAGCTTTAAAGTTGCAGTGAGTAACATTTCGGAGGAGACATGTTTCTACAGTTTCTACATGTTTCTACAGTAGAACAGACAAACCAAAAACTGGCTCTAGCCAGAGCCGTTCATGTTTTTCGTGATTTTCGCGGCCACCGTAGTTTCTCTTACATGCTTGGAAGGGGAGGGTGATGTGAGCGATATTCAAATGGTTGCAAACTGCAATTTCACCACAAGATGCCACTAAATCTAAAGGGTCACAAATCCATATTTTTAATATAAACAATGGATCAAACGAGTATTTGTTTTGGACTTTTGTTTGTCAGGTGGCCAGAAACAATCTCCAAATGATTGCTGATGTCGCTCCCTGTCTGCTGTTTGTGTAAAAGGAAATTGTTTGCTAACACATTGTGTTTTCAGTTTGTTCTGCTGCCCCCATGTGGCCAAAAAATCAATTAATGCAACTTTAAGCTCATTATTGCCAGGAAGTTGGACTCTTTTGATGACTCATATTGATTCATTACTTCTAAGTGAATCCATGTCTGAAGTGTTGAATAGGCCCTCAGAGAGCAGACAAATATGTGATAGTTCGGAACAACATCAGGTTAATGTAAAAGCACACTGGCATGAGAAGGACAATCAAAATTAAGTTTGGTGAGAGAAGACACTGTGTGAAAACAGCAGGAAAAGCAGTGTCCCAGTAAGCCATGAGAGTGAGCCAGCATTAGTTTTAGTTTAGTTTTTATTAGTTTTCGTGTTAGTTTTAGTTTTTTTATATTTTATTTGTAATATGGGGTATTTGTCAGGGGCGAGATTCAAAAAGGTCAGAAAAAGTATTGCGTAATAAAAACAAAACATCATACTACAGTATAGTACATTTGTACTGCCTGGCCTGGATCTAACGTTAGCTTCTCTTTCAGGGGAGGGGGGCTGGGCGCTCTTCCTTACCTTGTTAAATTAAGCTAGGTTAGCCTTCTTCTTGTGCGTTTTTTTTTTTTTTTTTAACGAAAGGACATTCAGATTCGTAGGATTTTTCCCCTTGAAAAATGTCTCACATATTTTATCACCTTCCACTACTACAAGGCACTTGCCTTTATCTGTGACACAGTCATATTCAAAGTAATCCCAAATGGGACTCTGGTGCTTTCTCTCGACTTTCGACACGGCCATGATGCCAGGCGTGGCGTAGACGGAGTGGCAACATGTCACGGACTGTGAGGTGCTGACAGCTGGTGTAAAACAAAGGACATTTTGTCTATAATTTTAGTTTGTTTTAGTTAGTTTTATAAACACACAATACTGTTTTAGTTAGTTATTGTTTTTGTAAAGTCTCGTTTTTATTTTTATTTCAGTTAATGAATGTTTTTTCACATTTAGTTTTCATTATTTCGTTAGTTTTCGTTAACGATAATAACCTTGGTCTGAACATATAACACAACTGCCAAAAGTCACTCTGTCAAGTGTTAAAACAGACCTGGTATGGTTAGTGTGGCATCTGTCTTTTAAGAAAATAAAAACAAAGAAGTAGGAGAAGTAGGGGGAAAAGGGCACAGATGCTTTTTGTCATGGTGACAGGTGACTTCCTGCTCTGTCAAAAAATGTAGATGATTCTTTTTGCCAGATGGTTCTCTCCACTGCACATGTACTCCTCTTCTCTGCTCTCACTGATGAATCTCGCAATGGGTGAGTCATGAGAGAACCACTAGAGGTGGCACGACCCATATCTTAGTTATGGTGATATTTCCAAGAGTCTAAACTTAGAGCTTCTTCGTCACCGACAGTAAATCACAATTGAATGCACTCCTTTGTTATAGTGAGTACATGTGTACCAGGGGGAAAAAAGATTCAGTATTTGGTTTTGGTGTTTTAACAACTGCAGAGACTTGTCCATGCGTGCAAAGCTGAATAGTTGACTAAAAGAAAGCTTAAGTTTATCTTTATACACAAGTCTCAAGCTTTGCTAAATTTCCAAAAACCAGAGATGATAACTGAGAACAGCCTGCTCTCATATCAAATGTATAATTAAAATAGGAAAATACATGCTCTCCTGTTCTATATGACACTGATGAAAAGGAGGTGCAGCTCACATGATTAAACATGACTGGATGCTGTGTGTGTACACTTGGCCACAGCTCTGATGAACTGGGTTCAATTCCAAATGCATGCAAATAAGTTTTCTTGAGAAGTTTATATTTTCACCAAGTTGAATAATGAGTAAAAACCTACAGTATGCATAACTTGAACTGAAGTTGTTCGGTGCATTAATTGGTGTGGTTTGAATGAGCTATTCATACTTGGGTATACTGTAGGGCAATTCTGAAAATTTCATAAGATATAATGCAAACATTGTATGAGAACACAATGCTGAGATGATGATGCAGTGATGCAAAACATTCAGGAAAATACTGAGCTTCAGAAATGAGTCACAAGTTTAATTTAGTTAGAATTATGTTTTTATTATTGTTTTTGTGTATACTGCATACCGTATGTTGAAGTGTTCTGTCAATCCTGCACTCAAGTGAAATGTGGATTGATCTGTATGTGTGTGTGTGTGTGTGTGTGTGTGTGTGTGTGTGTTGCCAGTCTTTGCTGATGTTCAATGAGTGGCTAAAGAAATGCCTGCTGGTGCTCCCTCACTTCTGCCTGGGGCGAGGACTGATAGACATGGCCATGAACCAGGCTGTTACTGATGTTTATGCCAGATTTGGTAAGTACAGTATACTTATGGTTCCATGAGTTTTCCACCATTATTTCATGATATGTAGCACAATCTTCATCACTAAAAATATTTAAAATAACATAATCAGAAAAGCTTTTTGAATTATTGTTCATTAATAGGTGACATAAACACTTGGGCAGGAAAAGACCATTTTGCATACATTTCCCAACGGAAATTGTTTACCAAATTTTACAAAATCACACCTTGGTAATCACAGTTCTAGTAGTTTATATTCACACTGTAGATAGTTGTGACTAGCCACTCTTTAGTCATGTCAGACTTGTGACAAACGACTCTGCATCAAAACGTACTTGCGAACTCCTACAGTAGAAGACAAGTCATGAGTTATCGCTGTCTGGAAAATTATGTTTGTACAGCTTGTGACATATAAAAAGTACTGACTTTGTACTGACTGAACAAAGGGTTGATTTTCAGTTCAGACTTCATTTCTGTTTTCAGGTGAAGAGTACACACAGGACCCTTTCCGGTGGGACTTTGTGGGAAAAAATGTTGCTTTTATGGCAGTGGAAGGGTTCGTCTACTTTACTATCAATCTTCTCATCCAGTACCGTTTCTTCTTGGACCACTGGTAAGGGACTGGCTAAACACAGATCAGCATACTGTACAAGTTTATATACACAAAGAATCTCAATCTCTTATTACACCAGTGTCTCAACCTTTCCATGGAAACTTGACCAGGCAAATTCTTTCACACGGGGTCGGAACTCATACCCGTCTATTAACAGATAAAGTGCAGCTCTGTTGTACTAGATGCTTCTCCACAGATGATATTCTTGCATCCTTCAGGTTATCAAACAAAAAGCAGACTCCAATACAAGATGAGGATGACGACGTAGCAGCAGAGAGGCAGAGAATTTATGAAGGAGGGAGCAAGACAGACATCCTGCAGATCAGAGACCTCTCTAAGGTAAAAATCACTGACCTTACCATGTCTGTGATTTCAGAAGAAGAAGGAATAAGTTCGAGTATATAGCATATATCCTCAAAACCTCAGTGGGATAGGTGCTGGATACAAAAAAAACCCAATATAAGTACTCTCACATTGGAATTACAGCTCCCTTTTATTTTATAAGCAAGTCCCTAACAGGGCTGTTTAAAAAAACTAAGTGTAAGTATTATTGTCTGTTTTCTTAGGTAGAAATTAATGAACCTATGAGAAGTTACTTACTGTAGCATTATGACCTCTGAAATAAGGGGTCAGAAAAGGGGGAGGGTTAGGTTTTTTTATTTCTTGCTCAAGGCAGGATAGTCTATATTTGTCAGGAATGCAGGGGAGGGTGTTTCAGCTTTTTCTCATCCCAGAATTATGTTTTTTATCATTCATTTTGGTGCGGAAATATTGCGATGCTCAAGTCCATCAGCACAAATAGAGTTGGCGCCTGGGCCCAATTCACTAATTTGGTGGCCTGAATGATTGGCAGCTCTATATTCAAAAACAGAGAGTGGCTGTGTTTTCACTATTTTGTTATGTTTGCTATAAATTATTTTCAGATATAGGGTGGAAGATATGGCAGTTTTTTTCCCAAGTCAGTGGGAGGGTAAAAAAAATATTAATAGCACTGTAGAAGGCCTTGCTTTTTTATAAAATAAAATATAAACTTTAAACCCCTTCCCAACTCTGTAATTTTCATACAGTCCCTAACAGCAGACGAAGGAATAAATGTACAATATATAAAAATTAAAACATATATGTAGTGCAGAACAAATAATGCTAAACAATATATAAGCAGGCAGATTAATGCTGTAGAAAAAAAGCATCTGGCATATTTTATTGTTTATCATATTGCTTTTTTTGCCTCTAAATTTTTGTTATTGTTTTACAAAGTACTACACAAATGGAGTCAGTTATTGTTTCCCTGCCTTCTCTGCACAGACGTATGTGGGCAGGAAGAGGGCAGCTGTGGACCGGATTTGTGTCGGTGTCCCCGCAGGAGAGGTAAAGTCACTGAGTTAATTTATACTGAGAACGACGACTGTCTTTTTTATTTATATTATTCAGGCTTTCTTTTTTTTTGTGTTTGCTCAGGTAAACATACATGTTGATTAAGCTGCCACCCAGACTGTTAAAGATGCAGATACTTTGCAGTACTTGTCATTTACCATCAGCAGCCACGATAATGAAGTATATTTACTGTATATCTGGTCTCATTTTGTCTGGGTGTGTTTATATTTCTGTTCTAATTTTCTCATGTTCTTTATTAATACATACATACATGTACAAGGATTCTAGTCATTTTATGAAGCCAAATACAATATTACAGTTTCAAAAGGATATTAGTAGTCATTCTCTATAATAGTGAGTGTCCTCGTATTGAGAGCCTGATTGTCTTTTGTCCCGTTAGTGCTTCGGTCTCTTGGGAGTTAATGGAGCTGGAAAGACGACGACCTTCAAAATGCTGACTGGTGACACTGATGTCAGCTCTGGGGAGGCTACTGTGGCTGGTTACAGGTACATAAAGATCAGTCAAAACTGGTTTATCCTGCACACAGTTCCAGATGAGAGACGACCAGAAGCAGTCCAATGAGTTAGAAAGTTTAATCACGGGAAGGTCAATCTGGCATTATTCTGTTTGATGAAACTATGTGACTATAAAACCAACCCATGTGGTACTCACATTTGTGGTGGAGCTACTGAAAAGTGATTTTGGTGCTACTATTCTATTTGTTAAAAATAAAATTGATATGCCAACTATTTGAACATACCCAGTTTTCCTCTTATAATACAATTTGTTAAACACTAAACTCTATTAAAACCCAGATTAATGAAAGTCTGGGTTTCCATACAGTGGTTCCCAACCTTTTTGGCACGTGACCCCCTTATAGGGTGACCAGATGTGAATGGGACAGGGGAGTTGGGGGAAGGGGGGTGGTGGTCATGTGGCCACGGTGGGCGTGGTCAAGTGCAGTACATTACATTAAGTGTCAAAGAAGAGTAAAACACATGAAAGTCAAAACTCAACGCTAAAATGTATTATTTTTGTTCTTGAAGTCAAATGTCTGCCATTGGGAAATATAAACACTGATTGACTGTGTTGTATGTAACAGTGTGCAAATCATTATCTGTAACATAAAATAAAAAATATAGGCCTACATAAAATAAATTCAGAACAGGAATACAAGTAATGTATATTTCAAACATAACTACACATTGTTCCTATAGAGCACCAACAGTAATGTTTACCTCATAAAGTCATTATAAGCTAATACCTCACTGGAAAGAAATAGTATTCCTGAGTTCAGTTGACTCAATGTTGAACATTAGCCTAGTTCGGTTCAGTTTTGTGGCAGTCACTCACATTTTCATGTTGAAACAACTGAACCAATGACTCAAACGGGTGGCTTACTTTTAAATGTCAGGATTAAAATGTAGCCTATAGAATCATTTAGAGTAACATCAGACTCTAACAGAGTCTGATGTTACTCTAAATTATTAGTTAGAGTCTAACTGATAATTTGTTATTAATATTATGAAGATCAGTTACAGATTCTGAGGATGCATGAAGCACAGTGTCCTGGCTGTGCTTACAAGACACATAAACCATTGCGCACAGGTGACAGGTTTGTTAAAATCATCTTAAATGTTTTTTCAGTAGTCAAGATTGTCATTAAACTGTAGGATCTTACAAATGCATATTTTTAATCACAAATTCCTCCTGCTGACGTGGCTGCACTCACCGTCATCTGGTTTAACAGGTTGAATGATATCAGAAATCCATTATTTATGATAGCCTAATCAGTGCAATAGACAAGTGAAAACACATCAATAATAGCCTACTCTTACATATTTTACAAAAAACTAACAAAACATTTGTTTAATAAAAAAAGGAAATAGCCTACATAAGTGGTTTGATCAGAATATTTTCGCGGATTCAGAGAGTTAAAAAAAAGTTTAATCTACTAGGCTAATGTAATTGATAATTTAATAAAAGCGTTCTCTCATTTGAATTTAGAGTCTTTTTTATTCTGGTGACAGCAGCAGCTTGTTGCGCGTATCTCCGTTATGTTATTATTTATTCATGACAATTTAGCAGCGCTCCAAAATACACAATACTATCTGTGCAGCATTTTTCAATGTTACTGTGTCGCCAAGTCAGGTCTCCTCAGCATTTTTGCCTTCAAGTCTCAAGTCAAGTCAAGTCTCACAGCATACAGACAGTACTCGTTTAAGCTTATAGTATTATCTATTATTATAACGGTACATTTTCGGGACAAACAGGACAGGATTCGGGATTCGGGACAACTGTTTGTAATTTCGGACTGTCCCAAATTTTTCAGGACGTCTGGTCACCCTACCCCCTTAAGATACAGCAATATGTACTTGTGACTCCTCCTCACAGTTTATGGGCTCAGTGTGTTAGTTTATGAGCAATTCAACCAAAGAGTAATTTTTCCTTCTCAGATTCTCAGAATACCTTATGATCCTACAGATTTATCTAGGGACTGCAAGAGGGGGACCTGACATCCCAGTTTAGAAATCACTGATCTATCAAATGTAGTGAGAGAGGACATGAAGTTAATTGGTGTGAGCGAAGAGGATGCAGAGGACAGGGTTAGATGGAGGCACATGATTCGCTGTGGCGACCCCTGAAAGGGAACAGCCGAAAGGAAAAGAAGAAGGAGTCTAACCCCACTCAGAATAGTTAAATATTTTGTTTTAATTATCAAGTTATTGGCTATATTGGCTCACTGCAATGAGTGGCACCTTGTGTCTTGTTTTGTAGCATCCTGTCAGAGATTCTGGACGTGCACCAGAACATGGGCTACTGCCCTCAGTTTGATGCCATCGATGAGCTCCTAACCGGCAGGGAGCATCTGTACCTCTACGCTCGTCTCAGAGGGGTACCTGAGTCAGAGATCCCCAGAGTGAGTAGGACACCAGTTGCCTTAAAACTTCAAGAATGTTTCATTCTGCTCTCTGAATTAAACTACTATTTGGCTCAGCACTGCATAGAGAGCTTTATATCTATATTGTTAATTTTGTTTTGTACATTGTCTCTTTACTGTTGCTCAGTGTTCGCTAATGTTTGTTTTGTCCTTTTAAGTTTTCTGTAATTGTTACGATAGCTTTAGTTAACAGTATCCGTCCTAAAAATGTACAGCCCATCCTAAAAATGTAAGCACTAAGTCACTTTTGGATGGACGTGCCCACCAAATGCACATTTACCCCCTTCCCCCTGTAGGTGGCAGAGTGGGGCATCCAGAAGCTGGGTCTGACAGAGTATGCTGGCCGCTGTGCAGGGACCTACAGTGGAGGCAACAAGCGCAAACTCTCCACAGCTATTGCAATGATTGGTTGCCCAGCACTGGTACTACTGGTGAGTTAGCCAATGGCAGGCAGCTTATGAGCCCATTGTTTGGGTTTTGGGTTTTATGCAGGGATTTATCAATAAAATGGTCTATGGATCCAGATGGGAAGCCATATGGGTTCAGTCAAGCCTGGCCACGAATGTTTTATACATTGGCAGGCAACTGCACAGTTCAATTCAAATTGGCATAAATCTGAGATCTTTGCCATATGCTGATAGAGATAAGGATTTGGTTTCTGTTCATATGGAATTATGTGCTCAGAGAGTCAAGTTTGTTGTTTGTTTGTGGCTGTGTGTGTTTAGGATGAGCCCACGACGGGGATGGACCCCCACTCTCGGCGCTTCCTGTGGAATGCCATCATGAGTGTCATTCAGGACGGCAGGGCTGTGGTGCTAACATCACACAGGTTCGACATCTAATAATGAAATTAATCCAATGCACACATCTGCTGCAGCAGCTGACCAAACAGTTTCTCTTCACTCTTCTGCCAACAGTTGTTCATGACTATATTGGCATTTGCTTGATTTTACCATAGAGATCTGTGAAATTATGATTTATTGCTTGTGAAATAGCAGCAGTAAAAATAAAGATGGATTATGGTTATTTTCCACCAGTATGGAGGAGTGCGAGGCCCTCTGCACTCGACTGGCCATCATGGTCAATGGGACCTTCAAGTGTCTGGGTACCATCCAGCATCTCAAATACAAGTAAGAGGTTTTCAGTATTTTAGCAGGCTGTACAGTGTTTGGGCAGTATTTAAATATTGTGATTCCCAACCTTTAAAACATGATGAATAAAGGTTTCTCAGCATCATGGTACAGACAATTTATAAGCATCAAAATTTTAGTTCCAAAAAGGATCGACCCTTTCTGTAGGCCTTAATATATGACAAAGTCAGACTTTGAAAATACTAACAATATGAAGTTGTGCAACAACTTTAGGGGATAATAACACATCTGCAATGTTATTGGTTTGAATTTTTAGTTCACAGTAACCACTACAAATAATAGCACTTCTAACGTTGTGGATATTGATATAAAGTATAATGGTCACGTTCAACCAAAGACAAAAAAGAGAGAGTTAGAGTAGGTGTAACTACAGTCAGTATAAAGTATAAGAAAATTTAAATGTATCCTGAAAAATGTGTAATATCGTCACACTGTTTCCTTGATCCAGATTTGGTGACGGCTACGTAGTGACCATGAAAATCAAGGCAGCTAAAGCAGGCTTGTCCCCAGATCTGGAGCCTGTCGAGAGCTTCATGGAGAGCTGCTTCCCCAGCTGTGTTCAGAGGGAGAAGCACTACAACACGCTGCAGTACGAGATCGCCTCCTCCTCTCTAGCCAGGATATTTCAGCTAGTGGTGGCCAATAAAGAGAGGCTCAGCATTGAAGACTACTCTGTTTCCCAGACAACACTGGACCAGGTACGTACGAACCAAGACAATGAGAAGAGGGGAAATGACCTATAAGAGTCTCAACCTGTGTTTAATATATGTGAAGGAATTTGTCCTGATAACATTTGTGAAGGAACAATTGTCAATCACCTCCCGATAACTTAAACTATTACTATACAAAAATGTCCTATTTCTGTCTTCTATAATAAGATTAGATTCAATATTTAAATGTTTAACTTCTCTTTAAACACAACTGTTAAATTTCTTCTTATAAGCTTGACATTTTAAATATACTGTCGCTAAAACTTCTTGCTTGAAATCTGTAAATTATGTCTAACAATCCTGAGCAGATTCATTATGGAATTTTTGTGCCTTTGGGCACAGGTTTTTATTTTGTACTGAATCAGTTTGTCTGTTGTGCAGGTGTTTGTCAACTTTGCCAAGCAACAGGCAGGAGAGGACGAGGACATAACGTTACACAGACGAACAGCAGGTGGAAGAAAAGACATCAAGATCTCGCCAGTGCAGAGGAAAACATGAGAATGTCACCTGTAAATGTACAGAAACACAGATGTAAAGGTGTTACTCTGCAGGGAGGTAATATAACGCTCCACTTTCCACAATTCAGAAGCCACTTGTAATATTTCTCTAGCCAAATTGCTTTTCAGAGTAGAGGCGAGCCTGGCCAGTCACCTGCCAAAGTGACTGGTAGAACAGTTCATTTTTCCAGCCACAGACCACCTTTACAAGCCTTTGGCTGCAAATAGGAGTTAATCTTCCACAATATTAGCAAAAACCAAGCATGACACATTACTTAGACTTGAAATCATACGTGTTAACAGCAGAAACTCATGCAAAAACAGCTGGTTCTTCATCTGAAATACGGAAAAGAAAGAGATTTGTGCTTAGATTGAATGGCTTGTATACATTTGTACATATTCTATGTGTAATGAATAATTAAGCACCTTAGAAGCAGTATTTTCTTATGTTTACATTAACACACACACCTCAATTTTGTGACACATGTAAACAAATGTCATTTAATGTTGGTTGTCTGTTTTTCCAAAACATTTACTATCGCTTCCATTCTTTTCAGTCATTTACTGTTGTACATTTAAGTATTTCTTTGTCTGCCGTGTTTCATACATTGCCATGTCATGTTCTCCAATGTCAGAACAAAATATTCCTATTGAAGGATTAAATTTGAGGGGGAAAAGGGTAATTAGATAAATATACAGTGGTGTGAAAAAGTGTTTGCCCCCTTCCTGATTTCTTTTTTTTTTTTTTTTGCATGTTTGTCACACTTAAATGTTTCAGATCATCAAACAAATTTAAATATTAGTCAAAGATAACACAAGTAAACACAAAATGCAGTTTTTAAATGAAGGTTGTTATTATTAAGACCTACATGGCCCTGTGTGAAATAGTGATTGCCCCCTAAACCTAATAACTGGTTGGGCCACCCTTAGCAGCAACAACTGCAATCAAGTGTTTGCGATAACTTGCAATGAGTCTTTTACAGCACTGTGGAGGAATTTTGGCCCACTCATCTTTGCAGAATTGTTGTAATTCAGCCACATTGGAGGATTTTCGAGATTTCAAGTGTGACAAACTTTCACACCACTGTAGCTGTAGATAGAGGAATTATATTTTGTATCTGACCAAATAAAACTTGCTTTATACTTTATGCTCTGTGTAGTCTTGACTAGCTGATTTGTATTGCCTCATCAGTCCCAAATAAAACAGTCCAAAATTTCATAATGTATATGTAAAGTGCAGTATTTCTTATTTCTTAAATATATTTCTCAAATATTTCAGCCCCCCTTGCTTCTCTTCTCTAAAGCTACTGGATGCTACAGTGGGTTATTTAGTGAGAAGAGTTGAAAGGCTTTTCACGCCAGTGACCTACAATAACTCCACTGACCTCCACTGAAAAGCTTAGAAAGCTTCTGCAGGTCAGTGAAGTGGCTGAAAGATAGCTTTCCAAGGCGACACTGTGCTGAGTGGCTTGTCACAACCTGGATTTATCTGACACCGAGTCCAATTACTGTTCTCCTGCTGCAAGTGGTGGTGTCATTGCCTTAGGCCACCCACTAGCCTGAATTTCATTGGCTACCTCAAAGAAACAGAGGGATGATTGCACTGACTGTGCAACTCAGGGCTACTTATGAATTCTCTGGTGCGGATCTCATGCTCCTCTCCTGCCCATATGGTCATCTGGATGAAGCTGATGAGCATAAATAGTACTGCTGTGGGAGAGCAAACGAGTCATACTGTAACAGGCTGTAAAATATGTGTACTGCTGAATACTAAAGAGCTAACTTAGAGCATAAGGTCTATGTTATCAGAACCAAAACCAATTGAATTACCAAGTATTGTAAATGTGCACACATTTATATTAACAACACTGTGGTTAGATAAGGTTAAAACAAATATAACATTGTTAATTTGTGCATGACATTAAGGAAAAAATGCCAAGTGAGCAGTGGTGGAAGAAGAATACAGATCCTTAACTACTACAGTAAAGCAAGACTAACGTTTGCTGAACAGCAGCCATTGTGGCCTCAAGAGGAAATTATGGCATATCAATAAGTGCTAAAACATAGATTACATTACATTCCTTTGGCAGACACTTTAATCCAAAGCAACATTCAATACATGCATTCAAACCACGTAGCAGCAAGAGCTAGATATCATCCAAAATTGCATCCCTTGTTCTAAACAAATAACTAAAAGCATATTAAGTTTTTTTGTACAAAGTACAAGTGGAGCTCAGTCATAAAGTCAGTGCATGGACTCAGTAATATCAGTCATAGAGCAATATATATCAAACGTTTGCTAACATTAGCTCAAATTAGCCACCATATGCTACTGGTCATGTGGCCTGCATGGCCACTTACAAAACTATAAACTAGAGGCAAATCTGAGTGTATTGAATTAAATAAGCTTTAATTTTGTTGCTTATGAATTTAACTTTTTTTTAATTTGTAAGCGGTACAATGTGTTATTTCCTATTTCAAAATGTAGGGAAAAATGCTTGTTTTTTTCCAGAGAGAGGATTGATAACACTCTAGGCCAGGCCTATTCAGTTGGCAGCCTGCAGGCCACATCTGGCCCAGAAGCAACCTCCGAGTGGCCCAGCGTACATAAATCTTATATATGACAAAATAAGTAAACTACATATATAGTGTATGGAAGTAGCTAACGAGTGAGCCATCTCGCTTCCTTCTCATCTCTGCTGAGAGTTCCACATGCGCAGTACCGATCTGGCAGGATGTTTACGGATGTAGCGACACCGACAATCAAATCTTTCATGAATCAATCTTTTCTCATGTGAGTTCCGACCACACTTAGTAGCTTTTCAAAACATCTTGCTATTGACAGTCACAAGTAGGGAAGTGCTTTACTGAAAATATGTCTCTGTCAACCCTGAAACGTAAATTTGACAATGAAAACCGTCAGTTTAACCCTGCCTGGTCTGACCAGTATTTGTTTATTTTACCGCCATCTCCAAACGCCTGCTATTTTTTATTTTTATATTTGCATTTGTTTAAAAATTTGTCATTACCAAAAAAAAAAGGTTTTAAATAAGCTGCTGAAAATGTCTGGCCCATCTACATTTCCTGGTTTTAAAATCTGGCCCAATTAAATTTGTAACTGAATAGCCCTGCTCTAGGCAATTAGCTTAGGTTAGCTTAAAGACTGCATGTAACTCCCTTCTAAAACCACAAATTGTCATCTTTATATTCTGTTTGTGCACGAATTAAACAAACAATGTATACTGTGTTAATTAGTGAGGTTTAGAGATGCTAGATGGATTTTTAAACTAAAGAGAGAGCCCGGCTAGCTGTTTCCCCCTCCTGCTATCCGTTTGGCTAAGCTACTGTATGCTAATAACCTCAAATAAGCATATTTCCCAAAATGTCAAACTATTTCTTCAAGAAAAAGTAACAAATGTAACAAGCAATGTCCTTAAATATGCTTGCATTACGCAGAATGGGTACTCTGAGTACCAGTCTCTAAAAAACTACTATCAAATGTTAACTGATAGCTTTACTGATGCATTAGCATGTGAGCAGTATTTTAATGTAAATCTTTATCTGCAAAGTAACTTGTATGCTGTCAAATAATTGCGATGGAGTAAAAAATACAATATTTCCCTCTTCAATGTAGTGGAGTATACGTATCAAGTAACATAAAATTTAAATATTCACAGTATAAGAACCTAACAGTAGATGACAGCAAGTGTGAGCAAGTTTGGGATCAGGTCAACCACCAGGCCCTGCCATATATCAGTGAACAGCTAGTATTCATTATTCCCCTTTTTCCATGGCTGTGTTCCCCATGTGGCAAAAAGTTATTCTACTGGAACTGTTGCAAAATTATTGCTGACTTCAGACTCCTTGGCTCTTATTGTTTGCTAAAGTCCTGAAATGTGAATTTAATAAAGTTAAATGAAATGTCAACTTGACTGTGTTAAGGAAGCATAAATACACTACTGGTACAACAGCTACAAAAGGATAATGAAGTCAATGTGACCTTTGTTTATTATAGTATGCAAATACAACAGTAATTCATTTACTGCTGCAGCCTAAATTATTGAGACTTAAATTAAAGGAAAATTGCCTAACTCACATTAGGGAGGTTCAGTCTCATACACTATATCCTGTAACAATGTAATAGATTTTTGTCCAGAATATGAAACATGAACATATGCTGTAAAAGACAGGTACTCCTTTTTTTAGCTGACATGTTATAAATCAGGTAATTAAATGCTGTTTTTAGATGAAAGATTTCATGGTCAGGCTCACCTGGTGGTGTACAGTGGGTGATCGATGCAGCAGCAAATCCCCAGTGATAGAAGTGTTCTGAGCTGAAGAATATTAAAGGTATTTCTATTATTACTGTGATAATATCAAAACTCTCAGTCCACATGTTGCTTTTATAATCCAATTGACAGCACTGAGTTCGCTTGGTAACCCTTCTCTAAGTCATAACTCAGTCAAATCTGAACACAAAGACATGATACACACATTTTTAGAGTCAGGGTGTGTTACACGTCACGAGGAAAAAGATGCTCCTTTTAACTCCAATATTTGCTCAGTTTTTTTACAAGATCCTTTTCATGCTATAACAAGATATGTTATTATGATACATTTTCTCGTTATTACTAGATACCAAATTATTTATATTTATATATACAACATATTTATTAGTTTTTACAAGAAACTTTTATTGTTATTACAACATACAGTATAACTTTATCTTGTTATAACTTTATCTTGTTATATCACAAAAATGTCTTGTTATTTCACAAAACCAACGTATCTTGTTAAAACAAACTCTTGTTGTTATATTATGATAAGCTGGTATGTTGTCATACCAAGAAACTTCCATATGATGTTAAAACAAGAAAAATATTCATCATTGCCTGAAGAGACACTGTTGCCTAGAGCAGTCATATAACACGATTGATAAACATATAATATGTGTTTGTGGCAGGGTGTTATTATGTATCATGGCTGTGGGTTGCTTTCATTTTGTTTGTGCACCTATGTGTAATCATTGTTTGTGGATTTGGTCAGTACAGTGTTGGCATAGTGGAGTATCTGACAAGAATGAACATCTCCTCCCACCACCACCTCTGGACAGCAAAAGCAATACGGATGATGGTGCGCTTAAATATGCATACCGTTCAGCACCTCTCTCTCCCATCAGCATGAAAGCACAGTGTGCCAACCTCTGTCTAAAACCTGCCTACTCTTCCTGACCACACACTGTACCTCTTGGGGCTATATACCTATTTTTCAATGTATGCAGCAAACTAAATAACCTAAAATATTCATTGTTGAGTACCCCGTATCCACCACCACTATCACCCCTCCACCTTCATCTGGACCACTGACCAAACACTTTTACATATAGTTTTTTAATCTGGACAAAAACACATTTAACTAATAACCCCTCTAAAAGTGGACTATAGGTGTGAATGTGAGTATTATTGTCTGTCTGTCTGTGTGTCAGTCCTGTGATAGACTGGTGACCTGTCCAGGGTTTCCCCACCTATGCCCTGGTCTTATGCAACCTAACAGCTGTAGAGCTTTTCAGTCAGATAAACTTCATTGCTAGTATGATAATGTAGAGAGAAGAAACTCTGTTGTACCTCTGTACTTACTAATCACACACAGTTTATTGATCCAAGTCTCCGTCTCTATGCCTTGATCTATTTGGTGGCTTCAAATTAAAATGTTCCAAATGCTTTTATGTAAAACACATTCAATTTTCCTCTTTATTGAATGGGGGATATAAAGAAAACTGACATGACGTAATACAGTATTGATTTCTGCTTACTGCTGTTAAGACAAATACCTCATGGAGAACTCACCTACATGAATGTCTGTAAAGGCATTATTAAAATCATATAAAACAACATCTAGAGATGATCTCAAACAGCCTCTTTTATTATGAAATGAGTGGCACACACAGGTCAACCTACTATATCTGCATGTTAAAGGGGCACTCTACCAATTTTACACTAGTCACAAGGAGTACTTTTCAGCCTGTGAAAGCATAATGTCATCTTAGCTTTGGAGGACCTTTGTCAAGTCTGAGGAAATTACTCAAGTGACTCAGGAATCTCAGCAGACTTCCGAAATACACATTTTTACGTAATAGAAAGCCTGCATTACAAAGCGGGGATATGGAATTGAAAGACGAGGGAATTTACAAAAAATGCAACCAAGCTGCATTATGGGAAGTGTACAATCTAGGGTTTTAGGGGCGTGACCCATACTGGGGAGTAAAAGTCAGAATATCTCAGCCTCTGCTGCCTACAATTATAAATCATTGAAGTAACCCTTCAAGGTTTGCAAGATGTTTTTGTGTTGATTGTTAAATATGTGTTAATGATATTTTGGTCATCGTATGCTCAGTCAGTCTCAGAAAATATCATAACAGGAGCACAAACTCTAAAAAATCTGATTACAGGTAAGTGTGGTTAAATTACTGAATCACTTATGGATTAGAGTATGGAAATTCCAACACATGAAAAAGGTTAGCAGATGGTTTACACTGAGTGTATAAAATAACGACACACGAAGATAGCGCTGACTTCACATGCACACACATACTGCACTACGACACCTAATAATCTATACAGTTACACAGGGGTCTACTCTCCTTGAGTCTGTGTTACTGTCTGGATATTGTGTTCAATTTCTGCATCTACAACACAATAACAGCTGCTGTAATTAATAACTTCAGTTTTCAGGGAATAATAGATTCATCCAATAGATTCATCTACATTGTGTTTTTATGAAGACTCTTTATCTATATCTCTACAAATTGCTCAGTACAGTTACTCAGTACGAACTTTTCTTGGCATAAAGTCGTAATTCATGAGTGACGATAAAGTGAGAAGTGATGCAATTTCTAATGATGACAAAGGCCAAAATTCTTTTCAAAATTTTAAGCTTCTTGTGGAACTTGCAAAGCTTTATCTTACAGCAGGTCTGACTGATGATTGTAAAGTGACCTCTTAGTCCAGCTTTATAAAGAATGGATGAAAATTAGAAGAGGTGATCAGGTGCTCAATCGTTAAATTTTAGTTGTGATAATGTTGGCGTCAGGTGTTAATGGAAGCTGTAATGATCATAAATGTTCCATCATGGTCAGTGATGTGAATTATTGTGAATTTGTGTTTTTCATGCAAGGAATAAATTAGAAATCTGTATTTTATTGCTTTATTGCTAAGTTGTAGTTTGCATAGAAAACTTTAAACTGTGAGTGATGTGTGGGTTTCTTGGAGGCAAAATACTGTATGTCTGGCTCATTTTTGAGTCACAACATTTAACACTTTTTAAAGGCCTTTTTTAGCTTGTGAGCCAGTGCGGTAGATATTCTAGGTCATAAGTTTAATTGGGGGCATGGTTGAAGGATGGAGTCAAAAAAGGTTACTTGTGTATTTATACAGAGAGCAGGCAAAAAATAAATGTCTGGATGAGAGACAAAGTTGCTGTCTGTATGTGCCAAAAGGAAAAAAAACTGTTGGTTAAGGCTGGTGTGTGTTATAATCCACTGTGTGTGGTGTGTGAGGGAGTGAGATAGAGAAAGAGAATCACATGTACAATAACAAGAAAATGTGCTAAATCACTGTGCATTCAGACAGCTTGTTATATACAGTAGATGACTGCAGCTTTATTATTAGCTTTATGCAGTGTTCAGTGGCACAATGGTCTGATGCACCATGACAGTTGAAATGAGAAAGATGACA
Organism: Siniperca chuatsi; assembly: GCF_020085105.1. Classification (NCBI taxonomy): domain Eukaryota; kingdom Metazoa; phylum Chordata; class Actinopteri; order Centrarchiformes; family Sinipercidae; genus Siniperca; species Siniperca chuatsi. The sequence goes on from NC_058054.1 coordinate 8,514,533, forward strand.
AGCATGAAAGGTAGCACAGTATTCAAGCCAGTAAGTATATTTTATAACCTTGAAATTACATGTTTTTAAAGTTAGTTCACTCAGTTCTGCACTTTTTCTTTGTCCTTTTCTTCTTGTTATTCTGGGATGCAGAGTCTGCAAATAGTTCATACAGTATAACAAAACTTGGCTGGCCATCCGTACCTATGTGGAAGACATGTCAGGTACTGTATAGCTGGATTTGACGATACATTTTTTACAATTCTCAATTTGTCTAAATCTGCCATAAAACAGGCCATATTTATTGACAGAAGCACAGCGATTTAAAATAGTTAAGCATTTAGTTTAAGCGTCTCAGTTGTGAAAATTTGCTGCTTATCCTTCTCTTAATATTATAGTAAATCGAATATTTTTGGGTTTTGGACTGTTGGTCGGACAAAACAAGACATTTGATGACATCACTATCAAGCTAGGACATTGTGATGGGCATGTTTAGCTTTTTTCTGATGTTATACAGGCCAAATGATCAATCAATTGATCGAGAAAATAATTGTCAGATTAGTTGCAGCCCTATAAGATGTCAACTGACATTTTAACTTCTTTAATCTCTTACTCTACAAATGATAGTTCCTTTGTGTTCAGTGATTACACTTCAACTGACAATTGAAACCATTTCAAGTCTCATGTCTTAACCTTTGAACAAGAAAATCTTCTTCAGCTCTCAAGATTCCCACAACTTCCACTGTTCATACACGATTTTGTTTTTCAGTGCATAAACTTCAGCTGACACTAACTTACACTGTCTTTTAGTTTATACACTTGAAGTGGTATTAATTTATTTCAGGTACATTTAAATTGACACTCCAACTTAATTCAATGCTTACTCAGAAACCTTAACTTCTTTCAGCACTTCCACTTTAACTGACATTTCACCTTTCAGTAATTGTATTTTGTCATTTCAACTAAAACTTATTCAGTATTTCAGCTATTTCAAATGTTTCAATTGCAAATTTTCAGCAACAAGCACACAAACATTATTTCAGAAAATGTTGCCTTTTCTTGTTATTCTTATTATGGGATGCACAGTATTCATATAGTACATACAGTATTGCAAAATTGGCTGACCATTTGGAAATATGAGGATGAAATGTTAGGCTCTATATAGGCAGATTTTACAATACAAGTTTTACAATTTTGGATTTCTTCAAATCTGCCATAAAACAGGCCGTACAATATTTATTGACAGAAGCACAGTGATATAAAGAAAAAAATTTAACACACTATTTTTAAATTAGCTAATTGTATTGGTATGATTACTTAATGTATCGAGATGGACAAATCTGAGCTGTTTAAACCATACAACTCCACAGTGTTGTAGATCAGACAGCTTGGAGAGGAACATGCCCATCGATAAAGTCTGTAATGAACAAAAACTCAGCTGTTTCCTAAATTAGCCCAGTCATGGTGTTGTCCCTGAGAAGGCAGGAATCATCAATCATTTGTTGGTAATTGATCAGCTACTGTACTGACGAAATCAGATGGGGATAGTTTACAGTGAAAGCTGCATGACCATCATTTTGTTTTCCAATACACTGCAGGATTCGGCAGGTGAAGAACATTTTGAGTTGTATTTCTGAGAACTCGTTTTCAAAGTTGTCAAAGTTTTGTGTGTTTTTTTTTTTTTAATGTTTCTGTCCTGTCTGTGACCCAGAACCAACCACACGAGGGCAGTAGGTTTATGAAAATACCTCGGTAATGTCTTATGTCAACAAAGTAAGGCATCTCTGCTGAGGCATCCCTCTGTCATCTCCTCAGTTCTGTGCCCCTAACCTTCAGGAGGTGTGTTTGAAGTCTGAGGGATGTGTGGGCTCATAGAAGGAATTGCTGATCAAGTGTGCTTTTAAAGTGCATCAGAACCGTGCAGCCAGCCTGCATCTTCTCGCCTTGTGCGTGTGTGTTCTTGTCTCCCTAGAAGCTGCAGGAGCCGCCCTTGAGAAATCTTGAACAAATATTTCTCTCTCCCCTTCTCACACCATTATTCATGCTACACAAAATGTACTCGTGAAACACCATAAAACATACAAATGAAATATGCTGCTGGCTTTAACTTCTGTTGTTCACACTTCAACACTCCCACTGGAGTTGATCAACAAGTGAGGAATAACTGATGTCCCTTGGTAAATAGCAGTGGGAAGAAATTAAAGTAATTAGTCCACAAATGAATCAATCTTAATACATTTCTTGTGAACACTTGTCTTTGTGGGCTTCTTCAGTTGTGCTCTGTACTTGTCTGAACCCGAGACACTTGGTCATTTGCATTTTGAGTGCATACTGTAGATAAAAAAAAAAAAAAAAAAAAACTGTCTCAAAATGAAGTCACTTGGGACTTAATGGAAGAAGATGGAGTTCTGCTGGTGGATTAGATATGCGAGGCAAAAAAGGGACAGAAGTTTCTGCACTTGGTATCTGTAAAGACATCTCAGCATAACTTGAGCTGATATTGTTGGTCTGGGTGTGTGGGCATGTGTGGGCCTCAGGGACTAAAAAAAGCCAGCTGTAATCAATAGTAGAGTTGGCTCATCATTAGTTTGCCATTCCTGCACTCTTGCTGATGTGAATACCAATTTCCCAACTCTATGTGTTTAGGCTATCATTTACCGTGGCACATTGTCAACGTTTTCACAAGTTTGGCTCAGAAAAAACTCTGGTGTCGTCAATTTAATGTTCTCCCTAGGTGTCTCATCATTGCAGCCCGGTACACAGAAACTAAAAATCCTAAAACAGAATACGCTTTTCTGCAGTCATGATTACCATAAATCTCAAGCCAAGGTGCTGTGGTGATATAGTGAGCCATTAGAGATATGACAAATACATTCATTAGCTTCCTCACAGCACCTTAGCTCCATGCTGTTACTCCCCGGGGAAAGTGTGAATAACTTTGTTGTTGCCTCTAAAGGCAGTGGTATCGACCCCAGGGGTAATAGAGGAAAAGATGATTGAGAAAGGTGGATCGACATGGCTATTCTTGGCCTATTGATGATGATGATTATGAAAAATGTCTGACAGACAAGGGTTGTTTTGTCTCACCTACAGGTCAGGAAAATAAAGAACAGCTGTGAAGACTTTTCTAATGAAAATCTGCGCCAGCTCAAAACTTCTCTGTGCAGTATGCCACTGCTTGCACATAAATCTTAAAAGTGATTTTTGAAACTTAGAGCAGAAAATTTTGTGTTATTACTTGAGGTCTGCAAAGTTGCCTTGGTAAATTAAATTAATCAGAATATTGATAACACACTTGTTACATGTATTAGCTTAGCAAACAACATTAATTGAAGAACCTGTATGTATTCTTTCAAGTCTTTATGTCAGTGTGGATGATTCAGTCAGATCTTTTGGAAAGAACCATCATGCAAATGTAAAAAAAAATATATGATTTTCAAAAGGGGTGAGAGGGTGGAGGGACTGTGGTTACATCACATACTTTTTATCTCTCCCAGGAATCATTCCAGTTGTGACAGTTAACCCATTCATATCCACTTTTCCGTCCCCTAAAAGTCAAACTGAACTGTTTTTTCCCCCTGCTACAACATATACAGTATAGCTGCTCTGTAAATCACATGCCATGTGTTCCCCTTTGAGAAAAAAATCTGAAACCTGAAATCTGAAACCAAAAGGAAGAAATGTATGGGTTATATTTTTTGGTTTCATGATGGCACCCTCTATCTTCACATTAATTTGATGGAATACTGTTAGTTTTCCATCTATGTATATTGGAGAACTTGTTTCCATACAGCCAAACAAATCAAACTGTTCTATCATAGACAGACAGTCATAGTGACTAACAGCCAGACAGCAACCTGCTACACAACACAAGAGCCACAGACTTTAAAAAAAAAAATAAATAAATAAAAACACCTTAGCTTTCCTGCTAAAGTCTCATTCTTATCTAACTTATAAACATGAACACACATCGTGTCCTGCACCTTAGCTTGTTGAATGGGCGAACAAACAAATAAACAAACAAACAAACAAACATCTACTGGGATAAAGTGCACTGCTAACGTCAGTTTGCAGGCTAGATAGCTAAGCTAATGAGCTAGCTGCTCAGCTTCAGCACATTAAACAGCATGTAAATGTCCATGCAAATATCACGTTGATAGGTCTAGTTGTTGGTGTGATCCTTCCTTTTCAATACCACTGCTGGCAACGCACTGTCTGCCCATGGCTTGTAAACTACAGCGCAAGTTTGTTTAATGTGACTCGAGTTCCCCTGCTGGAGTTAAGCCTGCCAGCTGCTGTCAGTCAAACCCAGACACGGACACGCCCCTCCAGCCGCAGAGACAGAAAAGTAGCATTTACCCAAAGACCTTTTGTGTTTCTGTTAAATATTTTAAATAAATCCCCGAAATAAACACACATTATATGTACTATAAAGGGATGACTAAATGCAATTTCAGCAGAACAGTACCGTTAAGATTGGGCAAATCAGATTATTCATCACTGTCACAATTTATTGTCACAATATCATACAATATATATTATGTATCAGCTTGTTCAAACTCTTCATAGTGCACCATTTTATACACATTTTCCCAAATTCAGCATGCCATATTTGGTTACTTTGGAGACTTTGAGTTCTTTTGAGACAAAGTTAAGTAACTACCACACTAACTTCTATTGGATATTACCTAGCAACCAAATCAAGATAGTGATGGTTAGTTGATCAGATTAGCTACCTAACACACTTATCTATCTACAGTGTATAGATTATAGGACGGTAATTAGGTCAGTCTTGCAGATTGTGTTGTTACCTGACACTGTCTGAAATGTTCTGATATTGTAAGCGCTATTTGATACATCAGAAAATGCAAAATAGATTAGCTGAACCATGGAGGCAATTGTCAAAACTGAACTATTAAGAGTTCCCTTTTAAAAAGGTCAGTCACGCCATATTTACAGAACATAATTAAATCCTTTGCCTGGAGAATACATATGAATCTCTCATGAATGTCTAATTGATTTAATTTTAGACCATTACAAATTAGAAAGTCAGAGCAAGTTACATTTAGCTAAAAATGTGCACATCTATATATTCCACAAAGGCACAAGGTATACACACAACTAGTTGATTTTGAAACAACTTCAGTCAAACTAAATCCAGGATAGTTGCTGAGTGACAGCTTTTAGAAATAGCCTACTCTGCATTAGGACAGATTGAAGCAGTCTGTGGATGTGTACATCAGCTGACAGCAAACGTGTCCCACCTAACCTGCTGCAGTAGCTGAGTGTAATGAAGGCCATCCCTACTGTTAGCCCCTTAATGTCAGAGACAATACGGTTGACTGCCTGCAGTCATTCTTATTGTAGCTTATTGTGGTTTACTGTCTACTTATACTGCATCCATGACTAATACAAAATGCTATTTTCTCATTTACCTTGACAATGCTATCAACATAGTGAATGAAACAAACTGTATGCTTAAAGTTGACTATGTAAAAGGAATAATTCCATTTTTGGCCATAGGCTTTCTTGGCAAGAGATAGTTCTCTCATGTCTGTGCATTAAATATGAATGAATGCAGACTGAAATGTGCCAAATGTTTATTCGGACCACCTATTGAGAGAGATAGGTCGTGGACATGTTTGGATAAATTCCTTGCCTGCCTGAACTACTGTGAGGCTCCATAAGCTTACTCACAAGTTCAGTGATCAGTATGAAATCAGAGCAACACCAAAAGAACATCTGGCATTACGTCTGATTGATTCACTCGCCTTCAGAAATCTTATTAGATTCCATTACCTAAAAAAGAAATACTGACAATACTAAAAAACTAGCATAATGAAAGTCTTAACTTTTAGATGACAGATTTAACTAAATTATGCTGTTTTCATGCAATTTCTAAGCGTGTATAAAGCAAACACAGAAAGCAATCTTCTTGCTTAAATGAACCTCAGTATATTGAATCTGATGAAAGGTATTGGTGTCTGTTTTCACCAAATTCATAGTGAGCACAACGTATCTGGGTTTTTGAATTTTAAAGAAAACTGACTTCTGAATGAACTGAAACTAGATTGACCCTGGCAAAATTTGTGTGATTCTATATACAGTATGTACATATATATATGTGTGTGTGTGTGTGTGTGTGTGTGTGTGCGCGCGCGCACGTGCGTGTGTGTGGTTGTAAGTGATTTAATAAAAGTGCCATATTTCTTTTATCATGCTCTCTTTCTCTCACAACCCTGGGAGCTCTTTCCTTGAAAGAACAGATCCAATCTCTTTTTACAATACCCACACCAAGGCCTTGCCAGTCCTTGGCACATATCAATCTCTGAGACTTGAGCAGTAGAAAGTTAATCTGGAAGAGGGACCTGTTCGTCTATGCCCCGACATGCTCGGCTGTCAGTCAAAGATTTCCGTGCACCTGTCCTGACAGCTGTAGAACCTAACATCCTTGATGGGAATATCATTCGGTTTGCAGGTATTTAGTCATAACCCCAAATATTTGAGAAATCAGAATTTTGACCTGATGGTGGTGCTAAATGAAAAGTCAGGGGATCACCAAAGTTATTACAATTCACCCTGAGGGGAACATAAATATCTGTACCAAATTTAATGGCAATGCATCCAATAGTTGTCGAGACATCAACAACAGCAAATGTCAACTTCATAAAAAGGTGTTGAAGGAAAAATCAGGAAATCACCAAAGTCATTAGGATTCATCCTCTGGAAACCATGAAAGTCTTCGCAAAGTTTTGTGCCAATCCATCCAGTAAGGTTGAGATATTTGACTGGCTAAGTGAAACCTCTGACCTGCTGGTGGCGCTAGACAAAACATCAGGGGATCACCAAAGTCATTAGGATTAATTCTCTGGGCACCATGAGTATTTGTACAAAACTTCATGGCAATCCATCCAATAGTTGTTGAGATATTACAGTCTGGACCAAAGTGACTGACCAACTGACTGACACTACCATCCCTGGAGCCCTCCCCAGCATTATTATTATTTTGTTTGGACCAAAAAGTATGATACCCCAATCCCTTCTCCCCCTTAATAATTTTCATACAGTCCCTAACTTTTTAAAATTATATGGTTTTACTTTGGTGTTCATTAACTTTACCTATGTAAAATAATATTTACCCCATATGAAAAAAACAAAAAACAAAAACAAAGTCTCTGATTCCAGCTTCTTAAATATGAATATTTTCTGGTTTCTTTACTCGTCTATGACCGTAAACTGAATATCTTTTAGTTGTGGACAAACCAACATTTGAGGATGTCATTTCGGGCTTTGGAAAACACTGATTGACATTTTTCACAATTTTCTGACATTTTATAGACAAAACAAATGAATGATTAATCGAGAAAGTAATCGACAGTTTAATCGACAATGAAAACAAGTTAGTTGCAGCCTTACCTGCAATATAGCAGGACAATGACTTGTAGGTCCCGCATTGAAAAATAGACCAAGGTACTGTTGTATTCTTCAACTCAAAGTACAGAAAGCAACAACAACAGAGCAGAACAACAAACAAGTGTATTATATTAAGTGACTTTGTGTTTTAATGGTATTGTCATGCGTGGGAGGAACATCACATTGTAAATCTGTAGTCAAACTGAAGCTAATAAAAAAAAAAAGGATGGATCGCTGTAACATGAGTTAATACAGAGTCAACAAGTCTGAGCTGTGACAGGTTTATTGAGCCCATTCATTCAAAGAGACGAACCCTTAGCTGCTGTGCACACAGATAAGGGATGATTGCAGAGGAGTGCAGCCAAATACAGAAACGCAAACCTGAACAAGTGACATTCAAAATTAACACAATTGGTGTGGAGCTATGGCATGAAGGACAAATCTCTCTCTCTCTCTCTCTCTCTCTCTCTCTCTCTCTCTCTCTCTCTCTCAGAATGTCAGTTTCCACTAAAGTTGTTACACAAAACCTGATAAATTCAGAAGAAGTAGCCTGCTTCTATTTTCTCTACTATTTTTCTCCCCATGAAATATCTCAGACGATAACTCCCGCCTCTGGGTTCAGTAATTCGGTTTGGTGGACAGACAGAACAGAGTTTACAGTAGCTTTGATCATCCGTAACAGCTTGAGGGGATGTGACATTTGCTGCTCATGAGTACATGGTTTTTTGTCAATAGTTGCTGTTGGAGGAATTATAGAGCAATGTTGTGAAGAAATGAGGGGAAGTGTTGGCAGAATGTACAGCAATTTGGTTGCTGTTGTGTCCTTTTTTAAATTTTTGTTTCTGATTTGTTGAAAAAGTGTTTATTCTTATACAATATATCTCAAGGCTAGTGATTTGATTCCCACTGTCGCAAATAGTGCATTAAAAGTTATGCACTATTTGCTCTGTGAGGATACAACTGTCTCCAACTGTTATAATTTTATTAAAGTAAATGTCTCTGTATAAACAATTATTAGATTAAAAGTGTCAGCAGCACAAATTCTTCAAAGTGGATTGGCCTGCGGTTTTAAAAACAGATACAGACAAAGCATTGCCATTTTAAACCAATATTTCTAGAGGTTGTTGACAAGCTTGCTCAGAAAAGACAACATGAGGAATGATTAACAGTTGGACAATATTTTGTTGGGATTAAAGGCAAGCAATGCAAAGTTTAGTTGCTGAAAAAGAGCACTGTTCCTCAGAATATAAACAAAATTATAAACAAGATAAACTGAAAGAGACAAGGTTTGAAGTGAATACTTAGATATAGATAAAATTAGAAAGATCATGAACAAAAAAAATGTTAACTACAGTATGAAAGTATGAATAAATCTAAGGCCACAATTTAATCACAAAGGTGTGTCAGACAAGACTAAGGTATCTCAGCTAAGGAATGCTATTTAGGTTATGGTAATTTAGTTTACAACTACTGCAAACACCTTGGTTACAGTAGACCAGGGCTTAATTTGTGCAGGATCCTGCCAGAACAGGATCTGGGACCTCCCAGATTGGGACCGGCACCTATTTGATTGGATCCGGCGCATCCTTTGTCACTATCAGAATCTGTAAATACATTTGATCTGTTCTGTCATTCTTTTATTTCCCATTGAAGTTACTTGTAAATTTCTTGTTTGCCTATTTTAACTGATTTTTAAATCCGATTTTTAAAAAAAGAAAAAAGAAAGAGTTCAGGTCACGCAGTGACGCCTGAAATGTGTGAGTTTTGTGCATGTCACGTGAGCTAATGTTACTGTGATTTGAATTAGAATACCCTCAGCAACAAAGAGGAAACTAGTAAATTGTCAAAAAGACAATCAAATTTGTGGAATTATGTGGAATTAGCATGAAGCTGTTTTATTCAGTAGACAGTTTTAGGCCCGGTATAGTGGCCAATTATAGCCTATTGAAATGAACAGCATAAGATTATTGTTTAGAAAGATGTTCGATGCATTTATAATTTATAGAATGTAGGACCAGTACATAATTTTACTTGTATTGGATACTGTTTTCAATCATTGTCCAAATTGTATTCATATGATTTTGGATTGATTTATAACTAACATATAAAAAGCACTAGCCTGCTAGCTACACCCTGACAGCCACTGTACCACTTCCAACTATTTATATTCAAAATATAAAATATTGATTTATGTTGAAATATTCACCATAAATCAATAATGATTTTTCTGTAAATGGGGACGTTGAGGATCAAACAGGTCGAGAAATATCAGATTTTTGGTAAAGATCCAGTAGGATTTTATACAGATATAAGATATTTGGTTCATTCTCAAACTGAAAACAACAATGTAATTTGTTGACAATAATCAAAGTACAATTGACATTTTTTGTCATCTGGAAACAAACCCAATTAAAGTTTGACATGCAACGGGAGGCCTTTGATGGAGGCTAAATCTTGTCTTGTTATAGTCCTGCTTTAAATGTAAAGTCTAGTGTTGCCTGCCACCAATAACTGTTAACTTTAATGACTTCAATCACCACAGTTGACTTGTTTTAAAGACATCGGTCTGTGGCTCTATCTTGAACTCAAACTGTTTTCCACTGCCCTGAAACGTGCTTCGATTGCATAAGAGAACACCTGACACGATCGAAACTGAATAGATGTTTAACAGCAACTTCTTCCCTCAGCTCAGTAACGTTGGAAATTGGCTCAGGAACTGATCTCTCAGCAATGTCATTACTTCAGTTTTTCCCCACTTTTTATTTTATTTCTATAATGCACATAATGTCATCCATCTTAAAGTGGAAAGATCAGTTTCTCTTCTTTTTTCTTGTCCTGTTTTACCTGATGCAATGCCTGTCTTTAGTGGTTTTGTAAGTATAGCGCAGAATGTCTGAATTGCATTTTAACATACATTGATAAGGTGATCTCCCACTCAAATACACTTTGTATTTCAGCAAAAAAGATATTTCACACTAGTGCTTAACATATCATTTTATCCCAATCCTTTTGTGTTGGTAAAGCTTGACTGATAGCTAAAGTCATCCACCCTGTTGGTCAGCAGATGTTAATGTTTATACTGTAATAATGATAAATAATGCTTCCCAGTGGATGCTCATAAAATGGCATCAAATGGAACAGAGTAATTAGATTTCTCATTTGGGTGATGGGTAATGGCTCTCAAAGAAAAAGTTACACTGTGTTAAGTTTGTTTCATTTCTACAGACTATTTAGCATTCAGCATTCTAAATTGGTCTGGGTATATTTCCTTCCTGTTAATATCAATAGCTCACAGGAAATACATCTGAACCCTAGCTGTTACCTAGCAACACAATCCAAATGAACAGGAACACCCTATCACTACAGTTTTTACAGAGGTTTCTTTATTGTTTGTTTGCTTTGAACTTGGCATATTAAAATCACTGACATACTACATAAAACGTTTAATTTAACTAATTTCATATTAGTTTCATAGAGTTGACACCACTAGAAACAAAGGGGAAAATAAACTAATTCTGGCAGGACATCCAAGGCAGATCATGTTGTGTCAACTGAAAACTAGTATACCATACCCCTCTTATCTAACTGTACTGATTTGTCTGATTAAAAGCAATTACTCACTCTGTATTGTTGCCAATATTAACAAGAGGTCCCTCCACCCTAGCCCTCACCTGCTTTTCGACTCTGTTTGTGTGCATCCTGGAGTGTCTTTATTTATAAATCAATTTCTGCTGGGGTTTTATTATCTTTTATGCTCCCAGCATGTTGTTTGTTGTGTTGCTGTGTATTCCATCCTGTTATGTTGTATTTCCTCTGTAGGGACCACCCCCAAGAGTAGAGCAATGTTGAACTTGGTTACATTTTTAGTCAAGTTTTGTATGATTCCTACAGTTAACAATAATACTGATATAGCTAAAGCTGCAATATGCTATCATTTACAGAACAGTGGTGGCCTGGAAGTTATTAAATAATAAAGAATTACTCACATTAATATTCTTGCAACTTCATTTTAACGCCCCAGAAAACTTGGTTTCATATGTTTCAAATTAATAAAAGTTTAACATTGTAAAAGCTCATCTTCACTGTGCTGGTGCCTCAATATTATCTGCCTCAATCTGTTGCACATAAGTTAACTAAAATATATTGATATCATATTCAATATACCTAGTCATAGCAAACAGAGTTAAATATTTGACGCTAATGAGAAATTTACACAAGGAATATGATGTAGCTACAGTTTATTTGCTAAGTAAAATTGAGCTACATAAAATCGGAACACTGAGGTGTTGGATCAGTGGTAAAAAAAACAGGTTGATGATCGTCTTGGTTGATTCCATGTGTACTGAAAGATAAGCAACCTTTGCTTATCAACCATGATTTAAAAGGAAGAAAGTACACATGGTGTTTAATGTCCTACCATTTAGCTTTCATCAGGATTAGTGGTCCAGGTTTAGGTCGCTAGTCATCTGAACTGTTGGTCTCACCCACCGGAGGACTCCCTGGTGAGGAGCTGCCTGACACAGACTGATCCGCTAAATGTGGATCCTCATGAAAATTGTTCATTCTATGTCAGTGAGAGGTGTACGAGCACTAATATTTTCATTATATCAGCGCCCCATTAGGGCACTTGGTCCCTCAATTTGGTTGTGTGTTTTATCATTGCTACGCTGATGATACACAACTCTACTTATCCATTAGGCCCGGTGACCTCTCAAATTGAATTACTCTGCACAAGTGTCTGGTCAGGATTTGTAATTGGATGTCTCAAAATTTTCTTCAATTAAAAATCACAATAAAACTGAAGTTCTGGTTTTCGCCCCAGATCAGGTCTCTACCAACATCCTCCAACAGCTCGGTTCAATGGCTATTAATAGAAAATCTTTTTCCAAAAATCTACGCATAATTTTTGAATACCAGCTGAAATTTGATGAACACGTCAAGACAGTTATTCAGTCCTGCTACTTTCACCTGAGGAATATTGAAAAAACACGCTGTTATCTTTCCAGCAGCTGGAAAGGGTTATCCATGCTTTTGTGTCCTCCCGCTTAGAGTACTGTAATGCTCTTTATTCCTGCTTAAGCCAAGACGCTGTTACCTGGTTACAGTTAGTCCAAAATCTGCAGCAAGATTACTCACTAAGACCTCATATCGTGCTCACATCACCCTGGTTCTGATGTCACTACACTCGTTTTCGATTAAATTTAGAGATTCAAGATCCTCCTCCTCCTCATCTATAAGGCTTTGTTTGATCTTGCTCCAGAGTATATTAGTGAACTACCAATGCCTTATACCACTGCTAGGCCCCTAAGATCCTCTGAACGAGGCCTGCTAGTCATACCCCGTTCAAGACTAAAAACACAAGGGGACTGTGCATTCGCTGTCCTGGGTACCAGGCTGTGGAACAGTCTCCCCCTGGAGTCAGGTCAGCAAACTCTCTTGGGTGTTTTAAGTCACAGCTGAAGACCTCTCTCTTTTCTACGTGTTTTTGAGTCATGTACACTATTTTGATTTGTGTTTTGTTCTTTTATCCTTTTGACCTGCATTGATCTGAACTGGAGGAGAGTTTCAACACCGAGCCTGTCAGAGATTGAGCTGTGGGTGGTCAATTGCTCTCAGCGTGTCCCACATCAGTGTGTGTATGCATGCATACTGCTGTGTACTGTATGTGCGTGTAGGGACACTTGGTCCAACGCTGACAGTTACCTTTGGTCATGCAGCAGTGGATGGCTAAAGAAAGAAGTCCTCAAGGTCATGACACACCATGCAATCACACCTCCTCGCCACAGAAAGGCTCCTGAATGAGTCAACATCCACATGAGTCAACAAACTGGTACTGCAAAAGGTGTGAAACTTAATAAGGTAGGTTTAGTCTGTATTTAGTAAAATCCTGTGATTAAGACACCAATGTAGTGTCACTTTTTTTGAATGTCCTATCACTTCTTTACATTAGCCATTATCATATTATGCTTGTTAACTTGCACGTTTTACACTGTAAAAAGACCCGCCTCCCTCATTAAACTTACAAGAATGCTTGGGTAAAATCTGGCTGCTTGAGAATTGTCTGCTTCAAAATTAACTTCTATTCTTGGATTTCAATTAATCTACAAAATGGTATTTGAGAATCTCATTGTTCACCACAGTATTCTTATCTTACTATCTCTTCATCTTGTATTAATTATCATGTTTATTTTAGTCTGATAAGGCATGAGATAATTTCTCTTGTCTCCACAGCACATCAACTTGTTTGATTTGACTTGAGCATTTCTAGAATCAAGTGAGGAACTAGTATTGTGTTTTCTTGTTGGATTTTATTCACAAATATTTCACTTTTCATGCACGCTAGTTAAGGGGTTAAGACGTCAGCCATTTTTATATGAATTTGCACCGATTAGGGCTTCCTCTTACATTTTATGATGGACAGTTTTTTGAAGAAAAAGAATAAAACAATGTTTCTTCCTTCTATCCTTATTAAATCATCCCATTAACATACTAAAACTTGATTGATCTCTTCCAGGGCATTCAGATTTATGTAACATATTGAAATTTATAGGAATTTTTATTCAGTGCAAATGTACAGTATGTAAAATACCACTATCAGTATCACATCACTATTAAAGTTACAGTCATCAACTTAGGAGAAGTTAGGAGCAGTCAAGACAGGAGTGCTGCAGAGGAGAGACTTAGCAGCATCAAAGACATGGCAACATTCATAAGTCCACACAAACGGAACAGCAGGACTACACAGCTTAGTAAGAGGGACAACCACCACGGAAAAGTTCTTACAAAAACACCGGTAGTAACCGGTCATGCCCAAAAAACACCGGAGTTCACGTCTAGTGGTGGGGACCGGATTAGGACAACACAGCTGCAACTTTGGCATCTACTGAACGGACCTACCCCGTTCCCCTAGGTATGTGACGACAGCATTAAAAACTGCATTTTGTGTATCTGTATCAGATCAGTAATATTCGGTCACAGACTTTTGAATTTAGTTCACTATTAGCACCACAAATGCTCTCTGTCAGTATTTTCCTTGTGCTAGTATTCTTAGTTAACAAAATACATCTATTGGTTGTGCTCACAAATAAACTGAAATAGTGTCCAAAGTCACAGTTGGACTGATGTGCCTTAAACATGCCCTGTGTCATTTCCTACAAAATGCTGAAACACATTTATTTATTGTTTACTGTCTCCCACAGGCAGGGATGGAAAGAGTACTAGAATATTTTACTCAAGTCAATGTACTGTTACTTTATAGAAATTTTACTCAAGTACAATTAAAATGACTAGAAATGTATTCAGATAAAAGTAAAAAGAAGGTCAGTTAAAATGTAAATGTTAGTGTGTTACATTTTTAAAAGGGAGAGGAAGGGTAAAGAAACAATGTATAATGATGATGATGATGATGTTTTATGATAGGCCTATTAAATTAGAACACATTTAGGCTATAAAATAAAGTGCATTAACATGTTAATGTATACATCTCACACCACAGAGCCCCTCTTCTGGTTTAAGTGGAGGTTGAATTAACTGGTGATATTCCTGAGAGTGAGGCAGATGTAAAAATTCTGGCTGCATTTTCTACCTTGCATCATTTAGACTCACCAAAATCAAATTCTTAACACAGGCAACATGCCAGCTCTGGTGTAAAACAATATTAACAGAGTTAACTGGAGTTTGAATTAACTGTAGTTGTGACTGCAATCTCAGGACACTTGAATGACACTGCAAACGTAAATAATTCATTTACAAAATGTTCTCGCTGTCTTTGTATCATATATTGATATTAATCGGACGTCAAGTTGATTTGAGAACTGTGAAACATAAGTCTGCAGTAGGCCTATATGTTTAAACCCAGCTTGAACGCAGCGTGGAGTTAGCTGTGCCAAAGCGTGATACGTCCAGATTAACTTGTGACACAACATCTTTATCTGCCATAGATCATGTTTTATATTAAAAGATAGACATTTATCTCCCTCATCACAATGATATGCTATATGATTCAGCACACTAATTTTTCCAGATCAGACATGACCGTTTCTCATTTTGCAAATGTGGACAGACATTGCATAACTACGTCAGGTGTAGCCTACTTAAATCATTAGGGGTTTGAATAGCCTATATAAGTCTGATTTACATGTCACAATTTTGTGGGTGTGTGAGGAGTTTGGACAGTAATTAGACAGGATGTAGACATTGAGAATAAGAGCGTGTGTGAGATATAGTTATACTGAGTGAGCGTTATTGTGACAGAGTGGTTGTCCTTGTGAGTGATAGTGGGTGAGTAATTGAGGTGTGCTTGTGTGTATTAGAGAAAGGCTGGTATAGTGTTTGTTTGTTGTATCTGTTTGTCTCTGGTATTGTGGTTTGTGTGCATGTGTTAATTTGCTTGTGTATCTTGTTGTTGTGTTTGTTTGTATGTGAGGAGGAGAGGGTTAGTAGGTAGACAGAGGTAGGAGTAGATAGATGAGACAGGTGGAGAAAGAGGATCAGATAGGGTGGTTTAAAATGGATCCCAAAATTGTGCAAGAGGTTCTGGATTTGAAACCCCATAGCCAGTATCCTGAAGGGTTAACCAGCACGGAGAAATATGTGATGTGTGAAGAGCTGACACCTTCAGGATAAAGGGTAAGGATGCATGCCATGTGGACTTTTGACAACAATGATCATCTGCAATGGTAAAACTCCCAATAAATCGAATATTATGCCATTTAAACACCAGATGGAGACCTGTACTGCATCTGCAGGTATAAAAGGAACAAGTCGGAACACCTGGTCAAAGTTGTGTCCAGTGCAGAAGAAGCAAACGCCATCTTTGTGAGTTTCATTCCAGCCATTTTGGTGGACACTGTGGAGTGGAGAAAACCCACAGTGCCATCATAATTTGTTAATATTGGCCTGGTACGGAGGATGACAAGTGGGTGAGTTGGTATCTTCAAAATAATGAGGTGGAATACACATTCAGGTTCAATGGACACAGGAGTGTAATGTGTAATTTTTCAAATGTCAAAAGCTTGTCTGTGGATGTAACACTGAACTAATGTTCTACAGCTGTCCTGGTTTATAGCATGCTGATATGCCTGCTACTGTATGCTCACAGGCCTACTTTAAGTTTTTAATATGGGGATTAACAAGGTACAGTAATGATGCATTATGAATCCCCAATATGTAACTGTTGCTGTGCTGACTTATTTCATGTTTGTCCAACTGATCATTTCAAGGTCAACTACGGCTTGTGAGAGAGGCTGGGCATCAAATGAAGCCTGTGCTCTGAACGGTGTGACACATTGTTTCGTTTACAATACTTTAATTAATTATAGCTCTCATAGAATAATACTGATTTCCTGTTGCTATCTGAACAGGTAATCACTAATTATGCTTTCTCATACATGAGAATCCAAATTCTCTCCTGCCTCCTCATAAACAAACAAACAAACTGGTGGCTGATCACCCCAAACATTGGGACCATTTTCTGCTGTCCACCACAACAAAGTACAGCCCCTATTATTTGATGTTTGGGAGGGAGACGAGGTATCCTTCATCGGTGCGGTTCAGAAATATGAAGTAAGATTCTATAATGTTCTCATTCTTGTTAAAATTCTTAAGTTGGATCAACAGTCAACTATTCCATCTCTGTCCTCTACATTCTAACTGTGATTTTTGGCAGGTAACCGAAGTCACCAACCTGGTGCTGAAAGAAGACCTCTGTGAAGGCCAGAAAAAGCAGGACTCCATATTCACGGAGGTTAAGGACATAAAAAAAGAACATAAAAAAGAACCCAAGACAAAGTCCGCAAAAGAAAAGAAGAAAGGGGCCAGGTGGACAATTAGGACCTTGTCTTGCAGAAAAATGTGAGACAGGGGCAGAGAAAAGGGGGCAAGCTGGAAGCGAACATCCTGGGGCCCTTCAAAATAAATCAAACTTGAGGGTGAAAAAAGTGTTGATCTATTTTCAGACAAGGGAAAAAGAATAAGAAAAATTAACGTTGAAAACTTGACATTATTTCCAGCTCGAGGAGAAGATCCCTGCCAGACTGAGAAAAAAAAAAGTGTTGGATTCTTCTCCTCTGGCTGGTCCATCACAACCAAATCTACAACAGACACACATACACAGCACACAGACATGCACCACATCTCCCACACCATCAACATCCTCTGAAAGACCCCAGACGTACAAGGCCCCAGAACCTTCTGATGCAGAAATGTGTGAGTATACTGACACAAAGTACACAACGAATTATGCATTTCACAAATAACCAACATTGATATTTTTACAGTAATCAGAGACATATGGGCAGGGAAGAAAAAGGAAACACTGTTGTCAAGGATTGGGCCTTATAAAATATACTCAGAATCTGCTGGACTTGGCCCCAGGAAAGGAGTTGGAAAGTCAGGTACTTTATTCTTGTTTTTATTAGTGGACTGATTTGTCTTTTTTGATCATTAGAACAGTGGATCACAAATCACTCTTGTTCTCGTAGATCGTAAATGCCTCTCTTTCCACTGGTGCAGTCATTGTGAACTCCTATACGATGACTTCAGTCTGGCAGGGGTCACAGAAAGGTTACAGAAGGGTGAGTAAAATGTTCTTTTTTTTTAACCTGTTTTAAATACAGTTAGATAGACAGATACATGTATTCATGTATTTTGCATAATATTTAGGGAGCAACACTTTTTAGCTTGCAGAGCAAATCTTGCACCAACAACACGTCCGGTACCCTGTGGACCAGAAGGGTGTGGCTAGGTTGAGGCTGGAAATTGCAATGTCCTTGCTGAAAGATTCAGGTATACAGTACTCTATGAGGTACACTGGCCTGTATTGGCATTGGACTACATTAATGTCTGTTGTTTTTACAGATGACCTCTCCGAGCTGTGTCGGGCAGGTAGCGAGGACAGCTCGGGGGCTGATACTGATGAGTGGGTAAGAAGATTAATTAAAACAGACTGACAGGTTACCTCAACATCACTGAGTGAACACTCACAATCACACAGCTATTAGAGTTTTATGTATAGTTTAATTCACCTACCTTGCATTTCTTTGCACTTTTGGAGAACACTTGTGCAGCTGAAGGAACATAAGAACACTCTGACTCCACACAGAAAGGACCAGAGCTAAGAGTTAAACCCAGAATCTGACACACATTGCTATACAATCTTCCAATGAAGTTTAAACTGCTTCATCCTACTCTGGATGAGTGACATTAACATGTGTAAATGTTTGACAATATTCAAAAATGTCTTTTTCCCTTTCCCTTTAGATTGAGTCCACAGTCTGCTGTACCACACAGTATGTGTTGAAGGTCTCTCTACAGAAGGAGACTAGTCTTGCATATGACATAAAATAAAAAAATATTACTAATCATTATTGTTGTCTTTCCTTCTGTCACAGTAATAAGTCTACCTACTATGTAACAAGTTTGTATTGCATATTTGAACTTGAATTTGGCCAGTGTTTACATAAATATGTAAAATTCTTAAACTTTTTTAAACCGACTTTTTTCAAACCAGAGCTGGCATGTTGCCTATTCTGTTTAATATTTGATTTTGGTGGGTCAGCCAGTAATGTTAAGCATTATATTGTATGGCTACCATATTATTACCACATTTTAGATGCATTCTGGTTTAAGAATTTACTAATGTGAATGTCACAATATTAGCACTGGGATGCGTGGGAAAGGGTTTCTTTTA
Source organism: Siniperca chuatsi (assembly GCF_020085105.1). Lineage (NCBI taxonomy): Eukaryota > Metazoa > Chordata > Actinopteri > Centrarchiformes > Sinipercidae > Siniperca > Siniperca chuatsi. The sequence goes on from NC_058054.1 coordinate 8,533,614, forward strand.
CAGTGTTTCAAAAGTCACCGAGAAAGTAATGTGACGAAGAGGCGAAGTAACCAGAATGTTTATTTCCTGGTTAGTCAACAAGGGGTCCTCAAAAGCCACGACTACACACATCTGCCTCATACCAGTTAATGCAATCACAGGTTAAACCGGAACACCGGTGCAACAAGCATTATTAAACCACATAGAGTAAATAGCCTGACACGTCTTATGGAATTAACAGCAGAATAAAACATCACCAAAGCAAAGAGAGCTGCACAGTTTTTGCACAACGTGTAACGCTAGACGTCCTCATCTGTACAATGCAAACCATCACGCTGAGTTTGTTGTTGTACTCACCTGCCTGAACGTAATTCTGTGAATCTCGCGCACCGCGAAGTTCTCCACAATCTGCTCTAAATTCAACTTTTTTGCTTGATCTTGGCTCAAAGCGTAATATAAGCATCCTTTTTTTTTTCTTTTTTTTTAACAATGCCGAGGTACAGTAACGCTAACTAAGTTCTTCTCGGCTGCAGCTTTTTAAAAATACTCACACAAAAAAAGTACAAGTGCACGAAAAAATTACTTTGTTACAGTGGCGAGAGTAAATACAGTTTGTTCCTTCCATTCCTGGACACAGAGTTACAATCCCTCCTCAGACCCCAGTCAAGCCAACAACCCAAAGAATGAAGCTTTTACGAGCTGCTGTCATCAAGTACAAAGTGATATTTACAGCTCAGAGATGCTGTCCTCTTCCTTACTGAAAGCAACCAGCAAATATCTCTTAATGTGATAAAAGTTCTAAGGTGGTGATGTAAGGTGGTGCAGGAAATGAGAAAAAAACTGTCACTTTGTCCTTTTAGAGGACAATGAAATAACTTCTTTTGGCAGAAAAGTATTGTTGCACTCAGGTCTATGGGTTTAAAGTCAGGTCACATTAAGTCATACTGCAGAGCTACCTCACGTTTGAGGCATTTCAGTGTTTCCTCTTGGTTGCAGAGCCTCATGAACCAGCAAATCTCTCTTGCCAGGGTCCCATGTCCCCCAGCTCAATATCCTCTTAATATGACACGTTAAGAACTTTCAAGGGGTTGTATGTTCTCAGAAATGTTTTTTCCCTAGGTCAAATACAGCTTATAGACTGCCGATTATACTCCTTGAAACGTACACCCTCAAATTTGCAGGCAAGACAGTTTTCTTGACTTTAAACATTTATATCTCCACGGTGGCTGAACAGATTTTTACCATTCAAACTGCATTTCAAACGTTCATCTCCCTTCGTTCTTTTGCAATTTGAACTGCGAAGGTAGCCCTTACCAGTCTCTTACAATTTTAGTAATGTTAGTTAGAACACAAATGCACACAACACTGACTTAATGAAAACAATACTTTTATTTTGGTTATGTATAGCTTCTTATTTACACAAATGAATGAAGTTAACTACTGCTGTCTGTATAAATGGATCTTTACCATTAATATAGCTAGAGAGGAGGAGAATGGGATGTTGTGCAGATACAAAATACACAGATATACAGTTACAGTAAAAATGCTATTAGGATAGCCACATTCATGCACGAGAGCTGTTATCCTTGGGCTTACAGAAAATACTGCACTGAATAAGGCATACAAACTGTTGCTGAAGTTACAAAAAAGCTAATATCTCAAAGTACTAAGTTAACGGCAGATTTGCTGCTTGCTGAAGTACTCTTTGACTTAGTACTTCAAGATACCTTATGACCTGGATGACTGAGAATCTTCATAGACACAAAAAAGCCAAGTACAGTAACTATACAGGTGCATTATGGTTCACCACATTTCTCATTGTCTTGTACAAGGTCAAGTGCAAAAACTTTTGAAAGGAAAAGTACAAAGACAAGACAAATTGAAAGCTAAATGGAGGCAGTGAAAGGCAGGAATAAATTAGCAGTTGATGATGAATAAATGGCGAGGAAAAGAATGGAAACAAAACGAACAATTAGTGAACACAGTCAAAATATGAATAAATTAGGGTGCATGAATAAATGCAAGACCGAATGAGAAAAACCATTAAAAATATGAAGACTTCATTTCGGAAAAGTTCTCATTTTGGAGAGAAAAAGGAACTGCAGGAATTACTGGGAGTTCATTGTTCAGTGTTTCTAAAAGTGGCTAAGTAAAAGTGCCATTATTTAGTTGAAAATATGTTACCTACATGTTTCATAATGCACCGAATTTGTTTTAATTTTGTGCTGCCGTTAATTTTTTATAGAGAAAGTGTCACGTTTCCACATGGAGAATATCTTAATTAATTAACTCTTCATATGAAAACAGGCAAATAGCAAGATGTCGATAATTAAATTTGTATAAAATGCCCAAAAGTAATCAGGGAAATGTCATAAATAAATAAATGAATACAAATCATTGGAACATTCAAGCACAACCATCCATTTTTTCCACGTTTTTATAATTTCTTTCATATGTATGAATGTTTCTTCGCTTAAGAGTCGTCCTCAGTTTTAATGATGTGGAAAAGTGTAACGTTAAACAGGACCTGGTGGCCATTGTTCCAGCCGTAGAGGGCGCGGTCCCTGGCATTGTAGTCCAACATAGACATGTGGAAGTACTGGTTATGAAAGGGAATGTCTGTATACTCGTATGTGGAGGTTTTAGTGGAGTATGAATAGTACACCTTGGCGCCGGTCAGGTGGGAGTTAGTGATGTAGAGCGTCCCACAGATCATAAAAGACTCGCCTGCATTCCTCTTTGAGTATTCTGTGTTCCATGTGTTGAGGATCTGGAGCGTGTCCGGGTTCAGCTGGCTGATGACGATGTTCCCGGCGTTCTGGTTGGTCGCATACACGGCCCACAGGCCCAGCTCGTCCGCCATCAGGTCGATGTCGGAGAAGCCTCCCCAGGTGTAGGGATACACATTGTGGAAACCAGCTGACTCAAGAGCCCTCTGGGTGACCACGCGGCCCGTCTCGAAGCTGTACCTCACTATGATGTTGCTCTGCATCTTGTTGTAGTACAGAGAGCCGTTGTACACCACGTGGTTGGTTCCAGCCCATTTGAAAGGCAGGTTGTAGGTTCTCGACTCGACTCCTGCCACAAAATCAGCGATGGATTTATATTCTTTCACTATCTTGTTGTTGGTGTAGCTGTCCATGTACCAGACCTGGGGACAAATAAATGCAGACAACATTCCTGTGATGTTTACTTACATGAAACTTTGCTGCTGTACATTTACAATAAACACGAATGTCTTTACTCATTCAGTCATGGGTTAAAATATAACTAGCCTAATCACCTGTAAAACAAAAAATGTCACCTATATACAGAACACAGGAGCTCCATAAAAGGGCATATAAAAACATCGAGTGGCCAGACATTTATTAGAGGCCAATGATTGACTTTTATTCTCTTTTATTGGTATTGATAAGGTCAAACTGAGACAGAGGGAGGGCGACGTTAACTACCCTAGCAAACAGCAAGAGACTTTTTGGATTTATAATCTCAGAATACTGCATCCTAGTGGGATGAATAAGGATTTTAGTATTTGAGAGGGTTTTTATAGTTATTTAATGAAAGAGAGTTAAGAGAGTTTTGTAGGTTTTTTTTCCATTTATTTAGTAGGTTTTTAATATTTACTAAGGGGTTTAAGATCCACTGTGGAGTTTTTGACCACTAGTCAACTGCTGTTATGGAGCAATGTTTTAAAATAGGTCTCTGTTATGTTTGTATGTGTTCATGTGTACCGGCTTTTATCTGTATATGTTCGTGTACAAGCATGTGATTACGCTGAATTAACAGCTGATGGTGGTAACAGCCAAGACACGTAGCAAAGTGTCAGCAAAAGGCAGGGAAGAAGAAGAGGACTTCTAGGTAGAGATGGTTAGATAGCACACTTGAATGTAAACAAAGGAGTTTTCTAAATGTTCAAAAACATTGATTGAGAAAACATTCAAAGCAAGGAGAAAAGTTATGTTAAAAAGCCTTTACTTAATGCTATGCCTGACTAAATAAAAGCGTTCTCTTTTCTTTCTAGTTTTTTTCAACTTCAAGAGCAACTTGATCCTGGATTTACTGACGATAAGATTAACTGAGAAACTCCATGGGGTAATCCTCTTCTCATTTCTCAGACTCTATTCTGTGACTGTTTGTGTGGTAGTTTTTACTTTTTAGGAACAGTTTGTTGTGTACCTTTATTTTGAAATGTCTGTGTTGAAGGTGCAGCATCCTTCAAAGGCTTTCCATTATTGCATCTAGTGCTCATTAGATAATGGACAAAGCCTCAGCCATCTTGTGGTGACTATAAAGGCTGTGCTTTTACCCATTCTGTAAAACCTGCTGATGAAGGCCCTGTGCCAAAACGCATTATGGAATATAGTACAAACTCTTCCAGTAAGTCAGTTAGGGTTGAGTTATTTTTTACATTCAGTTGAAAGAATCCAATCATGGAACTGGTCTATGTACAGCAAAATGTCCAGCAAGCGACATCGGGTTTTATGTTTGATCTCAGCAGTCAAGTGTACAAAAAAGTATTAGTGAGTATGATGTTGTAATTGAAGGACATCAATTCAACCCCTGTTGTTCAGGGGGGAAGCAGTTCTATGTAAATCATTAAACCGCTTGATATTGCTTCAAAGGCTTGCAACATACAGCAGAAGCACATTAACTCGGCTCACCCTGTTGTTTTTGGGTGACGCCTGTGGGTCGGTCATCCAGGCTCCAAATCTGGTCCCTGAAGTTTTCACTGTCAGCGGCCCAGTGATCTTCATTAGCTTGCCACATGCTGTGAACACATCACACAGCTCTGGTCACATACAGCACAGACTGCTCCACATGAGAACACTACAGCCAATGTTATGATGGTAATGCTGGAATAAATCTCAAAGCACTGGCTTGCTTAAATCTGGTAGTGGCTCCTTTTACAAAAATGGATAAACAAAAAAGTTCTAGATCTGGACTGTTCACCATCTGGACACTAGCACATGCTTTTCTCTGCTGTTATAGAAATACAGAGGATAACCAGAGAAGCTGCCACAGTACAACAACTAGTAAAACCCCTTCTCATGTGTCAGAGCACAGTGAACATTTATCCCACATGGTTTAATATTTGAAGTACTTGAGCTGCACTTAATTCATCTTGCCAGACACTTTAATTGTGCCAAATGACAGTTGCGAGTTCTCTATTAAGTATTTAACTGCTATTTTACCTAATCAATCAAAGCTCATGCACAATGAATGCTTAAGTAATCATCTCAAGCTCAGACAGATTTCCAGCCACATTCCGTTAGCATTCACGTTAGCTCTTTATGTTGACACTTTGACAGGCTCCACCAGTGTTCATAACCTGGCAGTTGGCAAATTGGAGTCAAACCTTGATCAGAGGCAAAGCTGCTCTCGAGGCAGAATTGATCTTATTAGCTAAACGTCAATGGGTGGAGCAAAGGAACCACAGCTTTTCAGTGCCAAACTGCAAATGGCAAGGAAGGAACCAGGAGGATTAAAAAAAATAAAAAAATACACACACATAATAATATACACAACAAATAATAAATAAATAGAAAATAAACGTATCAATCGTGATTCTGTATAAGCACTTTTTGCTACCACATTTTACCTCTAGCTTGGAAAATTGTTCATTGACTCTGCAAATAGAGGGTTTTCTCGAGCCACAACATTAGTTCTGCCTCCAGTAGCAGTTCTACTCTGTCCCCTGCTCTGTATCTAAAATGCCAATCTGCTGGTAGCTGCAAGAAATGTGCCTATGATCCCTCTGCCATAGGATAATCTTGGGTCACCATGCCTGGATCTGCTTTTTCTGCGATGGACTTACTGAGTTTGTTCATACAGTTGCGGAGCCGATTTTCCAGGTTTAGGACCCGCTGATGCAACTCCTCGTAGTCGTAGGCTCCCATTTCCTCCTGGATGCCCATCAACACGCCAGACAGGTTCCTGATCTCCTCTTTGAACTGGGAGATGAGCTTGGTGTCTGTCTTGTATTGCTCCAGGACAGGGATCAGTGGCTGCAGGGACTCCATCTTTCCCTTTAGCTCCTAGAAAAAACCAAGAATGGACCACTGCAACAAAATAACAAATCTCTCAATCTGGAAAGACAATTTAGTTTGTTTCCAATGCAGCTGTTTCAGGGGGTTTTATGGTACAAGGATCAACATTTTTAACTAAGGCAGAATATATGATTCAAGAAAACTGAAGCATATGATCTCCTCCCTTTGGCACTTGTTTTCACTTTGTAAGAAAATTAGGATTCTAAGACTCAATATCTTGAGATGGGCAGATCAATGCCAAATATATTGGTACTGCGATAACTGCATCTTCTTATAGTAGTGGGTCGATACTTAATAAATACAAACAAAAGTCTCCCTCCTCTGTTGTGCATAAAATGCAGATTCTTGTTTCACTTCTTACTGATTGATTATTACAAAAAACATTGTTTATTGAGGGAAAACAGTATAATTTGGTTTTCTCGCATATTAAGTAATAAAAAAGAAAAACAAAAAAAGCTCTAGTAAGACCCAAACAAATTTCACTGATGGATGATAATAGTAATGATTATTATAGTAATTGCTCTTATTATTATTTGTTATGTAATGTCAGTGTCAATTATACAATATCAGATTATATGGAAATCCTCTCCCTTCTGTGAAAATACAAAGTTCTTCTCCATGAGAAGTATTAATATTGGTGATATCTGCCATTGTATTACTTGGAGTCAGATTCAAAGCTTGATGTATTGCCCATCTCTACATCTCTAAATTTGTGACAGGAAGAGGCAGCGGTATGTAGAACATAATGTAACAGATGAGTTTATGTAAGTGAAGACTACACTTTACAACTACACTGATGTTTAGGAGGGTGTTAAATTAATTTTTATAACAAGCAACAAAAAAAAAGAACAATATTCTTTGCCAACATGCTGTTTTGTAAGGGTTAAACAAATGTATAATAGAAATGCTTCATGTAACCATCAGGATCTTGTCACTCTCAAAGATTAAAGAGTTTTAAGAATCCGTGCTGGAAGCTGCTTTCACAGCCTTTCTAGCTTTTAAGACAATTTTGTCCTTGGCCGGGCAGTGGTAGACCTGTATTGATCTTATCAGGAATGAAAGTTTATCACTTCAGATGCTTCTCAGGTATCTTTAGAGAAGATCCTTTCACAGCTTTATCCTGTGATGTTTCTCACAAAGTTAAACATCAAACAAAAATATACCTGAAAGTTTTTGTTGACCAGCGTCTTCCTGTCCGATTCGATCTGTCGGAACTTTGACCGCAGTCCTTTGATCTGGCTCTCCATTCTCATGATATACTGAAAGTCCCTCTGAGTCCGCAGGTTCAGCACCTCGATTGACTGCGACATGTTCTGCACCTTTTGAAAAGATTGAAACAGCACAACATTGATTTTTCCATCCACCACGAGATTAAAATGTCCTCCATGTTCAGCCGTTCTGTAGCTTGCCACGCTCTAACTTCCCAAGTAACAAATCAACATTTTGACCTCCAACGTGATCGTCTTTTAACCATCCATGTTGAGCTGAATAGAGCTATGAATGGATTTGACATGGAAATGGGACTGTTCCATGGCAGTTTTCTTGCTCTGTTTTCTCTCAGTTTTTAAGCGTATATTACACTTTATCAGTTACAATTCAAAACATATTGCCTATTTTTAATAGATTGAATCTGACAACATATTTCAGAGCAGATATTTGACACAGAAACATTAGTGTCTCTCTCTGGTTTAAAAAAAGCTCACTAGGTTTATGGGGGATGTGAACAAAAAGAAATGTAGTCTTTCTCCCATCTCTCTTCGGCTCTAATTGTAACTAACCAACATTACTGGAGCACATCACTAGCAAAGTGGCACAACACTCACACATTGTGTTCTGCATACTTTTCTGGCTCTGGTAGAAAGATCCTGAAATGGTCTCATTGAGGCCCTGAGGCAGCTTAGTACATTAGTGTCAAAGGCCCCAGTGAATGACAGAGAACACCCTTCGGCATACAACATTAAAATGTAGGCTAGAGCAATGTTTCCTTATATGACATACTAATTGAGGAAAGTGACTCCGGTGCAGTGCTATTTGTTTGTTTATAGATAATGCATTAAATCACTACTGTCATGGAGAAAAAAAGACTATTTCATTTGGAATTAAAAGTCATGTTTCTACTCCAATTCACAATGTTGGCTGTTTTCAGAGTTAATTTTATGAGATCAATTCAAAATGCACACTTGTAGTTAAAAAATCCATGGTGCAAAAAATTCTTGAATTCTTGATTTTCTGATAGTCCACTTTCCGTGAGATGGAGAGTGTTCTCATATTTTACAAGCAACCATTCAGCTGATGTCATTCATGTAATATATGCAGAAGTGGAAAATAGGGTTATGGACTTGGTTGGTGCAATCTCTCAGAAGATTAGGGACAAACATCAAAGAAGCATGAATGACAACAGAAATCAATGCTATATGGATATAGGTGTGCTGGTCGCTTACAGTAAAAGTGTGTGTGAGAGTGAGTCTGTGTATTGTCATGTAAACAGAAATGTGTGTGGCTGTGTGTACATACCTTCTCCAGGAGCTGGCGGAGCTGTCTGCCTTTGGCATCTCTGGAGCACAGATTCTGTTCAGGTGCCACCACTGTGCAGATACAACGCCCATCTGCATCCTGAGCTGAGCTGTACACCTGCCACCCCTCCTTTGGCCGGATCGTCTGCATACAGAAACACAGTCGTAAATACACAGCCCACACATCTACAGACAGTCGCACCAAATAAATTCAACACTGATGATATCACCATCATGAAATTGCGGCACCCAGATGTTATGTTTTCTTATTTTTTCCTCATGGGTCATCCATTCTTCTGCTTTATACCCCCAAAGCTTTGACACCAACCAATTCCACTGACTTATAAAAAGTCTGGGCTTTTAAAGTGCTTTTGCTGTAAGATATTCCTCTACAGTATATGGTCTCCAGTGAATTTCCTCTTCAACAATAAATAGTGTTTCCTGGCCTTGATGAATAACCCGAGTGCTGAAATTCCTCTGTTTCTACTCACTAGGCCTTCCAATGCCTTAACTGAAAGTCCTGCTGGGAGACGCAGATAAACCTGATTTGTGGGAGCTTTTCCCATTCTTTATTACATTCAATATGCTCCACAGCATTAGAGTATAAAGCCTAAAGAACATAAAGTTATGCATCATAAGCCAATGCAGTATATTTTAATGAAGCACCATCAACTAATGTCAGAGTGTACACAGTAAAAACTAGTTTTGCTCCAAATATTGATCAAAGTGTCCTGAAGTGTTGGAAAAGTTGATCAGACACAAAAACAGCATCAGTATTTGAACAGTACGGCTGTTTACTGTCAGCATAGGAAATTAACACAAGCACCCATCCAAATACTGGCAACCTTCGACTGCGGATGGTACATTTATCTGCACTACCAGCGACTTTGGCAGACAACCAACTATTATTTGGATTTTGTTTTACATTCTAAAACTCAAATCTGGCTGGAGAATAGCATGTGAAACATGTGAACTTTGGCATCCAGCAGCCTTTGAAGCTCGTGGATAGAAAAGTGGAGTGCCCTGTTTTCATAGTGCAGCCATCCTTTCCTTCTCCCATTCATCCTTGCCTGTCAGCCTGAGCAGTTTAAAGAGCGCTTGGAATCAGCCATGAAAGATCATGTCCCCTCTGAGCAGACGAAGACGCCACGTCAAGGAGAAAGCTCAGTCTTTGACTCATCATTTTCACCTACTGAGAGACTGCTTTTTGTAGGTAAAACGTGGACATTACCAGTTGACACTGTATTACTGTCATGAAAAAGTCCTGTATTTCAAGAGTGAAATGGCTGCTTAAACATTTTATTAGTATTTTGCAATGCAGAATTTGTGTTATGTTATTTTATTACTATTTCAGTTTTTAAACACATGACTCCCCTGCCACATCTTCCTTTCACTTTCTTATCTTGAAGTCAAAAAATAAAAATACCTTCTATACTATCAATCTCCTGAGCTTTCATTCTTTTCCCCAGCACAACTCTGTTATATTGCGATTATCAGATTGTAAGAAAATTGTTTCAGGTATTATCAAAGCTCTGCAGCCCTGATCTTTGTCCACCTTGCTTTTGGTTGCTCACTAAAGTTAGTGAGCTCGGAATTAAAGCTTCTGCTACTGATGCCCTGATGATAAATTGGTACTGATATGAGTACTAGATAAAAGCCTTTACATCTTCTTTACATCTATTCTTATATTTATTTTCAATCCTACAGTATGTGCCACTTCTGAACTCTAACGCTCAATGTGCATTTCATGAAGAATAAAACTACACTGAAAAGAAGCAGAAGAAAAAGGAAATATCTGGAGGTCATGTGTGCTACATTGTAGTAGTCTAAGAAATGATTAGAGATACTGGATGGCTTGACTGGAGCTGGAATATGCCACTCTCTCATGGCATCATAGCTGAATGTGCTAAAAGGAAGAAAAAAACACCCTCAGCTCTTCCTTTCCTTACTCTGCTTCAAAATACTCCTAAAAAGAAGCCAGTTTCACTAATCTATCAAAATGGTCTTTCTCCTGTCTCTTGAGTGATGCACATCCTTTCCCCTCTTCTCACTCTCACATTTCCTCATATTAAAATGAATCTGCAGCTCAGCCAAGCCAGATGCACTCTCCAGCTAGGCTTTTTTATTTGTGAGGAACTCTGCACAAAGAGTTTTTCTCTCATTAAATAATTCAGACAGCTGGTTCCGCTTTTGTTTTTGCCGTTCATTTAGACTTTTCTGATAGATCTCTATACAGTTTTGAGTATTGACTTAGCCTGTAAACATTTCCTGTTTTTGTGAACAAATGAGAAACATTAATGCTGCACACCACATTCAATCGTGGCAAGGTGATAGTATGTGAGGACACTGCTTTGCAATCAAGACACTGGCACAGGGATTGTACTCTGCATGGGTGGGATGAACCTAATCGACCATTGTTCTTGTCCAAATGGCTTGGTGATCTGCAAGCTGCTCCTCCTAATTTGCGATAATGCTCCCAAATGCATTCCCGTTTCGGAAGCTTAAACTGGCAGGATAAATCACATCACACTTTAAAAAAAAAAAACATAGAATAAGGTAGATATATCAATAGAGAGAAACAAGCAATTATCTTGCTACAAAACTGCATCAAAAATGAATGAATCATTTCAGTTAAAGTCAGTTTTACAGAGTGAGAGAGAGAACATGCCTATATCAAGATGTTTAGTGCAGCTTCTTCTCTCTGGGAGGGGATTTGGATATAATTCACAGCAGCAATGTTTTTGTTTTTGTACAACGACTGAACTCTCCCTTAAAAGTGAGTTATATGCTTGGCAATACTCCAGGATCAATATGGTGCTATGTGGTTGATGTAGGCAATAAACACGAGTGCTGTGAGGGTGCCTCTTCCTCTACCACCACTTTAAATTCAGTATCTTTTTACAGATTTTTTTCCAAACGTTTTTGTGTATTAATGATTGTGTACAGGCTACAGTGAAGCAGCTAAACATGCTAAATGCCTGGAAACTGAAATGACTCATTGCTCTGTTGTTGCTCATTCAACCATTGTGCAGTGCTCCACCCTAATTAAAGACACCCCCAATCAACTGAACTTTAAAATAAGGACATTACATGGCACACTTAGCTCGTGTTGAAGTTTATTCTATTCATTTTTAAGAGAAATATGAAGTAAACTCACCACTGAAGGGCAGTATCCGAACAGCAGCAGGAACAGCAGCGGGTTCAGGACCACGGACAGCGACCACATTCTGCCGGTTGCTACACTGTTTCCCTCCTCCACCTCCTCCGCGACGGGAACAAAAAAAAAAAAAAAAAAAAAATCACGTAAGTTTCTGCCAGTGGGCTCGCGCCACCTCCTCCACTACGCGCTGGTAAAAACCACGGCTTCCTGGGTAGGAGGGGGGAACATCCATCCACTCGTCCCCGTTACGCATGCCATGTGGGCAGCGGGGAGAGACCTCGTCACTGCAAGGAAGAAAAAGTTTGTGGGCATGCATGCGGCGAAAACCCTCGCTGCGTTTAGGTTCTTCGCGGAAATGACATCATCCAGCTGCCTCTCTCGACTTTTAATGAATCCAGCTTGTTGTGTGTGAGGAGGAACCACCGGCAGCTGTGCGGTGACAAAAGTTGCAGCTGGCAGTATTCACCAGAAAATAGGAGATAGAGGCGCGAGATATGAGCTGCTGCTGCTGCTGTTTGTGTCCGAGTGCACGCGCAAGGGAGAGCGAGAGAGAGAGACACAGAGAGAGAGAGGATAGCAAAATATAGCCTATTTGCTTTTACAGACTATCGGTGGAAACCATACGGCAAGGAATATTATTGTTTCATTTTGGTGAACTACTTTTGTGTCACGAAATGACTCCAATACATGTTCCAGCTTACTTCTAATGTATCTTATTATTATGGCAGCCCATTTATGCCAAGAAAAAAAAAATAGGAGTGATGAAAATTAACATGCTCGTGGTGAGTCAAAATGATAAAAATAGGTCAAAATATGACACAATAAGTCAAAAGTTTGAAATTCAAAGTTCAACCCACAGAGCAACAGCTGGAGCTCTGATTGGCTAGCTGCTATGTGTTGATAAGAGCTTGGCCAATCAGAGCTTCTGCTGCTGCAGAATAATATATATGCATATAATAATATAATAGTTTTTTTTTATAGTTTATACTTTAATGTTTTTTTTTAAATATATATATATATAGTATATGATTTAACATTGTAAAAATTATTCTGATCTCACGCTCCAGGCTCCATAGATTTTGAACTATCTTATAATTTTGACTTTAAAAATATCAAGATTTTGACTTGGTATCTAATAATTTTGACTGTCTCATACTTACCATATTATTTTTATTTTTGTCATTCCTCATTTCCTAACACAGCAGTTTTTATTGGAATTTATTTTTTACAGAAGTAATAGTTTCCATGAAAACTATTCAAAGCAAGGTCTGTGGATAATCCAGAGTAAGAGGGCCACTGTGTCTGAAAAGAGAGAGGTTGCAGTTAAAGTCTTTCAATTTATATTTTCATGGCCGTGACCACTATAAACAAAATGCCATTTGCCTTTATTGTATTGGGATAGTGGCAGAAATCCCAAAACCTTGACAAATAAAACCAAAATTTACTGCATGGCAAGATACCATGAGAGGTACGCTAAGTTAAAAAAAAATTAAAATAAAAAGTTATTTTGTATTTTGAGTAAACCCTCCCTTAAAAACAGGGGAAACACTTCTGATTTCCAAGACCTCATTACCATATAGGAATCTAAAATCTGTCATGTTACTGAAACAAATGACACAAAGCTTTCTGTGGCATAGTGCTGTTATAATGTTTCTCTCCAGCCAACGCCATTAGTCACATACTCTCATATACTCTCAGTATTTTCAGTGCTTAAAATAATTGAGACGAGGTATTAAATAATGCGTGGAGTGCTCATTATGCATACAAATACAGTTCACAGTTTGTGCAGGAATAAGACACAGTTGTTTATTGAGCTTTCATGCTCAAGCTGTTTTACTTCAGTTGAGATTTATAAGAGACAAATTTTTGTCTGAACATAAACCTTCAGATGTTTGCTGTTTTGAAGTAAGACCGGAAATATGTTTTGAAAAAAAGGGCTTCGGGGCTATTTTGTTTGACATTTATCTTGTTTCTCCTTACCAATTTTTCCACAGTTGTTCAAGAACGTTTTCTGCAGCATTTGAAGAAGCAATTTTGATAACGGTACATAACCATTTGGGAGAAAAACATAGCAGTAAAACATCAGTATTCTATAAAAACGCTATCATCACATTGAGTATGAGTGTTTTTTTCAAATGGATATCTCTTTTGCTAACAAAATTCTTGATGAGTTTAGGTTTTAACATTTGTCTCGTCTCTTATATATGCTTGGAAAATTCTTCACCTAAAGAGCTGTTGACTTTAGCCTGATCCATGGCTTCTTTACTTTGATTGCCATTCAGACCTTCCCTTATAGAAGATGGGGAAGGTCTGCAGCCCACAGGCTGCAGCAAGCGCATGTCCTTGAATGCAGGAGTCACCTTCACCCTAGTGGGATGCCTTTTCACTTTCGTATGCCAATCAGTGTTTCCCCTTTTCTAAGGAAAATGGACAGATGGTTCTTTTTGTCTTTGCTTAGACGGTGGAAAAGCAGCAAAGGAGACAAGAGGATGCAACGGGCTGACAGGTTAGGTCAGTTGGGGGAACACATTTGCTTTCAGATGTGGCGTGGGTGAGGTGGTCTGCTTTTCAGCCATCTCTGGGAACTTCAGGCAATGCTAATGTAAGAACAGCTAGTATAAACTGGAGACCTGGGGGTCTCCAGAGCAGCAGTCAGCAGCAGGCTGGGATGAGGTGATGGGTTGGGCAATGAAGCACAGTACTGTTGGAGTGTTTCCCAGTGAAACTGTTTGAACAGGGAATACTTGAACTCAAGGAGTGTCTCTGACAGGAGAAGGAGACAGAAGTTTCTTGGCGCACTTGAACAAAGGGTTTTCATAAGCCATGACCTGCATTCCTGATGAGATTCTCTCCAGCAATAACAATGGCTGCTGCTTGCTTTGTGGCTCAATCCAGTTCAAATTAGTTATTACACATGCTGATCCCAGGGTATCTTTTGCAGTTCAAATACACTTTCAAAATTGCTACAAAGAATATATTTACTGAAGTAGTGAAAAACACCAATAGACTACTGAAAAATGTTAATGCTGTAAACACAGCAGATTTAATGTGTCTGTATAGAATTCTGTCTTTCAAGAAAATATCACCAGAGAGAACAAGCAATTATCTTGCTACAAAAGAGACACCAGTCAATACAGGCTCTTTCTAGTGTTCCTTTCCAAATAGCTGAAAATTACATGGTGTTGGCTATTTTAAACAAGTCATCTATCTTCCTTTATCCAGGAAACTGTACACTTGTTCTTTTTGATCTTTCACTCCAGTTACAAACTTTTACACCCAGTATCTTCCCAAGACAACAGAAGTTTTCTTCACTTGATAAATGCCTTGGTCAAGAGCAGCTTGATATCAGTTAGCTGCCCAGATTTTGCCCTCATCTGTCCAGGTATTTAAACCAACTGTCCACACATTTGCAGTGTTAAAGTAACACTATAAGGGTCTAAAGATAAAGAGGGTTGTATGTTATACAGATTGTAAAGCCCTTTGGGCTAATCACATAAAATTAACAACCTGAAAATTGATGGTAAGAGTTAAATTGAACACTATTTCCGTTCATGGACACCCATAAAAAAGGGAAATTGTCATCTTAATCTTGCTGGAAACTAAGAGAAATATGTTAATGATCGTTAATGTTACTGCCATACAACCTGGATGAATCTGGTCTTTTCCCTCGGTTTCTCTGGCAATTACTAAATTGCAGTTTTTCTCTATTCTTATAATTTTAATTCCCATGAATTGACTTTAATGGACCAAAGAAAAGTACATCGAAAAACCCTGATGTAACATTAAGTTATATCAAACAGCAAACTTTCTCAATTAGCTGCAATACTATGCTAATTAACTAAGCTAGCTACATCTTCTAGCTAACATAATAGGATTGGCCGTGCACCCTACATTAGCTATGCTGATGGATAAGTCTGGACACATGCCATCTTAGCAATTTTACTAAATTTCTGGATGTTGCAAAGAGAGTACAAACAAAACACAATCACCACTCCACATTTTATTTAATCCTGAGTACACACCTTATCGCGGTATCACTTCTAGCCAACATTAGCTAACTAGTTCATTTAGATAAATTTGCACATTTCCCATTAACTCTGTGACATTAGCCATTTGGAATTCAATATTTTATGAAACAAAAAAACGAAAAACTATATTAAGTTTTACTAATACTGGTTTAATGTTAAAGAGACACAGCAGTAGCTACATTCATGTGAAGATAATGGCAGTGTGAAAATTAGGTATATCAAGATAGAACAGTAAAGTATAGAAAGGACTAATATATATATATATAGTCCTTTCTATACTTTACTATATATATATATAGTCATTTTAGGGGAGATTAAGTAAAAACACAATGTTTAATTATAAGAGAATAAATGTGGTGAGGTGGCTCAATATTTTGTTTGTTTGGGTTTTTTGTGGGTGGGCTTTTGGCTTTTGGTGTTTCTCCCGATTTAAAACCACCCACCCAAGTAAGACGAGCCACAGACTCCGAATTGTCCATTGCCTTAAATGTGATTGTCTGTCTCTCCATGTTAGTCCTCAGAGTGGAAACCTTCCAGGGTGCTTTCTTGTCCTCTGGCTTAATTCATGCTGTGGTAGGGTCCAGCCCTTCATGACACTGGAAAGTATGAAATGGGTAAAGTAAATGAATAGTGGAGGGATAATTTAACAGTTCCGCTGTATAGACAAAAAAAAATCTGCTCCCCTCTTTTCTGCTTTCTTTGGAAACTGCCTCTCATCAGATGTGACTGCAGCCCATGGCAGCCCTGGAGTTTTGACAGAATATTTTAGGCATGTTGACCAAAGTGGGCGCCCCAACAGATTAGCTGTGACTAGCTGGGTTTAGGCATGGGGTTTGGAGTGGGTAAGTTTGGAGTATGCAAGCAGCCCCTTACCCCAGCAACACCCTGTCACTGGACTGCAGCCTTATTTTCCTTTCCTTGTTTTGATGCTGCAGCCATTTTCACCTAAGAGCAAAACATGTTGTTCTATCTTCAAAGATGAAAAACAGGTGGCTCTGTATTCATTTAAAAAATGAGAAGAAAATGATGACTGGCCATCAGCCCAAGCAGAATTGTCAGGCACACACACTTAATAATTACTCATCACCATATGTGCTTCCACTGACCAAAACATGATGACAGCATTCAGGTTTAAGAAGTAAACACAGAGCTCTACCAACAGATGCAATGATTCACACAGCAGAATGAGTGCAGTTTTGGAATTTGTGCAGAAAGCCTAAAAGAAGCAGACCTCGAGAAAGTCAAATTGTTTTTCCTATATGTAGGTTGAAAACATTGCTGAGACATGGGGGGTGACGAGGCTGTGAGATAGAGGTTTGTTTATGTGAGTATCGTACTTACCAATGAAAATAAATAGAGATTTTTATATTTCTCACCTCTGCGATTCCAAATGCATACAACGGATTGCATGTAGCTTTTGTAATTCTGTACTGTGTGTCAGATCAAAAAGTGAAATTCCAACCAGGTGAGTTGAAACCAGCAGACCTACTAAGTAAAGCAGAATCAGTTTTTTTGAAGGCATGTGAAAGCATGATGTAATACTGCACAAAATGTCATGGACATGAGTTAAACTTCATGACTGTAGTCAATAGCTGTCCTTTGCTTCCAAATGATTTTCAAATGACAGTCTGCTGTAAGGATTTCTGTCCTGACAACTAGACATTAGCCAAGGGGACATAAATATTTAACGGCAGACAACAGTGTGTTGTTACTTTTGATGCTGTAATAACACTTTATTACTGTACATAAAGCCTCTCATGACATGTTAATAATACCATGACACGAGTGTTAATAAAACAATGGTCATAAACATTTAGAAATTGTTTGAACATGAAGCCTTTTATCATCAGAGGTATTTGTGTTGTCATAGCTGTGTCAAAGGTGAGTTTCGAAAGCCAAAATCCCCTGCAGCTGGAAAAATTATTGGTAAGGATAAAAAAAATGCTCTGGCTCATTTTGAATATTTTTTTTGTTTGAATACAAACACTTTAATGATGACATAATTTTCAGATTTGCCTTTTTATTCTGGTGTAACACTAAAACCTAACCCTACAACTTTTAAAAATTAAACAATTCAGGAAGACATGCACAAGAAACATACCAGATTTTTTTGTTACTGTTTCTGAAGTGACGGAAAATCCTGTTCACGGCTGCCTAACATTTATTTTTTTTAAATCTATCTCATGGTTTACATCCTTTGCTGTCATAAATGTAATCTGTTCCTTCACACTCGCCACTGCTAAAATGACAAACTCCCTGGAAGAAAAGATAATTACTGCCAATTTGCATTTGCTGTGGACTCTTTTGCTTCTCTCTTCTCGCTTCATGTGATTTGAGTGACTGTAGTCACACAAAACTGTAACAGAACATCAACAATGTATGACAACTGGCCTATAAAAGGGCCATTTTTGAGGCAAGGATAGTAAAATCCAATTTTTTTTTACTGTACTGGGGAGAATTTATGTCTGACATGTGGTCTGACTGTATTTTCTACAAAAGCCAGTGGTGCAGTTAGGAAGCCTAATCAGCCTGAGGAGTGTTGTTGTCATCCAGTGTTGAGATGTAAGATCTCAGCAGACATGCATTGTGTGACCATGCATTGTAGCTTGATACACTGATTCTATAGACTCAATTTGCTATAAATATATATAATTATAATCTGTAAGTGAATGCAAACGATTGCAATGTGCATTTGGCAAAGCACCAAACATTTATTTAAGTTGTACATAGGTTGTAAACATACTGTAATTACACAGGTTTGAAAGCGTCTCTGAAGTCTATGCTATTATAGCTTTGAGCTAAGGAGGTGGAGATGCAAACAGATCTTGATCAAAGTCAAATCTGAGTCAGAGAAAGAAACTGGAAGAGATCACAGCGCCTGGGCTCAGCAGAATCCATCACATGAACCCAACCACTAATCCTCCTAATCTTAAATTATCATGGCGAAGGAAGGTAATATGTATAAGGCAGCGCAGAATCACAAAAAGAGCACTCA
The DNA here is from genome assembly GCF_020085105.1 of Siniperca chuatsi. Classification (NCBI taxonomy): domain Eukaryota; kingdom Metazoa; phylum Chordata; class Actinopteri; order Centrarchiformes; family Sinipercidae; genus Siniperca; species Siniperca chuatsi. The sequence continues at coordinate 8,552,336 of NC_058054.1, forward strand.
TTTCTGCACTCAAATAGCCAACAATACAGACATTCAACCCGACATTTTTCAGAATCCAGTTTTAATATTTTTGAATGAACAATTCAAGGCACATGAAAACAGTTTGTTCATTGTTACAAAGAAGAAAATCGACAGGGATTTTTTTGTGAATTTAAAAAAAACAACAATTGGACGAATTTAACTCCACAAAAATGTTTTTTCTTAGTAAGTTAGCCACCACAAATAAAGTTCAAACTTGATTGTGTTATCAAGATATAAACAGGGTTGAAGCGCCAAATATGTCCACATTTTTAAAAGAAACTGAGGTACAGTACGACATCTGGGTGAATAAGGTTTGGAAGAATAAGCCCTTTCTTACAATATTTATATTACTATCTCATTTTATTATGGCTTAATATCCTGATGGGCATACCAACTGGTATGTCATGAAAAATGACAAAATGCTTTTAGAGTTAGGTGTTATGTTCCAGTTTGGTTTGCTCTCATAAAAATCAAATATTGAAAGTTATATTATTTACAAAAGTATTATTTTATACTTAAAAATTGGAATGTTTTATTATAATTTTTAGCAAATTTGTTTTTAACACACGTCAAATATATTCATTGGATTTATTTCTATATAGTTTACCAAATATTTATTTAAATTCTAAGAGCTGGGGCACATGCAAAGTGGATTCGGAAAGGAACAACATTATACAAAATAATAATAATAATTACAGTTTTATCAAAAAGCACTTTTTGTAGCACCTTGAGTGTTTTGTGATTCTGCACAAAAGCACCTCTGTGGTTGTATTCAGAGCAGCACCTGGAGCATCCAGAGAGGGAGGCGTGGTTGGAGGGGAAGGGCTAGGGAGGATGGGGCTTGGGGTGAGTGGATCCTCTCTCTGTTGCTGAAAGTGCGCCACTGTCCGCCACGGCATCAAATGTCCTTTTCCTGATGTCACTCCCATTACTACATGTAAGTTAAAGTCATGTGATTCTGGCCCTACAAGGGCGAGGAGTAGTTCCCCCTGGTTAGCGCTTTCATGACAGGGCCTAGGGGCACTCTTCTTCTCTGGGCTTGAGTGGATCTTCTCGGCAACAAAAGAAAACACAGGTTTTAACGTCGCGGGGAGAGAAGGTAAAGGTTGTCAGATCTCAGCATGTGGGTGTTAATATGTACCCTCTGACCCTGTCCTTCAGCGGGGAGTAGGGGCGTGTCTAGCCGAGGAAACAGACGGGCCCGACCTCAAAGCCAAACCTCTGGTTGGATTCCCCAAAGTCATTCAGCATGACGTCAATGATAGGCAACTGGTCGATGCGGGGAGTGTTGATCTCCATCACCGTCCTTGAATAGCCCTGCTTCAGCTGCGAACACAAAGGAAAGACAAGGAGACGGTATTTAGTAGGGTGGTGCAGGTATGGTTCACAAAATCTTTTAGGGGAGATGTTTAATGAAAAGGACTTTTATAATAATCATAAAAAAAAAAACTGATTTGTTTAATTTTTTTGAAAAAGAAACAATAACATAGGGGGTCCTAATCACCTTCACAAAGCAGGTATAGAAAAAGGATGACTGGATGGACAGATAATATAATATCTTATGCTTAGCTTGAAAGAGCAGAAATCTGATTGTATTGTTGGTACAAATTAGCGCTGAGAGATTGTTCATTTTCGTTTGACAAACAATTTATCGACAAAAATGTTGATAACCAGCTTCTCAAATGTGAGATTTTCTACTTTTCTCTTCTTTATATCATTGTAAATGAAATGTCATTTATGGATTGGTTGATCTAACAAAATAAACTATTTGAAGATGTCACCATGGGCTCTGGAAAATTGCGATGGGCATTTCTCACTATTTTTGAATATTTTACAGACCAATCAGTTGAAATAATTTAAAGAAGGTGTTTCTTCATCTGTTGTATATGTGTAAGAAAAAGTCCCAACTGTCATTAAATCAACAAAAACTATATACCATAGACCTTCCTCTAGGGCTGCAACTAATGATTATTTTCATCAGTGATTAATTTGCATATAATTTTCTTGATTAATCAATTAATCATTTAATTAATAAAATATCAGAACATAGTAAAAACTGCCCCTCACAGTTTCCTAAAGCCCACAGTAACATATGTACATTGCTTGTTTTGTCTAACTAAGAGACAGCAACCGAAAGATATTCAATTTAAATAGAATAATTAATTAATATAATTTAATATTTAAATATTCACATTTGAGAAGCTGGAACCAGTAAATGTTTGTCTTTTTTGCTTAAAAAAATTACTTAAACAATTAATTGATTATAAAAAAGTTGCAGGTTCATTTTTCTGTCGATTGACTAATTGGTTAATCATCTAATAATTTCAGCTCTACTTTCCACACTAACTACAAACCATTAAATACTGTAAATCTAGTGCATAAAAATCAAAGAGGAACTGCCTTTGCTTTCTTAGCCAAAATCAGATTCTGCATTTGATCCCCTGATTCTCTGGTGTGTACCTGTATAAACATTGCTGTATGATATTTTTCTACAACAGTTTACATATTTGTGAGGATTAAAGGTATTTCATGGGATTTAGAAAAAAGTTTAATCACAAACTGAAAGTTATAAAATTAGTGTTTACCGAGCAGCCGTCTATCAGTGGCTTGATGAAGGGATTATTGTCGTAAGACATCTCCTCATCGTTGGAGCCCAGGAAGCGCAGCGCCTTGTCATAGTTGTCAGCCTTGACGTCGTACCAGGCCACAGACTGATGGCAAATGTAGGTGAAGTTCTGTCGTGCCGAGGAGCTCAGCAGCTTTAGGAAGGTCATCTGCACTGTGTTGATGGTGTTTTCTCCCACGTCAACGTAGTTCAACTGGGGAAAGATAGATGGAGAGAAAGACGAAGGGAATGAGAAGGGGAAAGAGGAACAGGATAGGTAAATAAAAGGATGGAGTGAGCAGGGTAAAGGAATGGTTTGAAAGAAAAGTTGGAGAGAAGGAAAGATGAGGAGGTAAAGAGGAAATTAAGAAAAGGAAGGATGAGGAAGGTAAGAGAGGGAGATGTATGACAGAGGAAGGTAGCGTAGGAAAGAGAGAGATTGGTGAGAAAGAGTTACTGTAATGAGACAAAGTGATAAAGCAGCAAAATTGAAAAACGTATCTAAAAAGGATGTGAATATCTAATGGTAATAGAAAAAAAAAAAAAAAAAAAAAAAAGTCATGGGGGTTGACTCACAATTTTGCCACGTTTAAATTCACTGAACCATGAACCTGGAGACTCCTTGGGCCAGTTGGATATTCTAACCTATAATAAAAACAAGCAAAAACTTTAAAACATGTCTCTTTTGAAATAGCAGTACACAGATCTTAAATAGCTGCAAACAGCTCCTGCAGGTTATTTTTTTTGCCTCACTGAATAACCCAATGAGTGGGGTTTACTGGATCACAAGAGTTCAGAGCACATCATTTTCAGTTTTGTCAAAATGGTACAATATAAAGTGTCTTTGAATTACCATCACCGTAAAAACACCATTTGATTCAGGTCTGATACTGTATCAATATTAACATTTGCCCATTACTTACTCCTGTGGATTTCTTATCTGGGTAGATGCACGTTTCTCCGCCTGCTGTGAAGTTACAGAACACTTTGATCGAGTCTCCTATGCAGCCCTGGTTTGGATCAATCCAGTATTCACCTGAGAGAGAAACACAGCCATGAGACAAAGCCAGAAGCACAGCTTTGGCCTTCTAGAGAGTGAATACTACTGCTGTTATTTAATGGGCACATCATCATGGACAAGACTGCTACACTATCTCAAAACACACCGGTGTATATGTGTATGTTTTTTATTACCAAGGGTGTAGCTTTGGTTTAGAGCTGCAATGTTTAGTCGATTAATCGATTAGTTGATTGAAATTTAAATGAATCAACAACAATTTAGAAAATCGATTAATTTAAAAGCAAGCAAAAATGTTATTTCCTGCATTTATTATACATTTATATCAATCTAGCAAATAACATAATGAACAAAAAATTAGAACTGTTGTATTATTAAAGCGTTATTACGTAAAACCACTTTTTGTTTCCCTGATGGAGAACTGCCACTGTATAATTTTTTCATCTTCACCACAAAGAGGTCCATCCTTTACTGGCTTATCTTTGACTGACTAAGAGCATATTAAAAGTACATAAATAAATAATTCTTTAAATAAAAAAACAAAAACAAAAAACATGCACAGGAGATGCATTTTTTTCAACCCTGAGTAGTGCCTGCAGTCTTCCTTTCATACAGCCCCAACAACCTCCAGGATTATGACAGGGCAGCTTGTAAGTAGCCTGAGAAGCAAAACCCAGGGCACAAAAAATACTTCAAAATTACTTTCTGCTGCTTATAAAGCTAAATTGCTATGAGCTCATGTTAATAACTGAAGGTGAATCAGATGAGTATGTCAACATTTTTATCAACTCCTCTCTCTTAAGGATTTTGGCAGCTGGATAGTGAGAGGACACTGTTTAGAGAGACTTAAACTGTAAAAGTAGGGCGAGAAATTATACCCTTGGAAATTACACTCTTGGTTGCTAGCGATGCAAAGCGTACAATAACTGTTATGACATTTGACCTATACTGTATGTTTACCGTTTGTTACCACTATAACTGTAGACCAAATTCTACTATTGATGAATTCTGTCTCATTGTTTGTACTTTGATAAACACTGTCTCCATCCTACCATCTGGGTAGTCAGGCTGGCTGAGGTGCAGGTCGTTGCAGGTCCTGGCAGGATTGTCTTGGGTGCCCATGGGAAACTTCATGCGCTCAATGTCCTGTTTGAGGTTGTTGAGGGATCCAAAGACATCCTCCATTCCTTCCATACCCACGCCATCTATGCCATAGTCTGCCAATGCCTCATCTCCCTGCATCTCAGCCTGCCGCCTGGTCTTTCTGGCAGACTGCTGGATGGGCAGTGGCTGGATGATGTCACCAGGTGGACCCTGCAACATGGAGGTTCAGGTCAAGCACATTATTACTATTGATACATATTTATCAAAGGATGGTTTCCAAAGCATGTACAGCCTTTGTCAAACCGAGGGTAGCTCTACATCGTCAGTAATAGGTCTCCATCCAACGATTAATTAAATTTTTGTTTAATCTGCCAATTATTTTCCTGATTAATTGTTCTCATTAAATGTCCAAAAATAGTGTGAAAACGGCCTTCAAAATGTTCCCACAGTCTAAGTTAACGTCTTCAGACCAAAACCCAAAGATATTCAGTTTTCAGTGATATAAAGCAGAAAAAAGCAGCAAATTCTCATATTTTGAGAAACGCAAACGTTGTGACAGAAATTATTTATCGATAATCAAAACTGTTGCTGATTCATTTTTTGATGACTGACTAATCGACTAATTGTTTCAACTGTAGTGAGTACAGTATTATGTAATCATAATGCTATAGTTCACATTTGGAGCATTCTTAGAGTATAACGTGTATAACAATAATGCTTGGGTAGATCTATCTAGATTTAATGACAATAAAATACAGGCAACTTACAGGTGGTCCAGGTGGTCCAATCAGTCCAGTGTCTCCCTTCTGACCTGTTGAACCCTGACAGAAAACAAGGTATCATGGACATAATTAAGAAGAAGCCCATTCTCATGAAAACACATAATGGGGAATGAATGACATCAAAACACTGAAAAGGATGGAAACACGACTTACAGTTGATCCCTTGGAACCTTTCTGTCCTTGAGGGCCCTGATGAAAAAGCAATATTAAGAGATGATTAACATTCATGATGTAACAAAATGGAAAAGTAAATGTTTGATTAATAAGTGGAATAATGGAACTTACAGAAATACCAGGGGGACCAGGAGGGCCGAGAGGACCTTGGGGACCAACAGTACCCTTATAAGAGACAATAGATGACATCAGTCAGAATACGATTAATAAATGTCTCATTTAAGACATGATATTTGATGGATGTATTTGTCCAAAATGTCTTGCAGTTAGAGCTGGGAGATAAGGTTGAAATATTGGTTGATTTTTTCAATACTGATACGGATCACAATATGTCAAATGCATGCAAAATGACATCTAAAATAAGCAAACTGACACAGTGCAATGAACTGGGCTCCACTATTATGCATAACTCTTCACACCTGTATTTTTTAGTTTATGAACAATAACACCCAGTCCTATCTACAGTAATATGACTTTATATATATGTGATAAAATAATCTAAATGCAAGGTTCACTTTCTCTCCCCTATGACTATATGGTGGTGTTGTGGGAATTTAACTGCTAAGTCGAGGAAAGTCACACATTACACATACATTTATGCAACGCTATGACTTTATGAGATTCACATTCCTATAGATACAATGGAGAGCATATTTTAAGAAAGCATAATCTGCCTGACACAGAGACTGACTTACAGCATCACCCTTGCCACCTGCAGTGCCCTGAGGTCCAGGCAAACCTCTGTCTCCCTTCTCTCCAGGCTCACCAGGAGGTCCAATCAGACCAATTAGACCTGGATGACCCTGGAGAAGGAAATAAAAAATAAAAAGTGAGACAAAAGCATTGAATAAAATTGAGAGAGCAAAACAATATTTGTTCTAATTATCCGTTAGACAAAAAGTAATTTGCATATCTAGTAAAGTTACATTTCTGTTCATTCATTGTCTGTGGAAAATGAAGGCAGTTTTTCAAAGTGAAACACAAATGCAAATTCACCTGCAAGTTTATGCACAATGTCTGGTCAGGCGACCTCAGCACTGTCTTATTTCTGCCTATAAATAATTAGTGTGTTTATAGTGGTTGTCATATTTAACAATGGTCTGTCTCAGCACCTGCTGCTGGGCAGAGTTATGGCCATCTGCTTTTGACTGTTGCACTATGGCATTAAACCAATGACCATTAAAAAGATGATGTTATTGGACTTATACATATTCATTCACCGCATTAAATCACTGTGTGAAAGCTCCTTACAGATCAGGCGCCTTTCTCCATATCACTGGGAGAGAGTGAACTAAGAAATAGAGGCAACAGATAGCGGCCTAGATGTTTGCTTACTTTGGAAGCCTCATATGAGGTGCATGAGCAGATATGAGAAATACACAATAAAGCAATTTGAAATTAGCATTGCAATAATGTCTTGCCTTCTCTCCCTTGTATCCAGAGTCACCTTTCATACCAGGAAGTCCAGGGGGCCCCTGTGGAGGGAAATAATCAGTTTGTTGAAGCATAACTGACAGTGAAATGAACTCACATTATTTTACAGTGACAGCCATCTCAGGGGACTATTCTGCAGAGGTACTGCAACAACTGCTGTAAACAATACTTACTAACAATTATTTTCAGGATTAATTGATTCATCGTTTTGTCCATTAAATGTCCGAAAATAGTGAAAAATGCCCTGTATAATTTATCACGTTTTGTTTTGTCCAACAGTCTAAAAATCCAAAGTTTACTTTCATGTAGAAAGAAAAGCATCAAATTCTCACATTTAAGAAGCTGGAACCAGCAAATATTTGGCATTTTTGCTTAAAAAATGACAAACGATTATTGAATTATGCTGATTAATATTGATTAATTACTAATCATTATTACTGATACTAATCATTAATATACCAAAAACTGGTATATTGTACCATAAAACAACAATTTCTGTGTCATTTAATGGCTAAAAAGAATGCAAGATAAGACGAAGGGGTGGGCAGGCAGTGTCAGCAGTCAGCACATTTTTTGACTTATACAATAACTATAGCTATTTTTTTTCTGAGGAGGTGGAAGGAAATGTCTTACAAGAGGTCCAGGAGGGCCGTCTTGCCCGGAAGCACCAGGGAGTCCTTGTTCACCCTGAAAATCAAGAAAAAATAAGTTAGGTTAATAACATAATGATAATTCAAATACCAGATTTTAGAGATACTAAACTGTGTATTTTATGAAGCAATACATGTTAAAAACGTGTCCATGATACTAGAATAGTAGTTTTAATACAAGAATAGTTTAACATTACTCTTCAATCATGTTATTTACGCCATAACACATCTCAGAATTTCAAATGGTGAATGAATATATGTTATATTCATACACCATTTGAAATTCTGAGATGTGTTATTGCCATCAGGTTATAATGTGAAAAGTGTGGCATAAGAAAGTGACAGATTCTTTTGAACAAAATGTACTTACAACAGGGCCAGGTATTCCACGCAGTCCCTCAGGACCAGACTTTCCAGGAGGCCCCTGAGGTCCCACAGGTCCAGTTTTCCCAACAGGCCCCTCTGCTCCAGCTTCTCCCTGTAAAACATTAGCACAAAATAACAGTTACTTCCTTTTCATGATCTATAGGACTTATACACGTCTCTTTTGAAAACAAAGAAATGTATATTTACATTCTGTGTTCCTCACCGCATTGTGTGTATCCTTGAATGCTAACAAACATGTTGAATGCATTTCCTTCCTCAAAAAACACTTATGCTGATTTTCTTGGATAGTGTGTGCATATATGTATGTCTTAAAAACACTGTTCCACAGTGCTACTAGTGGTCAAAAACTCCAAACAGTACACAAAAGTCAAATATGACTCTTCACCAATGACAATAAGATCATTATTCAACTTGATAATTAAAGCAACCCTGTATCCGGAAGTCACATTGTTCAATATTTTGCAATGTTTTCCTTCCACAAAACCTTAGATTGGAAGGATTCAAGGATTTGCAACATCCAAAGAGATCAAATGTTAGCAGATATCGTCTATTGTCTCTGAGCAGGAGCAGCGAGTTTTTATGTGTAAAAGTTCCAGAGATGTCATATCGACTAGACTCATATGAGGAGGGGATTAAATTGTTCTGACAACCAATTAGGCCTTGATTTGACACTCTAGGATCACCACGCAGGCTTTGTCTTGTCTCCATCAAATCAATTCTAATCCTTTACCTCAATGTGGATAGAATGTGCACTTTGTATGTTTGTGTGTCTGTGCGACTGTGAGAGAGAACAAAGAACAAAAGAAAGAGTGAGGCTATGTCTGAGATTTGTCAGGTTTTCTTTGAACCAACTGATTTGGAGACAAACAATTTCTTTAAGGCTTACAAAGATGTTTCCTATTTGATGCTCTTCAACTGTGCAAACACCAGCATGTTATGGATTTTAACAAAGCAATCAAATCCACTAATGGCCTGAAGAAACCCCGCTGCTTCTTCTGTGAGACTAATTCGCCAGTTTTTACAAATATACAGAATCTGAGGTGAACACATAAATGTGCACCTTGGCAGGATATTAGAGGAAGGGGTTTGAATCGGTGTTACTTTGCCCTTTAGATCATCTACTGGACATCTATCATCACAGACAGCAAAGGCCATACAGATTTGAATTCTTTAAGCAACTTAAAGGTTCCCTGTGGAGTTTTAGACCTCTAATAGCGCTATGGAGCTGTTTTTCTATGAGTGGGTTCGCGTTTTGTTTATCTCATGCATGCGCACGAGAACACACATGCATGTAGCTGGTGTGATACACAGTCCTACTAATGGTGTCACACTATTCCACTGATCTACAGGTGGTGGTAACACGCCAAGATTTACTGCAGTGCAGAAGAAGACTGCAAGCCGGTAAACAGGCTCTGAAAATGTTTTATGAGGAAGGAAATGCACTCGACATGTTTGTTTAAGGTCAAGTACACACACAATGCGTTTTGGTGAGTAACACTGAATGTAAAGAAAACTCCACAGGGCCCCTTTAATACCAAATTGTGAAATTTTACCACTACTGAATACTTAATGTTGAAATGTAAATACAAATTAATTTAAAGCATTGAAATATTTTACTTGTTATTCTACAGGACCGTAATTTCCTAGGAAGTTTCCCAGAAATAATTATGCACTTCGGTACTAATTATTGGGAAAATAGCAATGTCCTTGAAAGAAAATTTTCATTTAAACCCATAAATATTCATTAATTATTGGAATGTTTATTCTCCATACTGTATAAGTGTGATTGTATGCTGCCTGTAGACAGTTCATATTTTGGCAAGTTCAGCTGACCTGCTGTGCACTGACTCCCAAGGTTATGCTAGCAAGTCATTAGAGTTAATCTAATAATTAGACGTGCACCAACTGAACACTTTCTCTATCTTCCCTGTAATTAGTACAAAATGACATAGAAACTAGAAGTGTCTGGTGTTTCCAGTCACTCATCTCAATTTCTCTCTCATGGATAATGTGACTGACAGAATGTAACCTGATAGGACAAAGCTCTGATAAAATTCATTAAGTCTCAATCGTTGGTAGCCCAGATGTGTGAATTTTTCATCTTGGCTTCTGAATTTCACAGATCCAATTTGAGCATCTGAATATTTTGACTTGACTTGAATTTTTAGATCTGAAAATGACCAGTTGAATTTGAGCAACTTCAACATAGTTTGAATCTTAGACAGTTACATTTGTGAGCCCCAAAAAATATATAAATTCACATAAAATCAGATAGATGATTTTCAAAGTAAAGTCAGTGGTGTTTAAATTTCAATATTTAGTATTCAGTAGTGATAATATTTCAGGTATTCAGTTGCTTATAAGATTCAAATTGAGGCCTTTTTCCTTGCTACCATATAATTATCCAACCCTGACACCAGCAAGAATAAGATCTACAGCTTTAATAGCTGATTGTAATTTGTAGAAGTCAAGCTAATGGTGAAGTCAAACAGTTGGCAACTTACCTTGGATCCCTTTTCTCCTTGTCTGCCCTCCTGACCTGTTGGTCCAACAGGTCCCTGAGAAGAACAACAATAAAATACAGTTATAGTTTTGTACATGAATACTTATACTAAATATATAAATATAGCATTGTAATTAACAAACTAACTTAACAACGATAGTCCCTCATGTCAAAACCTTTCACAAAAAAACCTATTCAAAGGACACAGAATAGGTAACTATTCTCTGAAAGGGAAATCATCCAGTATTTTCTGACACGCTGCAGTTTCATGTACATACTAATTGTTCGGCTGATGCATGCTCTAACCTTGAATCTTTTTAAAGAGAGAGGGTTACGCAGGGCCAGACCACATCAGTGCGAGCAAATTGCCCTACATTCCAAACATACAGAGCTAAAAGCACATCAGCATTTTCACCAAACACCCTCTGGTCAAAACCTTGTAAGTGGGCTGTCATTTGCCATTAGAAACCATAATCAAATAGGCCAAACAAAAGCCACCGGTCTTCAATGTAGGTTATGAGCCCTGGCAACTGTGTACGTGCATTAGTGAATGCACATATGTGTGTGTATGCAGGCATGTGTGTGTGCACCCGTGCGTGCATGTGTGCTAATGTAGTCAAGCAGCCACATGCATCAATGAGCACCAAACCTGAGTCAATTTCTAAGAGATATTGGGAAAGAGACTAACCTTGGTGAAGGATGAAAAATCATATCGCAAAGTCCATTAATATGGACACGGAACTGGGGCCTAATTTGTTCTGTAGCCTCTGACACCTGGATACTATCCCTTGGAATACAAATTGTGGGTCTAAAAAGTGCTTACCATACCAGCGTTTTTAAAATGTATGATCAACCGTCGGAGTATGCATTTTTAATTCAAGACACAGAATTGCAGGAAAACATGCAAACTAGTGTGCCTGATGCTTAACAAAGAACATTTTGGCAGTGAAGCACCACCACAGGTAGATATGTTTTATTTATTAGACATTTTATCTCAGAT